>NC_061815.1:26178158-26487071 GCF_021462225.1 Girardinichthys multiradiatus | reverse complement strand
ATCTGATATGAACACACTAACGGTCACGTTGCTGCTGAGTGGAGGAGATCCGTTGTCTCTGGCCATCACGTGAACTTTCAAACTCCTGAACTGTTCGTAATCAAACGCTTTCACAGCGTGGATCACCCCCGTGTCTCCATGAACAGATAGATAGGAGGACACACGGACACCGTTCACCTCAGCAGGTAACAGAGAATAAATCACTGTACCGTTTTGTCTCCAGTCTGGGTCTCGAGCACTAACGGAACATAAAGTGGATCCAGGTTTGTTATTTTCAGTCACATGTGCGCTGTAGGACTGTTCCTCAAACACAGGTGGGTTGTCGTTGATGTCAGCTACAGATAACTGAACAGTTTTAGAGGAGGACAGAGGTGGAGAGCCCTCATCAGTGGCAGTAATTGTAATATTGTAATCAGATACTAGTTCACGGTCCAGCTGTCCTGTGGTCACCAGAGAATAATAGTTTTTAATAGAAGGAACCAACTTAAAAGGGACGTTTTGCTGGATGGAGCAGCGGACCTGTCCATTTTTCTCAGAGTCTCTGTCCTGCACGTTAATGATGCCCACCTCTGTACCAGGTGACACGTTTTCTGTTACAGGACTCGTCAGAGATTTTACATAAATCACAGGGCCGTTGTCATTCACATCAGTAATGTCGATAATTACTTTAGAATCAGATGAAAGTCCATAACCGTCTTTAGCATTAATGCGCATTTCATACTTTGAATTACTTTCAAAATCAAGATTCCCGATGACTTTTAGTTCCCCTGTTTTATTGTTTAGTGAAAAAACCCTCTTAGCCTTTTCTGGGAGGCGGCTAAATTCGTAGGTTACTTCCCCATTTACGCCCTCATCTGCATCAGTAGCTCTAACAGTTGCTGCGACAGTATCGTGTGGTGCATTTTCAGGGAGACTTGCTTTGTAAACGGCCTGATCAAACACGGGTGCATTATCGTTAGCATCCAGAACAGTAACATGTATATTTGTGGTCCCTGATCTCTGTGGATTTCCACCATCAACAGAAATAAGGGCGAAATTCAACTCACGCTCCTTTTCTCGATCCAACTCTTTGTCTAAAACCAGCTCGATGTTTTTGGATCCATCAGCATCTTCTGTAACTGATAAAACGAAATGTTCATTTCTTTGTAAATTGTATTGTTTGACTGTATTCTGCCCGCTATCGGCGTCGTGTGCCTCGTTGACACGATATCGAGCTCCCTTATCAGCCGATTCCGTTATTTCTAATTTAACTGTATCTTTTGGAAAAACTGGGAAATTGTCGTTCACATCTTGAATGAACAGAGAAATCCGGTGCAGCTCCAAGGGGCTCTCTAAGACTAATTCATATTTCAGCAAGCATGAAGCCTTCTCGCTGCACAGCTCCTCTCTGTCAATCCTTTCCCTTATGATAAAATTCCCCGTCTTTAGATCAAGATCACAGAAACGCTGGTAGCTGTCCTCTGTATCAATTCGAGCTTTCCGAGTTGACATCTTTATCACTTCCAGTCCGAGGTCTTTAGCAATATTTCCAACAATAGATCCCGGCCTCAATTCCTCCGGAACGGAATAGCTCAGGTCTGCAGCAAAGACCTTCATGTAAAAAGCGAAGCTGCAGACGAAAATCAGTAAAAAATGTCTGCTGAAGCCCATCGTTTCAATCAAACTTGGATAAACAACAAAATCTTATTTCATTGAATAACCAGGATGTTCGCAAAATACATGTAGGCCCACGAATCTCCTGGAACAATGGGAGCGCTGGCCTGACAACAAATATGCGATTTTGTTATGGGTGGAGAACTGTGCTTATACGTGTCTGCAAGCCAATAGCGACTCCGTGAGTTGATGTTGAACATTACAAAGATAAGAAAACGAAACCAGTGTGAACTTCACCACTATACTAAAAACACCGAATCGAAAGACTTTAATGTTGCATCACAAATAAAATAACTCCTCAGACATTTTCCATCCATTATACAAGGCGGAAACATGTAATTCAGCACCACAGACAGCGGTTAAGCAAAAGGAGGAGACATTCTCAGTACCAAAAACAAAAAGGAAAATCCATAAATTCCGAATAACTGGATTCCAATATTTAAGGCTTTCACTGGACAAACAGTCCTATTTTATTTAAAAGCTGGGATTAACTTGAAACACGTTTAGAAAATAATTCCTTATCTAAAACCTGTTGTTGACTTAAAAGGTGTGTTAGTTTTGAAATTTTCTCATTTTCAGTTTAAAACAAAAAACGTAATACATTTTAAGAGGTATTAGGGTCGTTACAAGTCCACTTCTCCACATTATTACAGATATGTTAGATTAAAAAACAACAACAGACATTGTTTGGTTTTGATATTTAGTATCCCTAATAGTAGTAAAACAAAAGTCTAAAAACGTATTCAGACTTACGTACTTAAGAAGAACCTGAAGCTTATGTAGTTTGGCAACAAATTTAGTCAGCAAGTATTTCTATTTTACTTTAAACTGACTCAAATAGTAAAAAACAAAAAAAAAAGAAGTATGACAAGGCGAAATTATATTTTCTGTAAATTGCTTTTTGATACTTAATTAATGGATCCACTGACGTAAAAGATGTTACATTAAAACAGCTAACATTTGACCAGAATATATGTTGGTGAAGTACTTTCCGAAATTTTGGAAATATGAAATTATATTTTGCGTTAAAAAACAAATGTCTCTATTAATCTGCTTTAACAGCGCAACAATTTAAGACACATATATGAAAAAAATATGATGCATAATATTGTTTTGCCTACCTCTGGAGACTCGTCTGGCCGGCAAAATATCTCAGCGAACTCTGTCGGACTTTTCTTCAGAGTCTGGTCAGCAGGCAGCGTGTTGTCATTGTAGGATGACACAAACTTAAAGTCACTGGTTCTAGATCCTGTTGTCAGGTAGGCGTCATAATTGTAAGTGCTGCGTAAAGTTCCTGTTCCGTCAACATCTGCGTAATTAGGAGGGAGATAAGCTCCGGGGATGGCTACTGCTCCATCAAACAACAGTCTGGGCTTTCTCCTGCGACAGAACCTCACACCCAGGATGATGATGATGAAGGTCAGGAAGAAGGTGGACACAGAAACCAGAGCAATGATCAGATAAGAGGTCAGTTTGGAGTTCTTCTCATCATAAGAAATATCTTTCAGTTCTGGCACCTCAGCCAAGTTATCAGAAATAAGTAAATACATGGCACAGGTGGCAGACAGAGAGGGCTGTCCATTATCTTTCACTGCAACAATCAGGTTCTGTTTCATGCTGTCAGATTCTGAAATGTCCCGCTGTGTCCTGATCTCTCCACTGTGCAGACCAATACTGAAAAGTCCAGGATCTGTAGCTTTGACTATCTGATAGGACAGCCAGGCGTTCTGTCCAGAGTCTGCGTCCACCGCTATCACTTTGGACACCAGAGACCCTCCATGTGCAGCTTTGGGGACCAGCTCGGTCATGAAGGAGCTGCCCTCCGGGGCGGGGTACAGTATCTGAGGAGAGTTGTCATTCACATCCGATATGAACACACTGACGGTCACGTTGCTGCTGAGTGGAGGAGAACCGTTGTCTCTGGCTATCATATGGACCTTAAAACTCCTGAACTGTTCATAATCAAACGACCTCACAGCGTGGATCACCCCCGTGTCTCCGTTAACAGATAGATAGGAGGACACCGAGGCACCGTTCACCTCACCAGGTAACAGAGAATAGATCACTGTACCGTTTTGTCTCCAGTCGGGGTCTCTAGCAGTAACGGAGCATAAAGTGGAGCCAGGTTTGTTATTTTCACTCACATATGCGCTGTAGGACTGTTCCTCAAACACAGGTGGGTTGTCGTTGATGTCAGCTACAGATAACTGAACAGTTTTAGAGGAGGACAGAGGTGGAGAGCCCTCATCAGTGGCAGTGATTGTAATGTTGTAATCAGACACTAGTTCACGGTCCAGCTGTCCTGTGGTCACCAGAGAATAATAGTTTTTAATGGAAGGAACCAACTTAAAAGGGACGTTTTGCTGGATGGAGCAGCGGACCTGTCCATTTTTCTCAGAGTCTCTGTCCTGCACGTTAATGATGCCCACCTCTGTACCAGGTGACACGTTTTCTGTTACAGGACTCGTCAGAGATTTTACATAAATCACAGGGCCGTTGTCATTCACATCAGTAATGTCGATAATTACTTTAGAATCAGATGAAAGTCCATAACCGTCTTTAGCATTAATGCGCATTTCATACTTTGAATTACTTTCAAAATCAAGACTACCGATGACTTTTAGTTCCCCTGTTTTATTGTTTAGTGAAAAAACCCTCTTAGCCTTTTCTGGGAGGCGGCTAAATTCGTAGGTTACTTCCCCATTTACGTCCTCATCTGCATCAGTAGCTCTAACAGTTGCTGCGACAGTATCGTGTGGTGCATTTTCAGGGAGACTTGCTTTGTAAACGGCCTGATCAAACACGGGTGCATTATCGTTAGCATCCAGAACAGTAACGTGTATATTTGTGGTCCCTGATCTCTGTGGATTTCCACCATCAACAGCAATAAGGGCGAAATTCAACTCACGCTCCTTTTCTCGATCCAACTCTTTGTCTAAAACCAGCTCGATGTTTTTGGATCCATCAGCATCTTCTGTAACTGATAAAACGAAATGTTCATTTCTTTGTAAATTGTATTGCTTGACTGTATTCTGCCCGCTATCGGCGTCGTGTGCCTCGTTGACACGATATCGAGCTCCCTTATCAGCCGATTCCGTTATTTCTAATTTAACTGTATCTTTTGGAAAAGCTGGGAAATTGTCGTTCACATCTTGAATGAACAGAGAAATCCGGTGCAGCTCCAAGGGGCTCTCTAAGACTAATTCATATTTCAGCAAGCATGAAGCCTTCTCGCTGCACAGCTCCTCTCTGTCAATCCTTTCCCTTATGATAAAATTCCCCGTCTTTAGATCAAGATCACAGAAACGCTGGTAGCTGTCCTCTGTATCAATTCGAGCTTTCCGAGTTGACATCTTTACCACTTCCAGTCCGAGGTCTTTAGCAATATTTCCAACAATAGATCCCGGCCTCAATTCCTCCGGAACGGAATAGCTCAGGTCTGCAGCAAAGATCTTCATGTAAAAAGCGAAGCTGCAGACGAAAATCAGTAAAAAATGTCTGCTGAAGCCCATCGTTTCAATCAAACTTGGATAAACAACAAAATCTTATTTCATTGAACAACCAGGATGTTCGCAAAATACATGTAGGCCCACGAATCTCCTGGAACAATGGGAGCGCTGGCCTGACAACAAATATGCGATTTTGTTATGGGTGGAGAACTGTGCTTATACGTGTCTGCAAGCCAATAGCGACTCCGTGAGTTGATGTTGAACATTACAAAGATAAGAAAACGAAACCAGTGTGAACTTCACCACTATACTAAAAACACCGAATCGAAAGACTTTAATGTTGCATCACAAATAAAATAACTCCTCAGACATTTTCCATCCATTATACAAGGCGGAAACATGTAATTCAGCACCACATACAGCGGTTAAGCAAAAGGAGGAGACATTCTCAGTACCAAAAACAAAAAGGAAAATCCATAAATTCCGAATAACTGGATTCCAATATTTAAGTCTTTCACTGGATAAACAGTCCTATTTTATTTAAAAGCTGGGATTAACTTGAAACACGTTTAGAAAATAATTCCTTATCTAAAACCTGTTGTTGACTTAAAAGGTGTGTTAGTTTTGAAATTTTCTCATTTTCAGTTTAAAACAAAAAACGTAATACATTTTAAGAGGTATTAGGGTCGTTACAAGTCCACTTCTCCACATTATTACAGATATGTTAGATTAAAAAATGACAACAGACATTGTTTGGTTTTGATATTTAGTATCCCTAATAGTAGTAAAACAAAAGTCTGAAAACTTATTCAGACTTACGTACTTAAGAAGAACCTGAAGCTTATGTAGTTTGGCAACAAATTTAGTCAGCAAGTATTTCTATTTTACGTTAAACTGACTCAAATATATAAAAAAAAAAAAAAAGAAGTATGACAAGGCGAAATTATATTTTCTGTAAATTGCTTTTTGATACTTAATTAATGGATCCACTGACGTAAAAGATGTTACATTAAAACAGCTAACATTTGACCAGAATATATGTTGGTGAAGTACTTTCCGAAATTTTGGAAATATGAAATTATATTTTGCGTTAAAAAACAAATGTCCCTATTAATCTGCTTTAACAGCGCAACAATTTAAGACACATATATGAAAAAAATATGATGCATAATATTGTTTTGCCTACCTCTGGAGACTCGTCTGGCCGGCAAAATATCTCAGCGAACTCTGTCGGACTTTTCTTCAGAGTCTGGTCAGCAGGCAGTGTGTTGTCATTGTAGGATGACACAAACTTAAAGTCACTGGTTCTAGATCCTGTTGTCAGGTAGGCGTCATAATTGTAAGTGCTGCGTAAAGTTCCTGTTCCGTCAACATCTGCGTAATTAGGAGGGAGATAAGCTCCGGGGATGGCTACTGCTCCATCAAACAACAGTCTGGGCTTTCTCCTGCGACAGAACCTCACACCCAGGATGATGATGATGAACGTCAGGAAGAAGGTGGACACAGAAACCAGAGCAATGATCAGATAAGAGGTCAGTTTGGAGTTCTTCTCATCATAAGAAATGTCTTTCAGTTCTGGCACCTCAGCCAAGTTATCAGAAATAAGTAAATACATGGCACAGGTGGCCGACAGAGAGGGCTGTCCGTTATCTTTCACTGCAACAATCAGGTTCTGTTTCATGCTGTCAGATTCTGAAATGTCCCGCTGTGTCCTGATCTCTCCACTGTGGAGATCGATACTGAAAAGTCCAGGATCTGTAGCTTTGACTATCTGATAGGACAGCCAGGCGTTCTGTCCAGAGTCTGCGTCCACCGCTATCACTTTGGACACCAGAGACCCTCCATGTGCAGCTTTGGGGACCAGCTCGGTCATGAAGGAGCTGCCCTCCGGGGCGGGGTACAGTATCTGAGGAGAGTTGTCATTCACATCCGATATGAACACACTGACGGTCACGTTGCTGCTGAGTGGAGGAGAACCGTTGTCTCTGGCCATCATATGGACCTTAAAACTCCTGAACTGTTCATAATCAAACGACCTCACAGCGTGGATCACCCCCGTGTCTCCGTTAACAGATAGATAGGAGGACACCGAGGCACCGTTCACCTCACCAGGTAACAGAGAATAGATCACTGTACCGTTTTGTCTCCAGTCGGGGTCTCTAGCAGTAACGGAGCATAAAGTGGAGCCAGGTTTGTTATTTTCACTCACATATGCGCTGTAGGACTGTTCCTCAAACACAGGTGGGTTGTCGTTGATGTCAGCTACAGATAACTGAACAGTTTTAGAGGAGGACAGAGGTGGAGAGCCCTCATCAGTGGCAGTGATTGTAATGTTGTAATCAGACACTAGTTCACGGTCCAGCTGTCCTGTGGTCACCAGAGAATAATAGTTTTTAATAGAAGGAAGCAACTTAAAAGGGACGTTTTGCTGGATGGAGCAGCGGACCTGTCCATTTTTCTCAGAATCTCTGTCCTGCACGTTAATGATGCCCACCTCTGTACCAGGTGACACGTTCTCGGCTATAGGGTTAACGAAAGATTTTAAACTAATTTCAGGAGGGTTGTCATTGACATCAGACAGTTCAATGATCACTTTAGCGTCTGAGCTCAGACCGTATCTATCTTTAGCATCTATACGCAATTCGTACACGGACTCTTCCTCAAAATCAAGAGACCCTATAACGTGTATTTCGCCTGATGTTTGATTTAGCGAAAATGCTCTTTTACCAGTTTCTGAAATTCGACTTATTTCATATATCACTTCTCCATTTAGACCCTCATCTGTATCCGTTGCTGCTACTTTTACCACCACTGTATTTGGAGTAGCGTTTTCAGGAAGGACAGCTTTATACACGACCTGATTAAAAACTGGTGGGTTGTCATTTGCATCTAAGACAATCACATGCACAGTTGCAGTTCCAGTCCTTTTTGGACTGCCTCCATCTAATGCAGTGAGCATTAATTTCAGTTCTCGCTGTTCTTCGCGGTCTAATTCTTTTACCAACACCAACTCTGCCAATTTATCCCCATCTAATTTGGATTGAGTTTTAAGCTCTAAATAACTGTTGGCCTGCAACTCGTAGCTCTGAACAGCGTTTTGTCCGATATCTAAATCATGCGCCTCCAAAACACGGAATCGAGATCCTTTTACGGCCAACTCATTGATTTCTATTCTGATTTTATCTTTTGTAAAAATTGGTGAGTTATCGTTAATATCTTGTATTTGCAATATGATGCGGTGCGACTCTAATGGAGCCTCCAAAATCAGCTCAGATTTAAGGATACATGACGCTTTTTCACCGCAAAGAGCTTCCCTATCAATTCTTTCCGCAATAATCAAATCTCCTGTGTTCAGCTTAATGTCACAGTACCGCTTGCGGTTCAGCTCACTGTCAATCCGGGCCTTTCGAGTAGACAATTTCCCAACATTGAGTCCGAGGTCTTTGGCTATATTTCCAATAACAGATCCCGCTTTCATTTCCTCACTTATGGAATAGCTCACATCTCCATTAGCGTCATGAAAAAGGCGAAGAAAAAGCACAACGCTGAAAAGCAGGCCACTTGATGAGGATCTATTGTCTGCCATTCTGAAGCAATTTGGAAAATAATGTCTAAAACCTCCGGAATGTGAGCGTGTCCAAAACAGCCGCCGTGCAGATATTATCAATTGTTTGTTTGAATTAGTTTAATGTAGAAAACTGCGAGCAAAACCAATCCAAGGGTGGGCTCCGGCGAGGAGAAAATCTAGTCTGCAGAAACAAAGCAGAAGGGAGAGGTGGAGGCTTTTCCATTCATGGTGAAGAGCGACACTTCGAGTCCAGTTTTAGTTGTGCACTTGGAGGATTACCAATTTTAAAGGAATAAAAAGCACCTTTTGCGTCACTTGATTAGATGTCTACAATTCAGGCAAACTGGGATAGCCGTAGTTAGAATTTAGATACATAAATCTTGTAACAAACGTGCTAAAAGACTTTTAATAAATCCTTATTTTTTTCAATTTAACCTGAAAAAGAAATCACTGTCCAAGTTTTTAACAAAAAAAAAAAAAACTTGAAAAACGTCTACTGAGCCTTTTAGTACAAGATTATTACCACATGACGTTTAAAGTTTCAACAAATGAAATATAGAAAACCACAATCCATTTACACCAGTAAAGGTAACTACTATTTGGAATATGGATTTGCCCAGCAGAAAGTAGAGGAAGAGATAAGCAAAGACTGCAAACTTGTATTAGAGTTTTGTTACATCTTTATATTGCATTATAAAATGCAAAGCTTTCAACGGTATTAAGTAGAACAGTTAATACTGTTATGATGGCTAAAGTATGTGTGCAAATCTGGAGATATATTAACATGGAGAGAGTCCCTAAACCATCAGCATGATAAAGGAAGGGCTACATTTTCAAAATCTCTGAGGGTTTCATTTAACATATTTTTAGTGAATTTAAAAAACCCAGTGCGAGCAAAGGTCTCATCTGGATAAGCCTATACTTATTGTTTTTTTCTTGAGAAACTGTAGGACCACCAGTGCTTCCAGCAGTATGTTGCATGTTTTCTATTTGTCTGTTTGGGAGAGTGCAATCTCATCTGGAGTAGTCATTATGGAAGCAGCATCAGCCACTTAAACACAAATGGATTTAAAAAGGCTGAAGAAACTGTTAAAGATCACTGTGTCTGTTCTAGGGACTAATCAGGGGGCTACAAAGTTAACTGTGCCAACAGAGATGTTTCATAATGTGAAAGCCTTAATAAAACACATTGAGCATGCTCTTCATATTATTTATTAAACAACAGATAATTTATTAGATTCTCGCAACAGACCACTACATAAGGTCCTTCATACCCGCAAATATAACAATGCATAATGACTGTTAGAAGAAACGCAGATAATGAAATTTACTGCAACATCTAATTTGCCTTTGGGATTAAAAAAATATTGTTGACTTGAATTGAACTTACTTTGCATGGAAGAAAGGATGTAATCCATCTATATGGTAAATAGGGATCATTGTGAACTTGTGTGTTCTCAGCATGTTATACAAAACAACTAATTGAATAATATAAACCATGTGCTAGTGTGCTAAACTAGACACAGCCCATTGAGATCAGAGCCATAACTTTTCAATTATTAAAATCACTGTAGTCAGAGTAGAGTTCTAATGTTTGTGATTTGGTCCCTCCTGACATAAACCACAAAAAGAACACTACTGGTAACAATCTTTATTAATAGCAAATAGTTGTGTTGCTCCAAAACCTTTTTACAATTAAAGTGAGTGAATGACTTGTTGAACTTTTTTTTTTTTTTTTTACCTTTAAAATAGGTTCAAAAAACACTTTGTAATTTTCAAACAGATCCAGGTTTACACTAACATACCAGGATCATTGTTATAAGGGAAAGTGGGATGACAGATATATGCACACCAAAAGTATAAGCAATATCTCATGTGGCCAACACACAAACTTGGCAAGGCCATCATGATAAAGGCATTCTTTAAGAAAATACTTTTTAGCACCACGGACAGAGTAAACCCCACATTTTACATCATTCGCCTTAAAGTAAATCCCTGAACTACAATTTCCAGCAGATCCTACTTGTATTCATACATATATAGTCAGTCAACACCTACAAAATGTTAACAATTATTTTACTTCAATTAACTACGTCAACGAGACTAACCTAGATGGCAAGATTATTGATTATAGGGATACATTAATAAGTTAGAATGTAAAGATGTCTGATTAAAATGAACAGAGTATGTAGAAAGATAAAAAAAAATGACTGCAAGGATCTTAAAAGGGTAAAATTAAACATGTTCTTACCTCGGGGGAAGAATCATTATCGCCAAAGATATTAACAAACTCGGTTGGACTTTTCTTCAGAGTCTGGTCAGCAGGCAGCGTGTTGTCATTGTAGGATGATACAAACTTAAAGTCACTGGTTCTAGATCCTGTTGTCAGGTAGGCGTCATAATTGTAAGTGCTGCGTAAAGTTCCTGTTCCATCAACATCTGCATAATTAGGAGGGAGATAAGCTCCGGGGATGGCTACTGCTCCATCAAACAACAGTCTGGGCTTTCTCCTGCGACAAAACCTCACACCCAGGATGATGATGATGAAGGTCAGGAAGAAGGTGGACACAGAAACCAGAGCAATGATCAGATAAGAGGTCAGTTTGGAGTTCTTCTCATCATAAGAAATGTCTTTCAGTTCTGGCACCTCAGCCAAGTTATCAGAAATAAGTAAATACATGGCACAGGTGGCAGACAGAGAGGGCTGTCCGTTATCTATCACTGCAACAATCAGGTTCTGTTTCATGCTGTCAGATTCTGAAATGTCCCGCTGTGTCCTGATCTCTCCACTGTGGAGACCAATACTGAAAAGTCCAGGATCTGTAGCTTTGACTATCTGATAGGACAGCCAGGCGTTCTGTCCAGAGTCTGCGTCCACCGCTATCACTTTGGACACCAGAGACCCTCCATGTGCAGCTTTGGGGACCAGCTCGGTCATGAATGAGCTGCCCTCCGGGGCGGGGTACAGTATCTGAGGAGAGTTGTCATTTACATCCGATATGAACACACTGACGGTCACGTTGCTGCTGAGTGGAGGAGAACCGTTGTCTCTGGCCATCACATGGACCTTAAAACTCCTGAACTGTTCATAATCAAACGACCTCACAGCGTGGATCACCCCCGTGTCTCCGTTAACAGATAGATAGGAGGACACCGAGGCACCGTTCACCTCACCAGGTAACAGAGAATAGATCACTGTACCGTTTTGTCTCCAGTCGGGGTCTCTAGCAGTAACGGAGCATAAAGTGGAGCCAGGTTTGTTATTTTCACTCACATATGCGCTGTAGGACTGTTCCTCAAACACAGGTGGGTTGTCGTTGATGTCAGCTACAGATAACTGAACAGTTTTAGAGGAGGACAGAGGTGGAGAGCCCTCATCAGTGGCAGTGATTGTAATGTTGTAATCAGACACTAGTTCACGGTCCAGTTGTCCTGTGGTCACCAGAGAATAATAGTTTTTAATAGAAGGAACCAACTTAAAAGGGACGTTTTGCTGGATGGAGCAGCGGACCTGTCCATTTTTCTCAGAGTCTCTGTCCCGCACGTTAATGATGCCCACCTCTGTACCAGGTGACACGTTCTCAGGTATATGGTGGGAAAGGGACTTCAGGTAAATTTCTGGCGCATTATCATTGACATCACTAACATCAATTACAACTTTAGCATTTGAGTTTAGTCCTAATCCATCTTTAGCTTTCACTCTCATTTCAAACGAATTTCTTTCTTCATAGTCAATTCCTCCCAATACTTTTATTTCCCCTGTTTTGGAATCGATCATAAATAAATTCACATCTTCCTCAGATACGTGGCCAAATTGATAAGTGACTTCTCCATTAGCTCCTTCATCTGCATCAGTAGCGCTAACAGTAATCACTACTGTCTCTGGTGGCGAGTTTTCAGGCAGACTGGCTTTATAAATGGCCTCAGTAAAAACTGGGGCGTTATCATTAGCATCCAATATGGTAACATGTATGACTACAGTACCTGATCTTTGAGGAGATCCACCATCTATAGCTGTTAGAAGTAAACTATTTTCTGTTTGTTTCTCCCGATCAAGTTTATTCTCCAGTCTCAGTTCAACCTTGTTACCGTCTCCAGCAAGAACAAAATTATCGTTCTTTTGAAGGATGTATCTCTGCACGGCATTCTGACCTATATCTGCGTCATGGGCCTCATCGATCGAGAAACTGTAACCTTTCTCTGCTGACTCTCTTATTTCCATTTCAATCATTTTTTCATTGAATTGTGGCGTATTGTCGTTCACATCTTGTATATGAAGGCTTACATGATGAAGCTCCAAAGGGTTTTCTAACACCAAATCTGCTTTTAAAACACACGCATGCTTTTTGCCACAAAGGCTCTCTCTGTCTATCCTTTCCGACGTAATTAAATCCCCGGTGTTGATATTTATATCACAGTAGCGCTTCCGAGTGCCTTCAAAATCAACACGGGCTTGTCGTGAGGAGAAGGTCTTCAGATCAACACCCAGATCCTTGGCTACATTTCCAACAACAGATCCTCGTTTCATCTCTTCTGGAATAGAATAGCTCAGATCTCCACGTACCTTCTGCAGCGTTTCAAAAAACAAAGCAAAGCACAAGCTCAGGCCAAGCGCAGTAAATCCTTTGTCTCTCATCTTGAATAAAAAATTGTCTTCAGTGTTTGCGAAGCTCTGCGGGAGCGAACGTTTCAAAACACCATTCAAATACAGAATAATCAAACGCATAAAGCCACGGAAAACAGCTTAAAACGAGTACGATAGTTTAGCATGTCCTTTATGAAATGCAAACTGTACATCTAGTCAGCAGTGGGTGGAGTGCTTCAAAATAATTTTCTGACAGCCAAGAGCGACATCTCCAGTCGTGTTTAAAACTCACAGCATGTGCCCTAGCATTACCGCAGGAAAATTCAAGACGTGTTGAAAACTTTGACCTATTTGCTTTTTTAGCTTCAAGTTAAATGTGAACAACATTATCATGTAATGAGCCACATGGATGAAACTAATATAAGTCTTTAAACTTCAGTTAACTAATACTGAAAGCTAGGCTTCAGGTGCAATAGAGTTTCTTCTGCGGTTTAATGAATTATTTGTATTTCTCGTAAAAATTAAATTCTAAATACATTTGGAAAAAAGCTAAAGTTAACAGCAATTGCTGAATATAATGTACATGCTTAAATATATATTATATATACATTATAAAGTGCAATGTTGTAACTTAACAAAAGTCAACGTTTATTCATATATGTCAGCATAGAGGTGAATGTTACATTCATACACTGAATGTAACAAAATGCTTTTCATCTACTTTAGCTGATCGTTTAACTCGTTTATGCAGCAAGACACAACTTTCAAGACTTTGTGTGGTGTTTTTCTTGTTATTTGTATAATTGAAATATTTAAGTGTAAAGCACTAATCAAACCGTGGAAAATATGTTGTTGAAATTTAAAATTAGAACTAAATGTCATTCTGTAAGAATGTTTTCATCGTCTATGGGTCGCATACGTGAAATTACCAGATTATTGTTTTTATTTAAAATATTAAATTAAAGCAAATACCGAAGAAAAAGAGTGATTGGAAAACCGTAGCCATTTATTTCAAGCGTGAAATTCACCTCGTTGTGCAAATCCTTCCCACAAGAAAATCGCTAAACCTAAACATCCAGGTTATTCGGAGAAGGGAGGCCTACTCTTACGGTATTTGACTGACCGACAAGTCTTCTTAAATAAGTTATATAAAATTTTCAAAGGTTGCCCCTCAAGGACCACAAATGTACTTGCTAATTAATGCATGCAATACTTTAGTTGGCATTTATCTTTTAAAAATGAAAATGGAAAAAAATAAAGAACCTATGGATTCAAAAGGAATAAAACTGTAAGTTTAAAATGATTCCTGAATATTAATACAGAAAAAATACACAGAAAGATAACCCACTGGGGTCTGTATTGATAGTGGAAAGTAAGCAAAAGAAAATGTTTAACAATAAAAATGTTTATGGGAAATACACGAAGACAGAAAACGATCAAGAACCTCCCACTGTTCGTCAATATTTGAAGCAAATTTACATGGTGGGCGAATTATTTTGAGAAAATAATACAACTAATTTTACTTAAAAAAAAAAAAACATAACCGAGGAAGAGACAAAGCACTCCAAATATAATCGATTCTCATCCGGAAAAAATTACAGTGTCCTACCTCAACCGATCTCTCCAGGGTTAAAAGGGGATCCTCAAACTCTGTCGGACTTTTCTTCAGAGTCTGGTCAGCAGGCAGCGTGTTGTCATTGTAGGATGATACAAACTTAAAGTCACTGGTTCTAGATCCTGTTGTCAGGTAGGCGTCATAATTGTAAGTGCTGCGTAAAGTTCCTGTTCCGTCAACATCTGCGTAATTAGGAGGGAGATAAGCTCCGGGGATGGCTACTGCTCCATCAAACAACAGTCTGGGCTTTCTCCTGCGACAGAACCTCACACCCAGGATGATGATGATGAACGTCAGGAAGAAGGTGGACACAGAAACCAGAGCAATGATCAGATAAGAGGTCAGTTTGGAGTTCTTCTCATCATAAGAAATATCTTTCAGTTCCGGCACCTCAGCCAAGTTATCAGAAATAAGTAAATACATGGCACAGGTGGCAGACAGAGAGGGCTGTCCATTATCTTTCACTGCAACAATCAGGTTCTGTTTCATGCTGTCAGATTCTGAAATGTCCCGTTGTGTCCTGATCTCTCCACTGTGGAGATCGATACTGAAAAGTCCAGGATCTGTAGCTTTGACTATCTGATAGGACAGCCAGGCGTTCTGTCCAGAGTCTGCGTCCACCGCTATCACTTTGGACACCAGAGACCCTCCATGTGCAGCTTTGGGGACCAGCTCGGTCATGAAGGAGCTGCCCTCCGGGGCGGGGTACAGTATCTGAGGAGAGTTGTCATTCACATCCGATATGAACACACTGACGGTCACGTTGCTGCTGAGTGGAGGAGAACCGTTGTCTCTGGCCATCATATGGACCTTAAAACTCCTGAACTGTTCATAATCAAACGACCTCACAGCGTGGATCACCCCCGTGTCTCCGTTAACAGATAGATAGGAGGACACCGAGGCACCGTTCACCTCACCAGGTAACAGAGAATAGATCACTGTACCGTTTTGTCTCCAGTCGGGGTCTCTAGCAGTAACGGAGCATAAAGTGGAGCCAGGTTTGTTATTTTCACTCACATATGCGCTGTAGGACTGTTCCTCAAACACAGGTGGGTTGTCGTTGATGTCAGCTACAGATAACTGAACAGTTTTAGAGGAGGACAGAGGTGGAGAGCCCTCATCAGTGGCAGTGATTGTAATGTTGTAATCAGACACTAGTTCACGGTCCAGCTGTCCTGTGGTCACCAGAGAATAATAGTTTTTAATAGAAGGAACCAACTTAAAAGGGACATTTTGCTGGATGGAGCAGCGGACCTGTCCATTTTTCTCAGAGTCTCTGTCCTGCACGTTAATGATGCCCACCTCTGAACCAGGTGACACGTTCTCAGGTGTGGGATTGGACAAAGATTTTAAATAAATTACAGGCGCATTATCATTTACGTCGTTAACATCAATTAACACTTTAGTATAAGAAAGTAACCCTAATCCATCTTTGGCCTCAACGCTCATTTCAAAAGAATTAATTTCTTCAAAGTCAATCACACCCGTTATCTTAATTTGCCCTGTTTTTGAATCAATAGAAAATAAACTGAAATCGTCATCAGATACGTGACCAAATTGATAGGTAACGTCTCCATTTACTCCTTCATCTGCATCAGTAGCGCTCACAGTAATCACTACTGTTTCTAGTGGTGAGTTTTCAGGTAAACTGGCTTTATAAACGGCCTGCTTAAACACTGGGGCGTTATCATTGGCATCCAGCACTGTAATATGAATAACTACAGTACCTGATTTCTGGGGGGATCCTCCGTCTAAAGCTGTCAAAATCAAATTCATTTCCTTTTGTTTCTCTCGATCAAGCTTATTCTCTAGTGCCAATTCAACCTTTTTGTTCTCAACAGCAAGAATAAATTTTTCGTTAGTTTGAAGAATATATCTCTGCACATCGTTTTGACCGATATCTGCGTCGTGAGCCGCTCCAATGGAAAAGCGGCTTCCCTTTTCAGCCGATTCGCGTATTTCCATTTCAATCACATTTTGTCTAAATTTAGGTGAGTTATCATTCACATCTTGTACATGAAGACTGACACGATGCAGCTCCAGTGGATTTTCTAACACCAGGTCTATTTTCACGACACAGGAGCGTTTCTCACCACAAAGGCTTTCTCTGTCAATTCTCTCCGATGTGATTAAATCCCCGGTGTTCATATTAATGTCACAGTAGCGCTTACGAGTCCCTTCAATATCCACACGGGCCTTTCGAGAAGATAATGTCATCAGATTAAGTCCAAGATCTTTGGCGACATTTCCAATCACAGATCCTGGTTTCATCTCCTCTGGAAAAGAGTAGCTCAGATCTCCTTTAACGAGAGGCATTGTTACAATAAAGAAAACATAGCAGATGAACGGAAAAAGCGCAGAAAATCCTTTGTCTCCCATCTGTCTCGCAAATGGTCCCCAGATAAAGATAAAAACAAAACCGCCGTACAATAACACTATATTAACAACAAGATGTTGATAAGGGATCCACTTACAATAGAGAGTATCCTAAATGTCCAAGTGTTTAGCAGCTTCTGCGACAAGGCTTTGGCAGCTTCCTGGGTGGAGTGGCAGGGATGGTATTATTTTTGAGTGAGCCAACAGCGACGCCGTGAGTTATTTTTTAGCGATAGAACATTTCAATCTAATTTCTCTTTATGAAAAATAAAATAGCATTTAATGATATGGTTCATACAATATTCTAAATATATTTCACAATGAAACTGTTGCAAAAACATTAAGTGATGTTAGAGACAAGTAGCAGTTGAACTAGCAAAATGTGCCAATATTGCATAAAGTTATAAGTTTTAATTACTAAAAATGTATAATGATAAAATCGTTTTGCCATACATTTTTGAATAGCAAATACCTAACGTTTGTAGAATATAAACTATTTATGTGTGTAATATTAACTATCTCTGTGTGTAACTGGCATGTGTACATAGAGCATAGGGGGGGTCAAGCTTAGGGAGTGAAGCATAGAAAGTGCAAGGTCCTTGGGGAGGGAAGTAGAGAGTCCAAAGTCATAAATTAGTGAAGGACAAGGAATCACTGAAGGGGGAGAAGAAGACTGGGGAGAACAGCGCACAGAGAGGGCAAGGTCATAAATTGGGCCAGACACAATAAGTTTGTTATAAGATAACAACCAGAAGTACTCCTTATTTGGATATGAGGTTATATGGTTGCTGGGGAGATATCCACAGATAGAATGAGTGTGTATGTGTACTGCATAGCAGCGAGGGATATATAAAGGTATTTGTGGCCCCTCCAAAACGGACAACACACAGACGTTTCTAGGTACCAGTGTGAGTGTGTGTCCCCTCTCTGAATTCAGATTGGCTTTTTATAAACTTGTGGAAGCGTACAACTGATCTCTGACTGAGGATTGTCCTTTGGATGCCAAATAAAAGAATCGATGAGAGGTGAGGAGTAGTGTAAGAGTTAACTGACGGCCAGTAAAGTTTTCCTACCTCAACAATTGGTGCCGTGACCCAGATTTGGCACTAACTAAAGGATAATTAATTGACTACGAGGCAGACGTCGTTCTACAACACCGCAGGGTCGACCCAAAACCAAAATGGTAAGGAGATCTATATTTATTCTCCTTTTGCCTGCTAATAGTGTAGGTGGTGTTGTAGAATAGATATCTGTTTTCTCTTAAATTTACAGTCTTGATCAGTTTTGGGTAAAATATTTGTTGGTTGAAATAATGGCTTACGGTAAAGGAATGATATATTGCGTAAAAATATTTGTTGATTGAGACAAGATAAATTTTAGCCGAGATACTTGAATGTTGAGGCTGTAACATACTTTTCACCGAAGATACTTAAATGGTGACGGTGTTGAAGCAAATACGTTCCGGATTTGGTAATCCAAACTCAGTCCTGACGAGGACTGGGGTGTTTAGGCTGGGGTTAATAAGAGCCTCCCCGAGGGATTGGGACGCCTCAAAGTGGCCAGGGATAGGACCCCGAGACCCTGAAATGGCAGATGAGGGAAGACAGTTGAGATACTTAAATGGTGAAACTGTAATAATAAGATTAAGTAAAAGGAATTCCAGGGAGTCAACGGAGGGTTGATTCCTAGGTGTCAAACTGGGTTTGGCATCACAGCGGTCGGACCAGGAGAGATTGAAAAAGTCCCGCTGAGTGGAAGGGTTCAAGGCCCTCTGCGATTGTGTTAAATATGCTTTAATTTGGGAAGATAAGTTTGGTTTTTCACAGAGTGGAAGTTTTAGGGTAAATAAGTTAAATAGTTTAAAGAGTTTCAAGTAAAACAGTTGATGGATGGAGATGAGAAAAATAAGAAACATAAGAAAAAGATTAAAAAGCACAGAGTGCATCAATTAAGGTGTTAAAGAGTTAAAACTTTCCTGCAGGAAGTTTCATTTGTCTTAAATATTGCGATCAGTCGGAAAAGAAAGGAGTATAGTGCATGTTATGGTGGACAACAGACTGACTGACTGATATTTCTGTGTGCAAAATCTGAAACTATACTAAACTTTTTCATCTGCCTCTCTCACACACACATACACACATGTATGGGATTTGAGTGTAACATCTGCGTTTTAGAGTCTGGACTTTAGTAATCTGCCCTTCTCCATGGCTACTACACCAGAGACGCTTCTCCAGCACTGCCTGCCTGTCTGCTGTAAATCACAGTGTGAGTTTCCACAGAACGAAACTCAGAAGTAGTCTGGCCCAAACCCACTGAAATGGACAACGATCCATGCTGCTGCAGAGCCAGAAGAGCGATACACTGGATTTATATTGGAAGCACATCTTATGTGGAGAAACAGGCCGGAGCAAAGTTCTTTCTCCCTCCTGGAGAAGTTAAAAGCGGACAAAGAATGATTGAATGTCTCACCAACAGACCTGAAGGGCCTGGGTTGTTTTTTGGACTGATAAAGGATTGTGTGCCATGACAGTCTGACTCTGGAGTGATTAAGAAACTGATGGGGGTAACGTACAAACACACACACATTTGCACAAATCTTTTCCTATTTTCTGCAATGAAGAACGCTTATTAACCGCTGCTCATGTGACGCTTGCTTGACGTTGACAGATATAGCGGGTTAAAATATTATTTTAGGGTTAGAAAAGTATCTTCAAAAGGGTGATAACTTAACTCATTTGATACTTTCCAGTTAATTCTTGTAGAGAAGCAAGTTTGCTTTCGTCGTGGAACATTCAAGGTCAATTATTATAGTTATTAAAAGTTATTAAAAAGCAGAGGAAGTTACATCTCCAAAACTCAGCAGTAACCATGTGTTTCTATGTCATTCTCAGGACAGATCTCATGAAGGAGTATTTTTAAAACCCAGCGCATGCGTAAAACCTGATGGGCTTCTCCTTCAGGCATTATTTTCTGTTGTCAGAGTTTGTATCCCATAAATCTAATGGGTAGAGATGTCATTAAAACAGGCTTAGTTCTACTGCAGATGGTCTTCATACAGTCTCTGATACAGTACTTACAGTTTGGTGCAGTTTTTGTCCGCAAGTGTTAACTGACGCTTGTGGAAAGTACAAATTCATTGTTTTTCACAGCAGCTGCTGGGAAGAGGTTATATTAGGTTTTTCTTCCCTCTTCTGATTCATGCAGCGTGTTGATTTACACTGTACCTTATATCAGATCCTGACAAAAACTATGAAAGGCTTGGTTCTGCAGTTTCTTTCCCTTTGGGAAAGGAAAGGACACCTAATCAGTTCACAGAAATATTAAAACACTTGTTGTTTTCTAAGATATAACCAGCTAAAACTTTTAAAACTTTGAGAGTAATTGGTTTTGTTAAACACATTTTCCTTGGTAAAACAAACCTTTAAAATGAAAATGGAAAAAATTGGGTTATTTTTGAAGGTAAGAAAGATTCTGATTGGACAGTGGTACCACACAAAATTAAACTAATCTCATGTTCCATAAAAGACTCTGCATAGAAAAGGCCTTCAGAACTGTGGAGTTATTTTCCACCACAGTACCAAGTTTTTTAAAGCATGCTTTTTCCTTTATTTTAAAACAGATCTGTATTTTTGTTTTGTTTTTGGCTTTTTAGCATAATGTTTGTCTGAAGCTTCTTATGAACTGGGTTAGGAGCAAATATGATCTGAGGTAAATTAGGAGCTGTGAACTAATAATTTTAAATCTGATTATTGTCCAAGCAGAAATAATACACCAACAGGTCTGGGGATATTTAGCCAATCCTCTCTTCAATCTGCAGAGAGCCAACATAATTGTTCAATGCAGGAGTACTCAACCTGTGGTTTCTGGACTCCTGAAGCCCATGAGCCATAGATTGTGGGTCCATAAAATTATAATACTTAATTAAAGGTAGACTGATTACCTATTAAAATAGATCTAAGCCAATGATGAGTTCCAGTCATTTGGTGGCTTTGAAATGCAATAATACTCAAAATTTCTACTCTGGGGAACACAGATTGGGGTTGAAGAGTTTTGTTTTGAAACCAAGGTTAGGATTTATAATGAAATAAAGATAAAGAAAATCCTTCATTTTAGGAAAATAAAATAAATAAAGGTTCCTTGTTTGATTTCTTAGGGTTTAAAGATTAAAACAATACATAGGAGTAGAAAGGTACACAAGGTAATTTCAGATTAATAAAATAAAATATTGGAACATTTATCAGCATTTGGATTATTAAAGAGGGGTTCTAGTAATGATTTTCTCCCCAACTCTCAAAATCTAAATAGCTAAATTAAGGAAAATTATATGTGTCTTCCCTTTGAAACACTATGTGTAAAAAGTCCAGTTTGGAGTCAAGTTTCTTATCTTAATTTCTGATTAAGTCAAACACTGCAGTTTTTGTTTTGTTTGGGTATACCATAAAAATGTCAACGCCAGTTTAAAATACTTCTTTGCATTTAACCTAAGCAGAGAAATTTTTGAATGCAGCTGCAATCAAAATTGAGCCAAACAAAAAGAGAATTATAACAATAACTCTCAGGATTTTAGTTATTATTACAGAGTTACAGTACAAAGAATTGGCAAAAGGTTTCAGCATCAGTGAATTTGGATTAATTTAAGAGAAAACTGTTGCTGTGCTTCTATATAGTTTGTGCACTCATCTTAAAAAAGGATCCTGAAGATTGTCATAACAAAATTGATCAATTTTGTTATGAGAAAACATATTCTGAAAAGAGATTGTTAAAAATTTCTTTGAATTCTTGAAGCTTCAAATTTGGCCATTTGTCTGTCTTTGATGTTTGTGTTTGTTTTGTTGGAATTAATGTTTGTTATATATGTTGCATGAAACAATAATCCATGTTTAGAATAATGTTTCTAAATCCCAGATTGATTAAAACTTTGAGTTTTCAGGAGAGTTAAGAAGCAGCTTGTTTCTGAGGTAGGTGCATGTTAACAGTTTTGCAGTTTAAGTTACACTAATGTGGGTTTGAATGAAGAAACTGTGGTCCCGCCCATAGGCTGCCAATCAGAGGTTAGTTCTGCCTGACTCCGCCCACCTATCAGGTTGGTTCATGCCTTTGCTGTCATGGTAACGCTCAGCACCTCCCTTCCTGAGTTTTAACACTGTTTAAGAGACAATAGAATCAAAATGCTTGTAGTGATTGTTGCCTTAAAAACATGTTTTTTGTATAATAATTAAGGATGTAGCATGACATTTGGATTTATGTGTTTTACTATAAAAAGGTTAATGAAATAGTTTACACTAGTTTGAAGAATTAGTTTTGCATGCAGAATCATTGGTGATTTATTAGATTGAAAGTTTTCCCTGGTGCCATTACGCTAACTGACAGTCAATATATGCCAAAAGTAAGGAATATGTTTTTGATAAAAAATCAGTTATGATTTCATATTTGACAGGAATTATTTATTAGATTTAATTTGTGGAGTGTATGTGTCAAAATTACATTAGATTTACATTAATCTAAAACTTATCTTCATGCAAGACAAATCAGGAAGATGTGTGACTTATTTCTAAGTGAAATATTGATGAACTGTATAACGACTGAAGTTTGTGTTTTGTTGTTAATGGAACTGAGTTCCAGTTATAAACATCTGGATTTTATTTCTGTTGTTTTCATTGAATTCATAGAGACACATAGTTATGTCAGAATTTATTTCTTTGGTTCTATGTAATGTGATCTTGATTACTAGAACATTCTTGTTTAAACTTTTTGCTGGATTGTCGCAGGGGTTGGACCCTGCGCCAGAAGGGGGGAATGTCAGAATAAAGTAACATGGAGATATTGCCAAGATCATTTTCTTCCACATCTTTGTGGGAAGATAGGATGTTGTTTTACTGTCAAAACCTGTCCACTGTGTTTTCTCAAGTTTCACAGACGGTGAAGGCTGCATTACCAGAAACAGCCACTTCAACCCTCCAGTCCATTATCCCTGGCGACTGGATTCTGATCAGAGAATCTAGGAGAAAACACTGGAAGTCACAGGCGCTGGAAAGGCCCATATCAGATCCTACTAGACACCCAGGAAAGCTGCAGGAAAGCTCCCCAGCTTCATCTGGCTTCCAGGACACAAGTCATCTTCCAACTGGATCATCCACAGCCTGAAAGGTGTGAGGACAGCGGACCACCACAAGACAAAGAACTGTAAGCGGATCACTGGCGAGTGATTGAAGAGGTGGTTGAAGAACACTATTCTTACAAGGGCACAATAATCTCTTGGGCAGTGCAACATTATTTCAGAATCTACTTAAGGCCATCGCATTGCCTGAAAGTTAGAAATCATAAGGTCATTTGCCTCACTGCACACACACCACAGAGAGAGGGAAGACCTCTACACATTTGCACATAACCTTTCCCTGGATGATGGACTGGTGACGTCTGCAACAGAGAGACAGTCAAACATGCGTCATGATGCTTATTCTCCTTAATTTTTTAACATTTGGTGGCTACTAGGCTCCTTTGCCTGGACAGCAAGGGTCAGCCAAATTCTTTTCTCCCACTTTGACAGCGAAACTGACTCTGAGAAGGAAATCTCGGATGCTTTTATCCAACTTTCGTGTTTATTGCTTGATATCTATCATTATGGTACCAATTTGAAATGTGTTCATTTCCGCCGTTGTTATAATTTGTTTTCAGTACCAGAAGAAAGGAGTTCTAATGTAAATTCTTGTATTAAGTGCTCTAAGGTGTTCCAAAGTGTATGACCTTTAGGTTACCTTTCTTTTTGCAGAACATCTGTGTTATTGGTGGAAGCTGTCAAAACCAGGAGCAGCTGGGTCTGCTCATAGATAACGTTGTTACATCTGACCCGAGGACGGTTCAGGGCCATAAAGCATAAACTCTTTAAAGTGGAGATAACACCCACATACTCTTTAAATACTGTGTGTAAATGTTGACACCACACTGAACCCAAAGACAGAAGAAGAGGCGGAATGATTGAGTTTCTCTCACTGGGAGTGGTGGAACTTCCTTCTCCCCGGAAGACACCGTTTGGCAAACATTTTATATTTTATATTACATTTTGATGTTTCTGTATCTTTTTCAGGTTATGATTTAACTTTGTGTGGATGAAGACTAAGTGTGTGAATTCATGGACGCATAATATGATGGATGAATGTTTTCTTAATGATTTTCTCTTTTACAGGTAGTACAGTAATATTTTTAATTATTTCTACTTATTCTTAGAAGGACATTTTAGATTGTGAACTCTTTTATTAGAGTTCAAAAGGGGGATTGTAGAATATAAACTATTTATGTGTGTAATATTAACTATCTCTGTGTGTAACTGGCATGTGTACATAGAGCATAGGGGGGGTCAAGCTTAGGGAGTGAAGCATAGAAAGTGCAAGGTCCTTGGGGAGGGAAGTAGAGAGTCCAAAGTCATAAATTAGTGAAGGACAAGGAATCACTGATGGGGGAGAAGAAGACAGGGGAGAACAGCGCACAGAGAGGGCAAGGTCATAAATTGGGCCAGACATGATAAATTTGTTATAAGAGAAGAACCAGAAGTACTCCTTATTTGGATATGAGGTTATATGGTTGCTGGGGAGATATCCACAGATAGAATGAGTGTGTATGTGTACTGCATAGCAGCGAGGGATATATAAAGGTATTTGTGGCCCCTGCAAAACGGACAACACACAGACGTTTCTAGGTACCAGTGTGAGTGTGTGTCCCCTCTCTGAATTCAGATTGGTTTTTTATAAACTTGTGGAAGCGTACAACTGATCTCTGACTGAGGATTGTCCTTTGGGTGCCAAATAAAAGAATCGATGAGAGGTGAGGAGTAACGTAAGAGTTAACTGACGGCCAGTAAAGTTTTCCTACCTCAACACGTTAGAGGCACTTCACAACATCGAACAATGCCGCTTCATTATCTTATATTACACACGCATGTTTTTCGAGGAAGTATTATAGAAACGAAGAATTTTAGAATCAGTTATTTTTATTAGATATGTTGTTAAAGAAACAAAAAGAAAAAAATACGTTTGTAACTGTAGAAAGTAAACTCTTGAGCATTGTTTCAGCACCACGGACAAATACTTTGAGAAAAGGCGATACAAAAAAATAGCAAATATTATGTTGGCAACTAAGTTCTTAACGTAAAAAGTCGGTTAAAGACAATGTCTCAACATATGACTGAATCAGCTTTTTAAACTCAACTATTACTCCCATGTCGCCTGATAATGAAAGAATAACTATAACAGAGCATCACAAGAATGTGTGAAAATAATAATGAAACTATCAGAGGCTGCAAGAATGTTTTTCAAAAATAATCAATGATTGTCTGTCACAAAGTTTAGAGTGATTTAAATGAGTGTTGCTGAATAGTGTCAAAAACTCAACCAGCGTTAAAATGATAGCCAACAATATTAACAACACCATCAGCATCAGAAAACCTTTTACAAAAAGGAAACTGAAAGAGTGACGGTTCAATGCGACATTGAAGAGATAAAGACATACTCTAACCCCAATAAAGTGAAGATCAAACAAAAGCAAAAATACACTTGAGTGTCCTACCTCTTCAGGTGTCTCCAGTCCTGCAAACATATCCGCAAACTCTGTAGGACTTTTCTTCAGAGTCTGGTCAGCGGGCAGCGTGTTGTCATTGTAGGATGATACAAACTTAAAGTCACTGGTTCTAGATCCTGTTGTCAGGTAGGCGTCATAATTGTAAGTGCTGCGTAAAGTTCCTGTTCCATCAACATCTGCGTAATTAGGAGGGAGATAAGCTCCGGGGATGGCTACTGCTCCATCAAACAACAGTCTGGGCTTTCTCCTGCGACAGAATCTCACACCCAGGATGATGATGATGAACGTCAGGAAGAAGGTGGACACAGAAACCAGAGCAAGGATCAGATAAGAGGTCAGTTTGGAGTTCTTCTCATCATAAGAAATATCTTTCAGTTCCGGCACCTCAGCCAAGTTATCAGAAATAAGTAAATACATGGCACAGGTGGCAGACAGAGAGGGCTGTCCGTTATCTTTCACTGCAACAATCAGGTTCTGTTTCATGCTGTCAGATTCTGAAATGTCCCGTTGTGTCCTGATCTCTCCACTGTGGAGACCAATACTGAAAAGTCCATGATCTGTAGCTTTGACTATCTGATAGGACAGCCAGGCGTTCTGTCCAGAGTCTGCGTCCACCGCTATCACTTTGGACACCAGAGACCCTCCATGTGCTGCTTTGGGGACCAGCTCGGTCATGAAGGAGCTGCCCTCCGGGGCGGGGTACAGTATCTGAGGAGAGTTGTCATTCACATCCGATATGAACACACTGACGGTCACGTTGCTGCTGAGTGGAGGAGAACCGTTGTCTCTGGCTATCATATGGACCTTAAAACTCCTGAACTGTTCATAATCAAACGACCTCACAGCGTGGATCACCCCCGTGTCTCCGTTAACAGATAGATAGGAGGACACCGAGGCACCGTTCACCTCACCAGGTAACAGAGAATAGATCACTGTACCGTTTTGTCTCCAGTCGGGGTCTCTAGCAGTAACGGAGCATAAAGTGGAGCCAGGTTTGTTATTTTCACTCACATATGCGCTGTAGGACTGTTCCTCAAACACAGGTGGGTTGTCGTTGATGTCAGCTACAGATAACTGAACAGTTTTAGAGGAGGACAGAGGTGGAGAGCCCTCATCAGTGGCAGTGATTGTAATGTTGTAATCAGACACTAGTTCACGGTCCAGCTGTCCTGTGGTCACCAGAGAATAATAGTTTTTAATAGAAGGAACCAACTTAAAAGGGACGTTTTGCTGGATGGAGCAGCGGACCTGTCCATTTTTCTCAGAGTCTCTGTCCTGCACGTTAATGATGCCCACCTCTGTACCAGGTGACACATTCTCAGGTGTGGGATTGGACAAAGATTTTAAATAAATAGCTGGTGCATTATCATTCACATCGTTAACATCAATTAATACTTTAGCATATGAGGTTAGCCCTAATCCATCTTTGGCCTGTACCTTCATTTCAAACGAGTTAATTTCTTCGAAGTCAATCACACCCGTTACTTTTACTTGTCCCGTTTTTAGATCAATGGAGAATAAACTTATATCCTCATCAGATACGTGACCAAATTGATAGGTAACGTCTCCATTTACTCCTTCATCTGCATCAGTAGCGCTAACAGTAATCACTACTGTTTCTAGTGGTGAGTTTTCAGGTAAACTGGCTTTATAAACGGCCTGCTTAAACACTGGGGCGTTATCATTGGCATCCAGCACTGTAATATGAATAACTACAGTACCTGATTTCTGGGGGGATCCTCCGTCTAAAGCCGAGAGAAGCAAATTTATTTCCTTTTGTTTCTCTCGATCAAGTTTATTCTCTAGTACTAATTCAACCATATTGCTCTCCACAACGAGAATAAAATGATCGTTCTTTTGTAGGATGTATCTTTGTACGGCATTTTGACCGATATCTGCGTCGTGGGCCTCCTCTATGGAGAAGCGATTACCTCTTTCAGCTGATTCGCGTATTTCCATTTCAATCACATTTTGTCTAAATTTAGGTGAGTTATCATTCACATCTTGTACATGAAGACTGACACGATGAAGCTCCAGTGGATTTTCTAACACCAGGTCTATTTTCACGACACAGGAGGGTTTCTTACCACAAAGGCTTTCTCTGTCAATTCTCTCCGATGTGATTAAATCCCCGGTGTTCATATTAATGTCACAGTAGCGCTTACGAGTCCCTTCAATATCCACACGGGCCTTTCGAGAAGATAATGACATCAGATTAAGCCCGAGATCTTTGGCGACATTTCCAATCACAGATCCTGGTTTCATCTCCTCTGGAAAAGAGTAGCTCAGATCTCCTTTAACGAGAGGCATTGTTACAATAAAGAAAACAAAGAGGAGGATCGGATAAAGCGCAGAAAATCTTTTATGTCCCATCATAAATGAAAATGGTCCGCTGATTGAGAAACGTTATGAGAACAGCATGAACGATGATTTATCCAGTGATACACAGTAACTAAATATTTACCATGTTCGCGATCTCAGATGTTAGGGAAATTAAACAGCTTTTGTGACCAAAATGGAGCTGCTTCTTACGCAGAAATGGGTGGAGAGGCGAGTCTGTTTTAGATCTGGCAGTCAATAGCGACACCGTGAGTTACTTTTTGAATGTTAACAGCTCTCATAAAAGCTCTACCACGAAATTCACAAAGTATAGAAATAAAAATATTTTTGTCAGGTTAAATAAAACTATTGAATTAAACGCGTATATGTAAACATTCCTTTTGTTTCTGCAATTTTGCCCATAAAACGACTTTTCATCTTGGCTACATAAAGAATTATAAAAAATATGGCAGAGATCACCGGGCATAAATATGTTAAACGATCTCTGAGATATTTTCGTCAAATAGCGCACATCATATAAAGCTATGAATAACTATATAAAGAATATGCGGATTAAAAAGTAAAAGGTAATAATTATTACATTTCACAAAAGTAAGCAAAGAAGCACCACACAAAATATTTTCGCAATAAACACAATGTTGTTAGTTAGACCCATATTTAAAAAAGGAAGTAAACTAAATCATGCAACGGCAAACTTACCTCCTCAGGTGTCTCCAGTCCTGCAAACACATCAGCAAACTCTGTCGGACTTTTCTTCAGAGTCTGGTCAGCAGGCAGCGTGTTGTCATTGTAGGATGAGACAAACTTAAAGTCACTGGTTCTAGATCCTGTTGTCAGGTATGCGTCATAATTGTAAGTGCTGCGTAAAGTTCCTGTTCCGTCAACATCTGCGTAATTAGGAGGGAGATAAGCTCCGGGGATGGCTACTGCTCCATCAAACAACAGTCTGGGCTTTCTCCTGCGACAGAACCTCACACCCAGGATGATGATGATGAAGGTCAGGAAGAAGGTGGACACAGAAACCAGAGCAATGATCAGATAAGAGGTCAGTTTGGAGTTCTTCTCATCATAAGAAATGTCTTTCAGTTCCGGCACCTCAGCCAAGTTATCAGAAATAAGTAAATACATGGCACAGGTGGTAGACAGAGAGGGTTGTCCGTTATCTTTCACTGCAACAATCAGGTTCTGTTTCATGTTGTCAGATTCTGAAATGTCCCGCTGTGTCCTGATCTCTCCACTGTGGAGACCAATACTGAAAAGTCCAGGATCTGTAGCTTTGACTATCTGATAGGACAGCCAGGCGTTCTGTCCAGAGTCTGCGTCCACCGCTATCACTTTGGACACCAGGGACCCTCCATGTGCAGCTTTGGGGACCAGCTCGGTCATGAAGGAGCTGCCCTCCGGGGCGGGGTACAGTATCTGAGGAGAGTTGTCATTCACATCCGATATGAACACACTGACGGTCACGTTGCTGCTGAGTGGAGGAGAACCGTTGTCTCTGGCCATCATATGGACCTTAAAACTCCTGAACTGTTCATAATCAAACGACCTCACAGCGTGGATCACCCCCGTGTCTCCGTTAACAGATAGATAGGAGGACACCGAGGCACCGTTCACCTCACCAGGTAACAGAGAATAGATCACTGTACCGTTTTGTCTCCAGTCGGGGTCTCTAGCAGTAACGGAGCATAAAGTGGAGCCAGGTTTGTTATTTTCACTCACATATGCGCTGTAGGACTGTTCCTCAAACACAGGTGGGTTGTCGTTGATGTCAGCTACAGATAACTGAACAGTTTTAGAGGAGGACAGAGGTGGAGAGCCCTCATCAGTGGCAGTGATTGTAATGTTGTAATCAGACACTAGTTCACGGTCCAGCTGTCCTGTGGTCACCAGAGAATAATAGTTTTTAATAGAAGGAACCAACTTAAAAGGGACGTTTTGCTGGATGGAGCAGCGGACCTGTCCATTTTTCTCAGAGTCTCTGTCCTGCACGTTAATGATGCCCACCTCTGTACCAGGTGACACGTTCTCAGGTGTGGGATTGGACAAAGATTTGAGATAAATAGTTGGTGTATTATCATTCACATCGTTAATATCAATTAACACTTTAGCATATGAGGTTAGCCCTAATCCATCTTTGGCCTCAACGCTTATTTCAAATGAACTAGTTTCTTCAAAGTCAGTCACACCCGTTACTTTAATTTCTCCTGTTTTTGGATCAATGGAAAATATATCTGAATTGTCTTCAGACACATGTCCAAAGTCATAAGTCACATCTCCATTTACTCCTTCATCTGCATCAGTAGCGCTAACAGTAATCACTACTGTGTCTAGTGGTGAGTTTTCAGGTAAACTGGCTTTATAAACGGCCTGCTTAAACACTGGGGCGTTATCATTGGCATCCAGCACTGTAATATGAATAACTACAGTACCTGATTTCTGGGGGGATCCTCCGTCTAAAGCTGTGAGAAGCAAATTCATTTCTTTTTGCTTCTCTCTATCAAGTGACGTTTCCAATATAAGTTGAACATTTTTATTATCCGCAGCAAGTACGAAATAATCATTCTTTTCAAGGATGTATCTTTGAACATCGTTTTGACCCGTGTCCGCATCATGGGCCTCCTCGATAGAGAAGCGGTTACCTCTGACTGCTGATTCGCTTATTTCCATTTCGATTAAATTCCTTTTGAATTTTGGCGAGTTATCATTGACATCTTGTACACGAAGACTGACACGATGCAGCTCCAGAGGATTTTCTAACACCAGGTCTATTTTCAAGACACACGATGTTTTTTTGCCACAAAGACCTTCTCTGTCAATTCTCTCGGATGTGATTAAATCCCCGGTGTTCAAATTGATTTCACAATAGCGCTTCCGAGCTCCTTCAATATCCACACGGGCCCTTCGGGAAGATAATGTCCCCAGATTAAGTCCGAGATCATTGGCGACATTTCCAATAACAAATCCTGGTTTCATCTCCTCTGGAAAAGAGTAGCTCAGATCTCCTTTAACTAGAGGCATTGTTACAATAAAGAAAACAAAGCAGATGAACGGAACAAGCACTGGATATCCTTTGTCTCCCATCATCGGAAAAATATCTTTCAGAGCGTTTGCACACATTGAATAAGAGCAAACAAATGTATTAAAAACGGATAAAATTATCGTCCATCAGCTAAAACGATAAAATTCGCCGATTGGGTGTTTTTCTTAGAACAATTACGACCCAGTCAGGCTTTGGCAGCAGGTGGGGATGTGTGCTCCACCTTTATGTTAGCCCATAGCGGCACCGTGAGTCGGTTTTCGATATGTACACCTTAATAGTTTTCACCAAAATGTCCAAACTCCCTTCTTCTGAAAACATCTCGAATATAATGAGCGCAAGTTAACAGAAAGGAGAGAATGAATGAAACTCGGAGTCAAGGAGCCAATTAAGCATCACTCTTAAAACAGATGTTTCAAAAACAACACGATGTGTTCAATTTTAACACATGTGCTGAATCAGCTCAGGGACAACACATGTTGTGTCATTTATGACACAACTAATGCGTTAGTCATTTTAACACAACTATTGTGTTAGTCAAATGAACACAAATGTGTGTCAAAATGTGTTATTTTGACACATATATGTATAAAATGTGTTTTCATAGATAAGGTCAAATAAAAATGGGAATTTTCATTTGAGGATATTAGAGATACCTTTATTACAATTAAGTATGTTACAACAATAAGGCTGGGGCAGCTCAAATATTTTAAAAAGTTTTAAAATAAATTCATATCACAAAGTCAAGCAAACAAAATACCAATTTTTCTAAGGTATTAACACCAAACCTTTTTAAAAATCCCTAACTGTCGGTGTAATAAAATATGTTTTCTAACATTCAGTGAACATCTATGAAAAACATGTCAATAAATTTCATAAAAGAAATAATGAAAAATAATTCCTGTCCCTTCCAATAATAATCAGTTTTTCCAATTGCACTCAAATGGCAACATGTATTTACAATCCAGTACAGTCATCAACCAAGGTACAAGATGTTGTATTTTGGGGACACATACAACTCTCTGGTGCCAAAACTCCTCATAACATCTAAAGGATGCAAATCTGAAACTTCTGCAAGTATGATCAACTCGTATTCGCTTGTTTTTTGTACTGCATAAGCATAAAAATGATCATCAAAGTACAGTACATTTAGTATTCGAACAAACATGAAAATGGAGTCATTAGGCACCAGAATATGAACAACTTCACCAAATAAAGGCTCCTTTCTGTGATCTGTTCTCAAGGGCAGTATGGAACCAGCTGTGTAGACCATCTATCTGAGACAGATAGATGATAGTGGTTAAAGAAATGTCAGTTTCTAGAGCTAACCTCAAGTGGCTCAACAAGACATCTGGTTTTTTCAGTGACCCCACACTAACCAGATAGGCATTGTTCACACTGATTTTCTTGGAGATGAGAAGGCTATGCTTATAATGATACATTTGTTGTACCTGGTGTTTGGAAGCCAATGTCTTTGAAACATTTTTGAAGTTACACATAACCTGTGCAAGTCTTTTGAACGGATTGTCCTTTGCTTCAAATCGCATGCACCAAAGTTTAGACAGAGGTCCAAAACGAACCATTATCCGTGGATAATGTATCATGAAATGAAGTTTCGGTGTGAGATTTCTCTCGTACAGCTGCTTGAAAAGAGTATGATGCTCGATTATCAATTGTTTTAGAAACGCAGCAAGCCCTTTGGTAACAACTGGTGCAAAAATAATGCTGCAGATTTCATTTAATAAAACCAGTAATTTCCAGTGTTGACTCTTTCTGTTTACAAGATCTCCAAGTAAAAAAGGCAAGGATAGTAAAAAAGGCACCACATTTGGGAAGCCGTTTGTTTACAGGATTCTCACCAGCTTTCAAGTTTAATATGACACTTGGCTTGTTTTTAACATTTCCACTTCCATAGTGAAAACCTGAAATTCTGTCATTCAGTTCTTCCAATGTAATCAACGTTTCCACATAAATGAAAAGTTGCAGCATTAGTTTAACCTCTAGTGGAGCTACACCTTCAAGAACATCATGCATGACATCAACACCTGAGTTTTCTGTGACATGAAAATACTGTAGCTTATTCAAACAAGAGTTGTGTTTGACCCCTGTTTTGCTTGGCTCGTTTAGTTCAGCATGGTACTGGTAATTTTGTTTTGTACGCAGCTCCACTTCATCTTCATCATATATCACCTGTGCATCTGCTTTGTCAATCAGGCAAAACTGACAAAATTTATTTGCAGAAAAACTTTCCAGATAAGCACCAATAGTATGCAGTGCAAAGTTATCTGCTGTTAACAAGCAGACTGTACCATACAGATGATGGTTTTGACTTTTTAATTTTAATGTCATACCAACATCTTCAAGAAGTTTTAGGTCCTCCGCTAGTGGCTGCAAAATCTTGTCAAATCCATATACCTCTCTGTCAATTGAGTTGAACAGAAGACACAGATGAATATTGGCCAGTGTTGAATTGCAGCCGGATTTGTAAATTCCTTATGGTAAAATACATAGCTCCTAACTTATGTATTTTTGTTTTTGACCCCAAGGGGTTTGTTGTCTCCAGGTCATCAAAGTACAGTTGCATCTGCAAAGCATTGGCGGACTTTTGAAACAATGGATGTGTAGAGAAATGTGAGCCATCACAATAGTCACGCAATTTATTGTCCGTGCTCTTGTTTTCCAAAAGGAAAAGGTTCTGCATTTCCTCATGTTCAAATAAAAACATTAAGGTTTCAGTTATTGATATGTACTGGCATGTGTCCGCAACTAAAACTTGTTTTATCTGACCGTTTTTTCTTGCTGTATCACATCTGTGACCTAAAAATATTTCTTTTGGTTTGACAAGTGAAAACTTCTCCATAAAATATTTGTTCATTTTATATTGTGTGTCAAGATCATCGAATATGTGCTTGGCATCTTCAAACTCTTTTATCAAAGCTTTAGTAGCATCACTGTCACTAGGTACCTGCAAACCTTTCAACAAGGTAGTAGTGGACTGCTGCAAACTGTCTACAGTTCTATTAATCAGCTCTTTTGCACAGTTCACACTTTTCATAACATCAGAAACAGTCATATTTGAAGATGAATACATCTGGGCCACAAAAGACCCTGCACAATTACTGAGGTCAACACAATTTTCAGATTGTGGAGTTGCAACCATGTCAACATTGGCCTTTGGTGTGTCCAAATTATCAGGAATGTTATGAATCTGTTCCATACTGTTTGATGCCTCGCTTGGGTACAAGGGTTGGACAACAGTGATATTTTTTGTACGCATCTCAAAATGTGCTCTATGTAAATGCTTAGAAAACAAATTTAAGTTATAATATGTCCTTGGACAACTGTCTTGACCACATATAATTTTTATATTCTGTCCATCTGATAGGCAATGTATTTCACGGAGGTGCCATATGACGTTTTTTACATCTTTGAAAGCAGTCCCTCCACATTTTGGACAACTGTACATTTTACTTGCAAGCTTTCAGTTGTGTGGAGAACGGTAGATCATAGATGTACTCAAAGAATGTAAAGACAGGGCAGAGTTGTGGAGGATAAGACAAGTTACAGACCCCAGTAGAGTTTGAAAAGCTTGTCCACAGCACACATGAGACCATCATCTAGAGGGATGGTGACTTTGTCATTCTTAGCAACAATGACATACTGCTTCAATGACCGGAGGTCACTGATGCAGATCAGCTGGGGCTGATGATTCGTTGATGAAGCAGAGGAATCACTGCACAGCGATGCTATTCTTGTTCCAGGCTTAGAGACAAAAGATCACAAATTAAACAAATTTGTTAGTGGAATGATCAGGGTCTCTGACAAATTTTATATTTAACAGAACTTTTACCAAATTAAAAACATACCGGCACAAAATCCAGAAGGTACGTTATTGTTGTCTTGGCGCTACAACGACTGACACCAACAGGGGGTAGTAGATGTGTTAACAACACAAGCATTGTGTAACAAGCCTCATCTGAAAGTGGAAAAAAAAGCAAAACTCAAATGTGTACTTTATGCTGTGTGCCACTGTAAATATACATCATCCACCATTTTCTATAATTATCAATATACCCTCCTGCCAATGGCTGGCATTATACATAAAAAACTTGGCATTTCAAAAGAATTCTCTTTTAAGAAATTTTTCAACAAAAGTGCTTTTGTAAACTTTTTTCCTTTTTAAATATTACGACCTGAATTATTTACAAAGTTCCCTAATTCCTGGTTTCACATAAATACCTTCGGTCATGTCTTCAATTCCTTTCAAAAGAGTGCACAGTCTTGGTTCCATAGCAGCCACGGCTTTGAGTTTTGGTATGATGTTGGCCTCCCATTTACGAAGGAATAGGTCTACCTTTTCACCTGTGATCCTTCCAAACTCTGAGTCCAGCTAAAACAAGGAAAAACAAAATACGGTTATGGAAAATTAAAAGTAGAGCATTGTTGTTTCAGTAATAAACTTAGAAAACTAAACTTGGAAAAGAAGCAAACCTACCAGACTTGGCATGTCCAGAAACTGTGGATATTCACTCAATACTTCTGCGAGCGTGGGTGACTCCCTCGTAATCCAGGCTCTGCGCTGGGTGAATGTTTTCTCCATTTCTGATTTAATTGCTGAAAGGTTTTCGGAAGAGGCCTGCAACTTTTGATCAAAGTGACCCACTCATTTGTGGTGTTGTCATTTTCAGTCTCAGTAGCATTGAATGTGTGTGTTTCCCCTTGGTCGCTGGTCACTTTTCGTTTCCGGTAGCGCCTTTCATCTCGTTGCAGATTACGTCAAAGGTTGCGCAGTTTAATCTCTAGGAACCCACTGTGAGATGCTAGATCATAGAAATGCTCCTAGTGAAGAATTTTTTTTTTTATTACCGGTAGCTGAAAATTTTTCAGAAATTCAAAAGAAATATACAAGGAAAGACAACTAAATCTTTTATTTTTTGGCCCCAAAAGACAAATGCTATGTTGTTTCACTTGTTGACTTACAAATCCCTCCCCTTGTCCAGCCACCTGGACACTCAGAGATGGGAAGGTGGCAATGATGCTCTTTGCTAAGGCCAGCTTGTCTCCATTAAGAGGATAACTGGGGGGAAAAGACCACTTATTCTTAGTCATTTACTCAATTTACTCATACAACAGATGATCAAATTTTTCTACATTAGTTCACTAAGAGATTTGTAAAGTGAAAAAACAACTCTGAAGTGTCAACAAAGAACAATACTTACAAACCACACCTCTCAACTAGATCTCCAATACACGTCTTCACAAGAAGCTTTCTTGACTTCATTGACAGGAAGCCTGTGGTTTCGTACTCCTGAAGAATCTGTGGAGCTTTCTTCATGAGTAGTGACTGTAAGGGCTGACTCTCCTCTCCCCTATTAGTATGAGGCTGTGGAGGATAAAAGTTATTGCTGCAGTATGTTTAATATCATCACAATAATCCTGAATCTAAGAACTATAAAGAAAAAGTGAATAAGTTGGTGATTAAATTAGAAAACGTTTTAACCAGTAAAATTACAAATAAATTTACTCTGTAAACATGCTGAAACATGAAATCCTGATTTTAAATGAACATGAGAACAATATAAAAATAAATACATTTGTCCAACTCAAACACTACCTGGTTTTGATTCATCTCCTCAAGAGAAGCTTCCACTAGGGGCCCTCCAGTTGACAGGAACACATGGAATCTGTCAAAGTCCCTTCATTTCCACATTGGTGTCAACATCAGTGTACTCCAAGAAGTCAGAGTTATACTTTAATATCCTGTCCAAAGAACAGCCAGATTGCTGGGCAAGATTTTGTTCAATGAGATTATTGATACTTGAAACATGAAGAATTTTTTTAGAAGTCTCTTTTCCCTTTTGAAAAGTTGTAACAAGGACTTTGACAGATTCCAGATTGTCAAATGAGAACTGAAAAAGGGAATAAACAAAATAATACAATTAGAACATTTTCGTCTAGATTACAGACATGAAAAAATGCTTACGTTTGTTAGCTTTTGAATTCAACACCATCATGATCCAAAATTGCACACAGGACAAACTAAATTTGTTGAACTGGTGCCATCTTAAGAATAATGTTAAACAGAAAAGTTTTTTTTCCTATGCTAATACCATACTAATTCGTTCCCACGACATAGGTATAACGTGCGCATGAAGTACTAAATCATAATCTTCCTATTCAGCGCACTTTCTGAAACATACGGAGGAACAAAACAACAACTGGATCAACAGGGATAGTCTGATCGAGTTTCATTTTAGGCTGGGGAGGAGCTATAAAGAGATTGGGAAAAGTCTGACATCTTATTAGTGAGAGGCAATTAAATAGAATATTGAAAGCTAGGTATTAACCCTTCCTGCTTCTGTTACCTGACCGAAACACAGGGGAGATGCTTCCTCCATGGCCGAAATGGTTGATCACTTTGGGGTGTCATTTTTGTACTCCCTGTACTTGCGTGTCATAGGGGGTGAGACTTCTATAATAATAAAAGCAGTGGAGTTTTTAATATGTGTACTGCACACTGATTTCACGTTAAATGTACCGTGGCCAGCTGAACTTACTCTCCGGTCGCTGTCGTGCATAGGCTACTGCCAAAACATACAACCGCACGAACACTCTTCTTCTCTCTCTCTGCACTCTTCTTCTCTCTCTGCACTCTTCTTCGTGGCCCGAATATAACAGCGCACATCGCCACCGCAAATATGCACACATACACATTTACACACCTACCGTACACTGAGCTCCATCACTTATGAGTTACACATCTCCTGTAACACAGGTCACTTGATGCCTACTTCGTGGTAACAAATTAGTATTTCCAGGAAACTGATTAGTATTTCGTGCACACGCTATATACATATATATTTCCCCATGTCAGTTCCCAGGCGCCATAGACATCTATAAAAAAATTTAAGTTTCATATAAAACTTCAACCATCTCCTTTTTACATTAAATAATTTTAACATCTTACGTCTTCAATTAACTTTGGCCAAAAAAAGACAACTATAGCAAACCATACCGATAAAATGGTATTTTATAACCCCTGCAACAAGAATGAACTAGCTAAATTTGACATGAAACCCAGCACAACTTTTCAGAGTGCTACCCCGTCGTGGCACCAAAAATTACCATAACACATTTTCAACGATTGATTCGGCAAATTCCAATAAGACTAACTTGTTACCACTGCGTTAAAACAAATAAAACGTACTTACTGAAGTGGTTGTTACAGATGATGCAGCCTCCATCTTTGCCTCCTTTGTTAATTTAGTCCATAAGGCGGGAAAGTCTTCCTCCAACGAGAACATAAAGCAACACAAATATGTGTTGAAATATACAACACATACAGTATGTTATACGTTTGATGCCATTTTAACACATTGTGTGTTAAAATTAACGCATAATATGTTTTAAATGTAATAACACATATTCTGTGTTATTTTTTAACACATCTCTTATAAGAGTAAATGATTTCCTGCAGGAAATAATTTACGATTGAAATGGAAACGGTAATAGTAATGTTTTATAACTGCGTCAAATAAACGTTACACTTTCAGGGTTGAAAGTGGTGGTTTCAGCACCATAGATAGAGGCAGCTGCGTTATTGGTAGACTTCATATCAAAACCTAAACAACATACGAATGAAAAAAAATCAGTAAATGAATCTAAAAAAAGATATCTCTGGCGCTTATCCTCAAAACAGACGTTTGTATAGATACACAGCAAAAATGTAACTGCAATGCTCAACGGGAATCTATCTCAGTGAAATATGTTCAATTAAATATTTAGCTTCACATATCTGCACATATTTAACTATATATAGCATATGGAATTTGTAGCTATACATGGAAATGTATGAAGTTATTATATTTATAATATTCTATTATAAATGTATGGTGATATTTATCAAACATGTTTAGCTAACATGCAAATAAGTGTGCTTCGTCAGCGGAAATGGATGACCAAATGGAAAGCTGGATGAATTGAACCGTAGGTCACCTGGGGCCTCATTAACACAAAACTGGCATAGATTTAATACCAAAAACATAACATATGCTGAAATTAGGAAGACTGGGTATGCAAAAAAAAAAAAAAAAAATCCAGATGTTTTAAAGTGTGCATGTACATAGATCCAGGCACATTTCTGTTGTACAACCAAGTCAACCTGTAATTAAGCGCACATGGTGGATTCAAGACTCCTCCCTTTATATGCCTCAAATTACACATGCGAATATATGTAAATAATCCCTGCAGGGGTGAGTCTCCTGAGTCAGCGGTAAACAGAAAACCTCCCCAGATAGCAAAAGATGTTAGTTCAACATTGATTTATGGTCAGATTGGTTATTTTTGGTTGAGGTTGAAAAGCCAATGTTTATTCCATGTTTAATCACTCATGGAATATCAATGGTTGTAAAACAGTTGTTGAATCAACAATGAATCAACACGGATATATTTAGGTTGAAATGCCAACGTTAACTAAGCATTGTTTCAATGTACATGGCCTGACATTTCTTTGTGCGAAAAGAGCGGGAATTCAAATTCTCACGAGACCTGTAGTTTTCAACTGTCAGTCCTGACCGGAGCAGCAGTACTTTTTTCAAGGGAAAGCGGGAAGCTGCCTTTACTAAGGTAAGAGTTTTACTAAGATTAAATAAATGAATTGTATGTGTAATGATTATATAATGTCTCATGCACTGACTCGGGAGTTATTTCGTGTTTTGGGAACTGTGCTGCGTCTTGCCTCATTTGGCGTTAGCTAAGTTAGCTCACTTGTTAGGCAACCAGGCATTCATAAGTATTAAACCTGTTTGTACCACCAGTGTGTCACACCATGGTGATGGACTTTATCTAAATGTTGTATGTTTTTTGGTTCAAAATATGAATGTAATTGGATTTTATCGGTTGTTAAAAAATAGCAAACTACAGAGACCAGCATGCTTTGCGCCCAACGCTAGCGTATGGTAGCCTGTGTGGTTCGCTAAACGGGTAGTCAGGAGTGAAACATAACAAGTGCCGATAGTAAGCTAAAAGCTGTGTGAAACAGTGTGTATTGACTCAAAGTTAGATGGCATAAATTTGGAGAAATTGCTTGAGATTAGATTCCGCTTAACTAAAGGAAAGGAGGGAACGGCTCTCTGGCGGAGATTATACATATTACTCCGATCTGGGAGAACTACCACAGAGTCACTCGGTGAACAAGCGTTACACTGATAAAATGCTAATTCATGATGTCAAACACCGACATAAAAACGCAAAGTTAAAGTCAACTGGTGAGTGGACATGGAATTTATCGGCAACTGAAGCAGGGTCGGGAAAGGCTAAATTACGAATATGAATGTTTTTTGTTTGCGATCATTTTAAGATGTTTAATTGTTAAATTTGCTCATTCAAGTGGCCTCCCGGCTGCTGCCCTCGTCTTTGAGGCTTTATCGGCCCCTGTCCGGTGTTACGTCGATTCGCGTTTCCCCATCAGATACGGTTTCCCCAGCGTCTCCTTGCCGCTAGGCTCGGAACCGTCGCACTGTGCTCGTACCACAGGGGAACTACGGTAACCCTGAAAGCTCAAATGTCGTGTTTCGGAGAAGTCGATCTACATTTGTTTAGCTAGTGTGTTGTTATTAGATAAACTTATATATCATCATTTTATAGATAGATAGATAGATAGATAGATAGATAGATAGATAGATAGATAGATAGATAGATGTAAATATAACGACACATATTTATATACACACACAGACGTATATATATATATGTTAAAAAGGGGGAACATCTATCTATCTATCTATCTATCTATCTATCTATCTATCTATCTATCTATCTATCTATCTATCTATCTATCTATCTATCTATCTATCTATCTATCTATCTATCTATCTATCTATCTATCTATCTATCTATCTATCTATCTATCTATCATGCAGCTTTTCCAGCTGTGTGAAGCTGACACCCCACCCACTTGAAAAATTCCAGCAAATAGACAGAATGGTTAGTGCTTCGTTTGTGCTGTTTTGGTTTCTGAGATATTAAAGATTATTTTTTAGGTCATCCAGAGGTCACCATCCCCCCATTTTACTCCGAATTGAACCGGAGTGGGCTCATTTTTTAGTGCTTCGTTTGTGCAGGTTTGTGCCATTAAAATTTTCGTTTGTGCTGTTTTAATTTCTGAGATATTATAAGGTTTAATTTCGGCCGATGACGTCACCATCCCCCCATTTTACTCCGAATTGAACCGGAGTGGGCTCATTTTTTAGTGCTTCATTTGTGCAGGTTTGTGCCGTTAAAATTTTCGTTTGTGCTGTTTTGGTTTATGAGATATTAAAGAATATATTTTTTTAGGTCATCCAGAGGTCACCATCCCCCCATTTTCCTCCAAATTGAACCAGAGTGGTCTACCTTTTTAATGCTGTTTGTGCCGCTTTTATGTACAAGCTATATAATTTTCTTTCAGGCGATCACTGACGACTTAAATCGATGACGTCTATGGCCTGCGCTGAACATCATCACCACCAAGCAAGCAGTTATTAATTTCGTGTTTTTCTTTCATCATGCAAGTTAAATTGTGTTTTTATCTGATGTTGTAAAATGTATGCCTTGTTATATTGTTTTGCACTTTATTCAGGGCATGAGGTGGGCACATGACCAATATATTCATAGTTGGACAATATTTCCCATCCCATGCATGAAGCTAGTAAAGACATGGAGAGGTACTTTAGCCTAAGTGAAGCTTTACCTTAAGTGGACAAAAGTACTTTTTTGCAGATCAGCGCTGCTGTTAGACTTTATAGGCTAACCGTCACTGCTTCCAACAAACAATAGGTTTTCTACTTTCATGCCAATATTGAAGTTTTTATCTGATCAAGTTTTTATCTGATCAAGTGTTTACATAAATGCTGTCACCACTGTCACCTGATTGTTCTGCACGCCTAATTTAATATATATAACCTATACCTTACTGATAACTGCACAGTATTGTATTTTTCCTCTCTTTTATTGTAAATCCCTTTCAGCCTTTTTGTGATTGTTTTTTGCACTTTGTTTCTTATAGCTTTTAGTTTGGGTAAGTTTTCTACTTTTTCAGATAAATATGAACTTGTGTACTTTCATTGCCTTATGGTTTGGTGCTGATGCACTCAAATGTTCCTATTGTGGAACAATAAAGGTTTTCTATTCTAATTAATTGAGAGAGATAACCATGACTTCTGAGATCACGCATAACCAAGTTACTGTTTGAAAATGTAATCTACATTATACTTTCAAAGAAGAATAAACACTTCTGATTTGGAAAATTAACTTTATGTTATAAATCACCACAGGTAAAATATGGCATACTTAACCATCTAAGAACTTGTAACAAAGAACATTAAAATAGAACCTGCACGGTGGCGCAGTTGGTAGCACTGTTGCCTTGCAGCATGAAGGTCCTGGGTTCAATTCCCGACCGGGGGTCTTTCTGCATGGAGTTTGCATGTTCTCCCCGTGCATGCGTGGGTTCTCACCGGGTACTCTGGCTTCCTCCCACAGTCAAAAGACATGCCTGTTAGGTTAATTGGTCAATCTAAATTGCCCTTAGTTGTATGAATGAGTGTTTGTGTGTTGCCCTGCGATGAACTGGCGACTTGTCCAGGGTGTACCCCGCCTCTTGCCCATAGACTGCTGGAGATAGGCACCAGCTCCCCCGCAACCCACTATGGAATAAGTGGTAGAAAATGACTGACTGACTATTTCTGGTCAGGAATATCAAACCATGGCAAAATGTATTTGCCTTTTGATCTGAGCTTCTCAGAAATTTTCCCCCAAAATGTGTTGATTCACAGCATTCAGTCTGCTTTGTATAATGCTGCATGTGGTTGTATTGTCTTCTTTTCAGACACAGTCTTCACTATATTTGCCAGGTCATCATAAAGCTCCCACACACATGGAGCTCTTCGGCAGTATGCAGTGTAATGTCCCAGACCATCTTTAGTCAAGCTTCCCTTAAAAGCAATGACTCCTCTCAGTGAATGTATTTCCTTGGAGAGCCACAATGGGGGGAAATTCACTCAAAGGAAACTGAGTTGTGTTTGCAAGGTCAGTGTCAATCCACGTTATTTCTCCAATGCTGTAGCTGTGAGTAACAGTTCCAGCACAGAGCATTTTTCCTGAGGTGCTGGCTCCTGTTTTGAATTCAACTGGACATTCTGATTCCTTCGGTAGTGGGCGAAGGCAGGGAGACTCCGGAAGGAAGAGTCCATTTTCCACTGAAATGTCAAGCTGAGCCATGCCAGAGTCCATCAGCACAGAAATGTCAGGAGAAACAAATGGTACTTCCCTTGTTGTTCCTTTGTTTAGCTGGCAGAACTGTGAAGAGCAGTGTTTTGAGATGTAAACGCTGGATATATTTCTCATTGTTTTTCCAATGACCGTGGAGATATTGCACTGGGCATCGATTTGATGGGCACCAGACCTCAACCGGATTTTTTCAAACATTGCACTAAGCAGCTCTGCCCTCTGTGAATAAATCTTTGGGGTCACACCATCTGTAGCAATGGCTTTTACCAGCAGCAAGATGGGGTTGTCTCTGTTGTTCCTGACAACATTTTGAAATGCTGAGCTGTCACAGAAAGCACAGCATAAGCACTGACAAAACGCATCAAATGCACACGTGTTCAGAACAGAGATTGTTGATGTCCCAACTCTAATCGGTTGATGCAGGTTTCCATTTTTTAATAGTCCCACTTTCACTCTTTCTGCCCCAAAAGATGGATCGGCATGGAGCCATTCAGTGCAGGAAGTAAGATAAGAAGTCCTCTTCCTTTTTTTGGGTGGAAGAATAAGTCCCCTCCAGTTTACAACCACTTCTTCATCTGTTGGAGGAATGTTTGTGGTTTCATCGGATTCCACAGATTGGTGAGAATCCATTCTTCTCTTGGCTTCAGCACTGTGGGTAGTCATGGATACAGTTTGTTTCGGAAACATTTGCTAATCCAGATGTTTACTCATCATTTTTCGCTTTTGCAGAACAAATCCGCATATTTCCTTCAATGAAGGAAAGATGACGAGAAATAAAGCAATCAACTCGAATGGGTAAGTTCTCATGTTTAAAAAAGCCATGTTTTACATTTCTGAATTCTGCTTCAACGGTGGCTGATCTTGCTGTGAGACTGGTGCTTTTGAAGAAGGGGACCATTACTCCTATCCAAAGTGGTAAGTAACTTGCTAGTCTTATTATGTGTGGAACAATCTCAGGGAGGAAATGGAGGTTATCCCTGTCCCCATTGGCTGCGGCGAGTGACCTGCTCTCCTCGCATATGTTTGATACCCAGCCACGTAGGTCAGTGGATCTCGTCAAAAGGATCCACTTGATGCATTTCATTTGGATCTTCAGCTGGAATGATGATGGAGTCTTCTGTGATCTGGGTTTTTAGATATTTTTTGCACATCTCTGATTTGAGAGGGACTCAAGAACTATCATTACCCTCTGCCTCACTGAGGGCCACAACAGTGATGGCATGTATTAGCTGTTTTGCATGGTCCAAGCACTGTGATTGAAGAAACTTTGCTATTGCCCTGACAAAGAAATCTTTGACACAGTGTGACTTGTTTTTCAGGCAGTCCCACTGACAGATCATCTTTATGCAGTGTGCCACATCAACTCTGATAAAACAAGGAGGGAGTTTTGCAGACTGGTTCCCAAGTAGCACACGGAAGCATTCGTTAATGTATGTCTTCAGAGCGGGGTAAGGAGTGAAGGCCTTCACCAGAGCACCAAGAATAGCCAGAGAAAAGTCACTCACGGCTTTCTTTGGTACAGCAGCACCTGTACAAAGCCATTCTGTCAGCCATGTTGCAATTGCATTAATGTCGTGTCTCTCTGACAGCATTTGCACAACTGGGACTGAGCAGTTGTCCCCTGTCAGAACGCCTTGATATAAGAAGATGTGGCCCGATGTACCATTTGGTCTCACCAGTCTTCTCACAACTGAGCCAGTTGTGTCACAGCAAACTACTGAGGGGCATTTTTTGGACAATGCCTTATACACATGTAGCTGTTTTGACTCCAATAGTGGCAGAAGAACTTGTCTAGACCAATGTCTCTTATACTACCACTGTGAGGTGTGCTATATTTTAATAACTGCAAAGACAAAACGGGATCTTTGTCGCCTAATTCCAAATCTCTTCTCTCCTGCTTAGCTTTTCGTAGGGTGGCCAAATATGGAAGGTGACTTGGCTCAGCATCTCCAATATCCATCAAATCTGATGCCTTCGCTTTCCTCCATACAGCCGGCTCCATCCTGCCCTCACACAGCTCTTTTGAAATCTGTGCATGAAGATTTCCAGACATGAACCTCTCGGATTGCCCAGTGTGCAGGGAGATATCAGTGTCTTCGATGAAACACTGAAGCAGCATTGGGCTGTTTACTGTTGGCTCTCTAGCACAAGTCATTTTAATATGGCCTTGACACTCTTTACAGAAGCCTTTGATATCTACAGGTCCTTCTCAAAATATTAGCATATTGTGATAAAGTTCATTATTTTCCATAATGTCATGATGAAAATTTAACATTCATATATTTTAGATTCATTGCACACTAACTGAAATATTTCAGGTCTTTGATTGTCTTAATACGGATGATTTTGGCATACAGCTCATGAAAACCCAAAATTCCTATCTCACAAAATTAGCATATTTCATCCGACCAATAAAAGAAAAGTGTTTTTAATACAAAAAACGTCAACCTTCAAATAATCATGTACAGTTATGCACTCAATACTTGGTCGGGAATCCTTTTGCAGAAATGACTGCTTCAATGCGGCGTGGCATGGAGGCAATCAGCCTGTGGCACTGCTGAGGTCTTATGGAGGCCCAGGATGCTTCGATAGCGGCCTTTAGCTCATCCAGAGTGTTGGGTCTTGAGTCTCTCAACGTTCTCTTCACAATATCCCACAGATTCTCTATGGGGTTCAGGTCAGGAGAGTTGGCAGGCCAATTGAGCACAGTGATACCATGGTCAGTAAACCATTTACCAGTGGTTTTGGCACTGTGAGCAGGTGCCAGGTCGTGCTGAAAAATGAAATCTTCATCTCCATAAAGCTTTTCAGCAGATGGAAGCATGAAGTGCTCCAAAATCTCCTGATAGCTAGCTGCATTGACCCTACCCTTGATAAAACACAGTGGACCAACACCAGCAGCTGACACGGCACCCCAGACCATCACTGACTGTGGGTACTTGACACTGGACGTCTGGCATTTTGGCATTTCCTTCTCCCCAGTCTTTCTCCAGACTCTGGCACCTTGATTTCCGAATGACATGCAGAATTTGCTTTCATCCGAAAAAAGTACTTTGGACCACTGAGCAACAGTCCAGTGCTCCTTCTCTGTAGCCCAGGTCAGGCGCTTCTGCCGCTGTTTCTGGTTCAAAAGTGGCTTGACCTGGGGAATGCGGCACCTGTAGCCCATTTCCTGCACACGCCTGTGCACGGTGGCTCTGGATGTTTCTACTCCAGACTCAGTCCACTGCTTCCGCAGGTCCCCCAAGGTCTGGAATCGGCCCTTCTCCACAATCTTCAACAGGGTCCGGTCACCTCTTCTCGTTGTGCAGCGTTTTCTGCCACACTTTTTCCTTCCCACAGACTTCCCACTGAGGTGCCTTGATTCAGCACTTTGGGAACAGTCTATTCATTCAGAAATTTCTTTCTGTGTCTTACCCTCTTGCTTGAGGGTGTCAATAGTGGCCTTCTGGACAGCAGTCAGGTCGGCAGTCTTACCTATGATTGGGGTTTTGAGTGATGAACCAGGCTGGGAGTTTTAAAGGCCTCAGGAATCTTTTGCAGGTGTTTAGAGTTAACTCGTTGATTCAGATGATTAGGTTCATAGCTCGTTTAGAGACCCTTTTAATGATATGCTAATTTTGTGAGATAGGAATTTTGGGTTTTCATGAGCTGTATGCCAAAATCATCCGTATTAAGACAATAAAAGACCTGAAATATTTCAGTTAGTGTGCAATGAATCTAAAATATATGAATGTAAAATTTTCATCATGACATTATGGAAAATAATGAACTTTATCACAATATGCTAATATTTTGAGAAGGACCTGTATGTAGTTGATTGTGAGAGTTGGATAAACTTTTGCTCTCTGGAACACAAATGTACATGTGCTTTTGATCTTTTTCCAAATCAGATGGTTAATTACATGACTCCAAGTGCCAGGCTTCAAAATCATATATTCCCTTTTGCCAGATGATGAAAACTTGTCATTATGTTCCACTTTCTCAGGTACAAATTTGATCCATTCCTCAAAAGGAACTTCAAGCTGAAAACCTGAGCAGTCGTCTCGTCCAGGAGAAATGGAGCCAGAGTCAAACTCTGTGTCCACACTGCTCTCACAATCACTCTCCTGCTCACTGATCTCCAAACATGACCAGATGTTGTGTCTGTTAGATTTTACCAAAGTGTACAGGGCTTTTGGAGACATCTTGTTTTCCAGCTGCTGACTTAATTCTGTCCAAATAGTGGCAGCTGGAGTGGCTATTTTGCCATTAAGAAGAATAGCCTCTTTTGAAGTGCAGAGAACTGCAATAAGGGAATCCCTGTCTATTGATGGCTGTCGAGGCATCTAGTTAAAGAATAAAAAGGCTTTGTTTATTATTAATCAAAATATTATTCTGGCCTATATAATCTCCCAAAGCCACAAAACATTGATATTTCAGCATTCTATCACAACTCAAAAACTCAGTTTAAATTGTTCTCTCAAATCTGTAAGCCATTTATGCTGTGTTGTAATTATAGTATGTTTTTATTTTATTTTAAATGTTGAATTTTTTACTACTACTTGTCTTGTGAATTTTCAATTGAAGTATCTGTTCAACTTAAAAAATGTGTCTTAGTTCTGTGGAGTCTACTGATGTGCCTAAACATCAATGACTGAAAATGAATGGAATAGCTGCAAAATGAAGCCTTGCAGAATCTTTGTTTCAACATTTTTTAAAAGTCTGGACTTTTAAAAAACAGTGTTTTATCTAAAACCTAAACATTATTAGCTTACTTACCTTGTACAAGTAGTAAAACGTTTAAATTACGGCCAAAACAAGGTAAGTGGTGGGGGTCAGTACGTGGGTGGAGCCAATCCCTATGACATTGCGTGAGAACTTAGTATATCAAAGTTGCCAAGCGCTTTTAAAAATTCTTACATTTAATGTCAGAAATTAGAAATTAATGCTTGATGCATTTTAAAATTTTATTTGAACAAAAGGTAAATTACTTGGTTATGAACTTTGAGCCAATGACCTACTCGCTCTTCCGCTTTTGTCCAGCGTACACGAGCTGAATTAGATTATTAAAACCACAACAGTAACACAGAACAGTTATTGAAATGATAAACATTACATCATAGCAGTGGCAGACCATGTCAGGTTTCGGGCAAGAAATGTGTAGCTGCAGCTGGTGGATTTTTCCCCATTTGTGAGAGGATAATATTGAATTACTGTGTAGAAAGATAAAGGTATTGGTGACTTAGTAGACATATTTAAAGCAAATTTCTTTGAGACCAAAAAAGTTTCATAATCTTTATTAAGGAAAAAAGTGCAAAACAATATAACAAGGCATACATTTTACAACATCGGATAAAAACACAATTTAACTTGCATGATAAAAGAAAAACACGAAGTTAATAACTGCTTGCTTGGTGGTGATTATGTTCAGCGCAGGCCATAGACGTCATCGATTTAAGTCGTCAGTGATCGCCTGAAAGAAAATTATATAGCTTGTACATAAAAGCGGCACAAACAGCATTAAAAAGGTAGACCACTCCGGTTCAATTCGGAGTAAAATGGGGGGATGGTGACCTCTGGATGACCTAAAAAATAATCTTTAATATCTCAGAAACCAAAACAGCACAAACGAAAATTTTAACGGCACAAACGAAGCACTAACCATTCTGTCTATTTGCTGGAATTTTTCAAGTGGGTGGGGTGTCAGCTTCACGCAGCTCTGGGGAAACCGTATCTGATGGGGAAACGCGAATCGACGTAACACCGGGAAGGAAAGTAGAGCCATGTACTTTTCCCCTGCTGCTTTCGTTGTGAAACAGCTGTAAAATGCATTTACACCTAATTTGTTATAATATTATGGAACATTTTAGCCCTCAAATATAACACAAAAACTGCTTGTAAAATCCTGGAGGTTTGTTAATTTTTTTAATGTCATACAAATGGATAATGGACTAACTGCTACTATGCTGTTGTTGGTAGACGAAGCTAAAGTTGGTGTCCGAATCCAGCTTCTGATTCGGGAAATGGCTAAAGGGCAATTACACTACATTTTTTGCTACCTTCAGCATCTTTAATCTACTCTAGTTAAAACACTGCAACACCCAGACACTTCAAACCTGGACTAGATTATTCTAAACTGATAGCAGAATAATTAAAACCAAGTTTGTGATTTGGGAAATCTTTCTCTGATTTGTGAAATGTCAATAAAGGGCGATTTCAGCATTTTTCTAGTACCTATATCACACTAGAACTGGTCCAGCTCCAAAACTACAACACCTAGACACTTCAAACCCAGACTAGATTATTCTATTGTACCGGCTAAATAATTAGAGCAGAATGAAAAGAGAAGTCAAAATAGGCAAATGTATGTTGTAGTTTTTGAGCTGGACCAGTTTTAGTGTGATCCAAATGCCAAAAAAGTGCTGAAATCACCCTTTATTGGAGTTTCACAAATCAGAGAGGTTTCACAAATCACAAACCTGGTTTTAATTATTCTGCTATCAGTTTAGAATAATCTAGTCCTGGTTTGAAGTGTCTAGGTGCTGTAGTTTTTTAACTAGAGTTGATTAAAGATGCTGAAGGTAGCGAAAAATTGAGTAGAATCGCCCTTTAGCTTTTCCCGAATCGGAAACCAACTTCAGCTTCGTTGTTGGTAGTGATTTATTTTTTCTGTGTGTTTTTAATGCAATAACATTTTACTTGAGATTTGTGAGGTTTTTGCAAATGAAATAGATATTTAGTAAGATTTTATTAGAAACATGTTGGTGTCTTGCAGTCTTAGTAATATCAGAATCAGCGTTATTGTCAAGTTTGTACATACAAACAAGGAATTTGACTCCGGTACACTTTGCCCTCGTTTTGTTTTTATAATATAGCTTTGCTTTTTTACTATCACGTGCTACCATTCATACAACACTGTACTCAATCTTGCTCAACATTTTCTATATTATCTTTCATTTCATTTTTGTTTTAGGTTCTGCAGGAGAAGTAGAAGGCCTTTATCACAAAAAAAGAAAAAGTAAGACTGCACTAGTTGACACCACCTCAGTTTTCTCATCTCACTATGTCTTCTTATTGGTCTAAGAGACGCCAGGTCACTAGACTTGTTAGTGACATCCAAAACGACATACTTAAAGAATATAGGAATGCACTTGAGGATCAAATGGAAAAAACTGAAAATATGGGACCACAGCACACATCTACTGTACAGCTACTAGATACACCTTCAACATCTCAACAGGTTGAAGGTGATCAGTCAGGTAGTTGTTTAGTTGTGAATGATGAGGTCAACACGGTGGATGTCAACATGGAAAATGCCAATTTGGATTCTTATTTCGCTGAGGACGAAGTTAGTTCAGTTTTCTTTATTGACAGCAATGACACTTGTGATATTGAGGCTAGTGAGGATGAGCCTAAGGAAGATATGCTAGTAAGGAGTCTTAGATATTGGGCTACCTCGTATTCCATCAGCATTGTTGCAATGTCTGCCTTGCTCTCAAACCTGAAAGTCTTTCACCCTTTGCTCCCTAAGGATGGACGAACGCTTCTAGGTACACAGTCTCATGTAAGAACTTGTAAAATGGAGGGTGGTGAAAATGACCATTTTGGTTTGGAGCAAGGAATTCTTTCGAGACTAAAGTGTTTGTGTTTGCCTGATAGCCTCAACACTCTGTCTGTACAGTTCAACATAGATGGCCTTCCACTTTTTAAAAGTTCAAAACTTCAGTTTTGGCCAATACTTGGACTTCTAAAGTGTGACTATACCCATTCACCATTTGTTGTGGGTATCTTTTGTGGTTTAAGCAAGCCAAAGTCAGTTTTTGAGTATCTTGAACAGTTTGTGAATGACCTCAAAAGGGTCCTGACAAATGGCATTTTTCATAATGGTAAGCGGCTCCAGGTAGTCGTCTGTTCATTTATTTGCGACGCTACAGCCAAGGCCTACATTAAGAATGTTAAGTTACATAATGAATACTCGGGATGTGACAAGTGTGAGCAAGAGGGTGTGTGGAGGAAGAAAATGACTTACCCTGAAACAAATGTGAGACTCAGAACAGATGCAAGTTACTGTGCTATGTCTAATGAGGAACATCACTTAGGACAGAAACTCAGTCCTTTAACAGACGTTGTGAATATGGTTTCAATGTTCCCAATTGATTATATGCATCTGTGTTGTCTTGGTGTTACAAGAAAACTACTTAATATGTGGCAAAAGGGAAATTTAACTATCAGGCTTTCTTCACAGATCCTCAATAGTATATCCAATAAGCTGTTGAAGTTGCGATCCCATACCCCTTGTGAATTTAATCGCAAGCCAAGGGGTTTGAATGACTTAGATCGTTGGAAAGCTACGGAGCTTCGGTCTTTCATGCTCTATTGGGGCCCTGTAGTTCTGAAGGATTCCCTCCCGAGTGAGTTGTATGACAACTTTATGATGTTTTTGGTGGCTGTGTATTTGCTTCTCTCTCGTAATATTTCTAGCCAAATTATTGCACAGGAATTGATGATTTCCTTTGTGAAACATTTTGGACAATTGTATGGCAGAGATGAAATCGTGTTCAATGTACACCAGCTCATTCATCTGGCTGATGAGTATAAAAAATTTGGTTCTTTAGATAATATTTCATGTTTTCCATTTGAAAATTATCTTGGCCAAATTGAGCCTCTTTTGCGTAAACCACACCAGCCACTTCAGCAGTTAGTTAAAAGGATGTCTGAAATGCAACATGTTGTGGTTACATTTCCAAAAGATCAACCAGTCTTGCATAAAATCCATACTGATGGTCCACTTCCAGAACATTTCAGTGGTTGCTTACAGTATAAGAAGGTCTCCAGCAGTCGGTTTACCTTGGCCATTGAGCAGGGGGATAACTGTATTGTAGTTGGAAATGCAATTGCTTTGGTGGAGAACATAGTACAGGTAAAGGATGAGGTGTATGTTGTATACAGATTTTTCAAACACAAGGAATCATATTACACTTACCCATGTGAATCATCATACTTGGGTACTTACAAAGTTAGTAATCTGTGTGACAGTATTGGGGTTGCCAAACTTGGTTGTATGCAACAAAAGTGCGTTCTTTATCCATGGTCTGGTCAAAACTGCCTAATTGCTACTCCTATTGTACATGTACATTAGTTTGAGGATGTATAATCGTTTTTATGAAAAGAAGGGCAGCCAGAATAATCACAATCCATTTTAAAATTGCTTTTTAAGTAGTCACAGTTTATGAAGGGTTAAAGGGGACAAAATTAAATACATAAATATATCATGAAATAAATAAATGCATCAAGAAATAATTAAATGTAAAATAAAATGATTAAATGTACCATTAAATAATTAAATATACTTTTTAAATTATGACATTAAATAATTGTCATTTTTTTAATAAATTCATTTTAAATATAAATTTTATAATTTCATTTTGTATTTATTTATTTCATGGTGTCTGCACGGCAGACTCATCATGAAATTATTTAACTTCAACTTCACCCATCAAACATAGTGGGTGGGATTAGGGCGGCCGCCATAGAGACCCTGACGTTTGTTTGATTCTTCTCACTGAGAAAGACAAGACGACTTCTTCCTGGTTTTCTTTGACTCTAAGGTCAATATTTTCGCTGGAAAAAGCAGAAATAAGTTCAAGAACATGTTACAATTTATTTACCACACACTGGTTGAGTAACCCCAGCCTCTATATTCCTAAATTATTTCATGATATATTTATTCATTTACCGTATTTTCCGCACTATAAGGCGCACTTAAAAACCATTAATTTTCTCAAAAAATGACAGTGCGCCTTGTAATCCGGAGCGCCTTATATATGGATCAATTGGTTAATTGGTTGATCCATACTGGTTGTATACGGCGCTCTGTCAAAATGTTTCAGTACGACTGGTAAACTACAAAGCCGCACCGCTTGCAGCATTACGGCTACAGTAGTCAGGGGCGTCGCCGAAGTAATAGCGGTAAACACCTGTACTGTGCTTACTCCTAGTCCAACACCACTTGTGTGTGTATAACGACCCCAAAATTACACCTTTCAAGAGACACGCTTACGATGCTGAGTTCAAACTCAAGGCTGTCAGCTACGCAGTCGAACATGGGAATAGAGCAGCAGCGAGAGAATTCAACAGTTAACGCTACTATATTGTGAATGTACTAACGTTTGATTTAGTGCATCAAACTGTTTCTTTTACGTGTTTACTGAATCAGGGAAAAGTTCCCTTTCACGTTTTAACTAACGTTTGATTTCAACTTCAACTTCATAGACTCCAATGCATTCCTAACGTGCGGTTGGCTCTATTCAATAGATTTCTATGTAGAGGAGACCTTACCATGAGAGTGAATGGAGTTATCAGAACGCTGGTTTGTAGTGTATTAATAAAGTTTGACTGACTGACTTATCTGACTGTTTTGTTGACATTCTCTTTAGCACAGCTCCATCTAGTGGATGCATAACGCAACCCCAGTCAAACGTTTGACTGCAGTAGCTTCTATTCTATGCGCCTTATAATCCGGTGCGCCTTATAGTGCGGAAAATACGGTACTTTTGTCCCCTTTAACCCTCCATAACAGTTAACATTAAACTGAATTTTCATTAATCCCTTCATGTTTTATTTTTACATTTTTGTTTTACCAAAACGGATGTAGAATTCAAATGTTTTCCTGTTTATTATACTTAAGATTAAATTTTATAAAGGTTATGTATGTTATAGTTAAACACAGCAATAGAAGCCAAATGAGTTGTAAAGGGGTACATTCAGTTTACCTCACATTTTAAAGAACCTCTAATTTTAGATTAAGGCGGGGGTGCAGCTAATTATATGGTAACTATCACAATGCAGATTTGTTGATTTTGTTTATGATTAATGTCTCTTGCTTGGCCTATCCACATCAAACAAAAACTGGCACAAAATAAATATGGGTCTCTGCCCTCTTTCTGAGTTACGACAGTAAAATAGTTGAACATTAACGCAACCTATTAATATCTTTGACACACTGTCAGGAAATCTCACAAGAATTGAAATTATGTAAGTGCATATATCCACTATTATTTTTACACAGGATGGAAAGTGAGGTGGTGTCCTGGGCTGTTGTGTCTTTCCCAAATGGTGGCACTGCCACAGTCCGTGCCAGGTGGCTCAATGAAAATAAAGTATTAATGTGGCCTCCCAAAAACACCAATTATTTAAAGGCCTTGAAGGAAAATATGCAACCAAACCACAACTGGATACCTTACGACAATGTCTGCCTTCTACTTACCTGTGGTAAGCAATCATTGTAATTATTTCTTTCATAATTTTTTTATCAGAATTGGAAAAGCAAAGTTTGATGTAAATTTAATACAAATTAATCTTTTTGTGTTAAAGACTCAAATAATAAAGCAAAACGAGGATAAATATGTCCGGACGGGGTGCCCCACAACTGAGCTGGAATCTGAAGAAGAAGTTCTTGAAAGAACAAAAACAAAAAAAAAGTACCTTTTCAATAGATGCCACTGCAGCTTCATGAACGACAATCAGTATTTTTTGTTGAGTAGTTTTCTCCCTGAGACTGCATGAGTTTATGCCAATTGACTCCTTGCACATTGTAGCTACGCTAGTTCTGCTAAACTTTAGTTGTGTGCCTTTACTTTAGAATAATGAGGACAGGGAGTACTGGATCTCATTCTATTAGCATAACCACATGGTGTCACAAGCCAAATACACCTGTACTGGATAAGAACCTTAAAAAAATATATAAGATCTAAATTGCCCTGCTGCTGAACTTTGCTTTTGTATTTGCAGGCTAAATCCCATGTACATTGATTCAGAAGAGGAGGCAGAAACTTCTAGTGCCAAAAGACGATTTGCAAAACCACCTGAGATTAATTTTCCTGGTATGTTTTATTTTTCAAAATACATTACCGTATTTTCCGCACTATAAGGCGCACTTAAAAACCATTAATTTTCTCAAAAAATGACAGTGCGCCTTGTAATCCGGAGCGCCTTATATATGGATCAATTGGTTAATTGGTTGATCCATACTGGTTGTACACGGCGCTCTGTCAAAATGTTTCAGTACGACTGGTAAACTACAAAGCCGCACCGCTTGCAGCATTACGGCTACCGTAGTCGGGGGTGTCGCCGAACTAATAGCGGTAAACACCTGTACTGTGCTTACTGCTAGTCCAACACCACTTGTGTGTGTATAACGACCCCAAAATTGCACCTTTCAAGAGACACGCTTACGATGCTGAGTTCAAACTCAAGGCTGTCAGCTACACAGTCGAACATGGGAATAGAGCAGCAGCGAGAGAATTCAACAGTTAACGCTACTATATTGTGAATGTACTAACGTTTGATTTAGTGCATCAAACTGTTTCTTTTACGTTTTTACTGAATCAGGGAAAAGTTCCCTTTCACGTTTTAACTAACGTTTGATTTCAACTTCAACTTCATAGACTCCAATGCATTCCTAACGTGCGGTTGGCTCTATTCAATAGATTTCTATGTAGAGGAGACCTTACCATGAGAGTGAATGGAGTTATCAGAACGCTGGTTTGTAGTGTATTAATAAAGTTTGACTGACTGACTTATCTGACTGTTTTGTTGACATTCTCTTTAGCACAGCTCCATCTAGTGGATGCATAACGCAACCCCAGTCAAACGTTTGACTGCAGTAGCTTCTATTCTATGCGCCTTATAATCCGGTGCGCCTTATAGTGCGGAAAATACAGTATATGGGCCTTTCAGTCACATGACCGCCGATGTTATTAACAACCGCCATTTTGGATAGAAGCTACTTTCCTTCAATCCATTAACCTTATGCAGATACTAACCAACATGATGGTGACTCCTCGCAATTATGCGGTGTTTTTAAACCTACATCTGGTACTAACCATCACCAAGGAAATGTGGCACTTAGATACGCCAGCAAAATCATTTTTGGATATTGCAGACCCTTATATGCTCCCGGAGAGGTGTTTGCTGACATTAAGGTGGCTGAAAAAATACCGTTATTGGAGCATGGGATTATTTCAACACATTAACTACACAGGAAAATTTTTAAAAGCATATAAAACCCTTGCATAATTCTGATATTTTGAATCAGGATCAGTATCTAAAACATCTGTGTGGCAGCCAAGTGGAGTTCTTCATAGCTACAAGAAGCAAGTTGAGCCATTTGTGAAATTTGACAAGATGTTCAGATGGTAAAGTCACTGGTTTCACAGTATTTTATAATACAAGTCTATTTCCACTGTCATGGATTATTCCACTGTAGTGTTTTGGGCATTTATTAACAACTGTCACAGTGCAGAGATAACACGGTGTGCCTTCTATATGAATTGGTTCACATCTGCATGAGTTAGAAAACTGCTCTCTGAGCGGTGTCAAACTCATTATTTCTCATTCCTCATGTCTAGGACATATTTTATATTGTTGAAACAAAGTGCACAACATGTGTCAGGCATTATTGAAAATCAAAAATGGTTAATTTGTGGGACAAGTTTGTATGGTTTTATTGTGGTCTGTGTGTTTCCATCCAAAATGGTATCTCGTGGTGAAATCCAGACGGTGTGATGTCAGGTGAAAGGCCCCTATACAAACTATATTTTTGGTAAATTGCTGTATAATTTTTTTAATGATTAATTTAACTTTTGCTATTCTAGGGACAACAACGTTAAGCCAGCACTCCAGGACCCCAAACCTGAATACAAGTATGTATTAACTTTATGTTTAAAGTCACACTGCAAAAAAGACAACCTTGTGCAGCTCCAGAGTTGTAAAATGTTATAGCGTTAACAAACATAGCAGTGATATCAAACATGCTCTCAAAGTTCTTAGACAGTGACGCTGTTGATTTATTGCACTGAGTTATCAGAAGATTTAGGTAAACCTAATATAGTTGAATTTCTTCTTTGACCACCTAGTTAAAACATCCTTTTTTTTAGGTGGCATCAGCATGATTGATAATCAGGCTTGCCAATACACTGATGAAGGTAAGTGAACAACTTGCAATACAGTTTGAAACTTGAATCAAAAAGAATAATTAGTGTGGGGGTAAGGTTTTAGGTGGATACATCTGTGTTAAAGCAAAGGTGATGCAGATTTTCAAATAATTTTTGCCCCAAGTGAGCACATCTCTTCTTCATCAGTCCTTGCTCAATGCAGCAGAGGGAGAGAAAGTGAAGGTGAGGTGCTTGGGCCATCTGCATTGGACTCAGATGGATATATGCTTGCTTTGTTAACGCACTTAAAATGACCTGGACTGTCAGTTTTTTGACAAACCAAATTTTTATGTGCATCTTAATAGCCTGCACTTCTTCACTCTGTAATAAAGGAGAAAAGTTGCACATCCTCATGAACTGAATGGTACTGTGATGTGCAGCCACACAGTTGGTAACCCCACACACAAACACTTTTTCATTTTGAGTTTTCATATACACGTTCACTGCAGCAAAAATACATGGGTTTCTGTTTATATTTTCATTTGACAATATTGAAATACATTAGTTCTAATTGTAGCGCGCACATTTGGTTAACTTTTGTATATTTAATTTTGTCAAATATTTCACATTTTCTGTGTTTTCTTTACTGGTGCTGTGGGGGAGTACCTTGAACAGAAGCAATGGACTCTGGCTGGCGCATAATTCCAGATTGACTGATTGGGTGATACCATCTGGAGTTCCACCATGGGGGAAGACCATGGAGTCTTTATTCTAATTTTTGCATAAGTTCTCTTTGTTTTTGTGATTTGCTTATTTTGTTTAGTTATTAGTCATTCAAGTACATTTTTAAGCTAACTGTGTTTAGTTATTTTTGCCAGTTAAATTTCTGTACATGTTTTCCTTCCTTTTTCCTCAGTGTATTAGTCTGGTTTGATCAGCCAGTATTTAGGTCCCCTTTGTTTGTTGTGTAGGAGGTCAGTTTGTTTGTTTGAGCAGTTAGTTTGAGGTTTTGTTATGTTTAACCCTGATTTTTTTGTCTTGAGTTTAGTTTCTTTATTGGACCTCTTATAAGGGCACTGTAACAGTTATTTGAATTTTGTTAGTTTGGGGAAATAAAACCCATGTTCTTTGAAAATTATTACTGTGTCCTCGTGTCCTCATGCTTGACCGGCTTGGTCCTTCACACATGGTGTCAGGAGTGGGATTTGCCAGTTGAGGACACAGTTTTTTTTTTTTTTTGGCAGTTTTCTTAAGCCCAGTTTTTGTTTTTTTTTTTGCTTTTTTGACTCTCCATGTTTTTCTCTTTTTGACCATGCACCGTGGAGCCAGGAAAAACAAACCAGAGACCCAACTAACAGAGGAACCATGTGCTGGAGAAGAGGAAATGGAGGCTGGAGCTTCGACAATGGCAGCAGACACTGGGGGTGAAGATGATAAAGAACCAACACTGAGAGACCTGACTGGGATTTTGCAGGCGTTCATGGGCCAGCAGGAGGCACGGGAGGTAAAATTAAACCAAGAATGTGAGATACAGGAACAGCGGTTTAAAGCCTTAAAACATCAGTTTCAGCTACTACAAATGGAAGTGCAGGCCCGCATATCTCCACTCCCTAAACCCTCTTCAACTAATCCAGAAACACGGGAGGATGATTATGAAGTTGTTCAGCGGGCCCAGGTTATATCTGCACCAGTCAATATATCTTCAGGTCAGTCGCAATTTTCTCTTGAGCCAAAGTTGCAGAAATTGACAAGTGAAGATGATATTGAACATTTCCTTGTGACATTTGAAAGAATTGCAGCAGCCTGTAGATGGCCAAAAGCAGACTGGGTTTTTCGGCTTATTCCTCTCCTTACGGGTAAGGCAAGAAGTGCCTATGTTCATATGGATGATGATGAGACACTAAATTATGATAATGTGAAAACAGCAATTTTGAAGAAGTATGACATTAATCCAGAGACCTATAGACAAAGGTTTCGTTCCCTGTATGTTTATCTTGATGAGAGCCCCAAAGAGCTGTATGTGAGGCTAAAGGAGTTGTTTGGGAAATGGATTCTACCCAGAGGTAAAACAGTGGAAGAAGTTGGTGAAATATTAATCCTGGAACAGTATTTAAGAATGTTGTCCCCTGAGCTCCAGGTGTGGATAAAAGAGCATGATCCGAAATCAGCTGCAGAAGCCTCCACCTTTGCTGATGTGTTTGTGGCTGCTCGAAGGAAGGGCCAGACATGGAGTAACACTTCCTTTTAAAGACAAGGACACCTGCAGGCCAGCTCCATCTTGGCATCAACAGGGTTCAGCAACAGGTGTGGGTAAAATCCCTGCCAGAAATGAACTGCCTGCAAATATTCATAATAAATTTAATAAAAGAATTCCAGTTTGTTACCTTTGTGGGCTGGAAGGGCACATCAAACCTATGTGTCCACAAAACCCTTTAAAACTGACCCAGATGTGCTTTGTGCCATGCCAAGACTCGGATGTAAAACAAGAAAAAGGATTTCCAATGAGAATGACCACAGTAAAAATCAATGGGAGAAGACATAAAGCCTTGATAGATACTGGCAGTACTCGGACCTTGGTTCACAGACTACTTGTACCAAGTAGCATGTGTACTTATGAGACCATCCCAATCTGTTGTGTGCATGGTGATGAAAAGCCTTACCCTACAGCTGACATATTTATTGAAGTACAAGGACAACCGTATTTATTGAATGTAGGTGTGGCTGATAACCTGCCATTCCCAGTAGTTTTGGGTGAAGACCTGCCAGTGCTCTATGATTTGTCAAAACCAGCAAAAGACTGTAATGTGGCAATTACGAGGACCAAAGCTAAAGAAGTGAATGAGCATCTTCCAACTTTGAGTACCGTATTTTCCGCACTATAGGGCGCACCGGATTATAAGGCGCATAGAATAGAAGCTACTGCAGTCAAACGTTTGACTGGGGTTTGCGTTATGCATCCACTAGATGGAGCTGTGCTAAAGAGAATGTCAACAGATAAGTCAGTCAGTCAAACTTTATTAATACACTACAAACCAGCATTCTGATAACTCCATTCACTCTCATGGTAAGGTCTCCTCTACATAGAAATCTATTGAATAGAGCCAACCGCACGATAGGAATGCATTGGAGTCTATGAAGTTGAAATCAAACGTTAGTTAAAACGTGAAAGGGAACTTTTCCCTGATTCAGTAAACACGTAAAAGAAACAGTTTGATGCACTAAATCAAACGTTAGTACATTCACAATATAGTAGCATTAACTGTTGAATTCTCTCGCTGCTGCTCTATTCCCATGTTCGACTGCGTAGCTGACAGCCTTGAGTTTGAACTCAGCATCGTAAGCGTGTCTCTTGAAAGGTGCAATTTTGGGGTCGTTATACACACACAAGTGGTGTTGGACTAGGAGTAAGCACAGTACAGGTGTTTACCGCTATTACTTCGGCGACGCCCCTGACTACGGTAGCCGTAATGCTGCAAGCGGTGCGGCTTTGTAGTTTACCAGTCGTACTGAAACATTTTGACAGAGCGCCGTGTACAACCAGTATGGATCAACCAATTAACCAATTGATCCATATATAAGGCGCTCCGGATTACAAGGCGCACTGTCATTTTTTGAGAAAATTAATGGTTTTTAAGTGCGCCTTATAGTGCGGAAAATACGGTACCTTACCTTTCTTTGATGCTGACTTAGAAACTAAACCCGGGAGATCTAAGAAATCAAGAAGTCAAAGAAAGCAGGAGAAGTTTAGAGGTACTGTTGTAAAGTTGCCAGATGAGGCTACCCCTGATGAACCATTGGGATTTCAAATGCCAATAAACATCATTCAAGTGCAACAAAATGACCCAGCGCTGTCAGCCATTTTTTTGAGAGCTAAGCAGAAGGATTCAGAGGGTGAGCTTGGCAACAACAAAGAGGGGTATTTTTACATAACGGCATACTTTACCATCGGTGTGCTCAGGCTAAGCGGCTAGTGGTCCCTCAAGAGGCCCGAGATGTTGTACTTAATCTGGGCCACTCCATTCCCTGGGCTGGCCACCTAGGGAAACACAAGACCACTAGTCGTATTAAGCGTTACTTCCACTGGCCTGGCCTACGTTCAGATGTTGCAAAATTCTGCGAGAGCTGCCCCCAGTGTCAGAAGACATCAATTAAAAGCCCCTCCAGAGTTCCACTTCAGCCTATGTCTGTTATAGGCACACCATTTGAACGTCTCGGAATGGACATTGTTGGACCCCTGGAAAAAAAGCCACATAGGGTATCGGTTATATGTTGGTAGTCACAGATTATGCAACCAAATACCCTGAAGTTTTTCCATTGAAAACAATAAAGGCAACAGCTGTAGCCTTCTCTTTAATACAGTTATTTTCAAGAGTGGGGTTTCCTCGTGAAATTCTCACAGATCAAGGAACTAATTTTATGTCTGTTTTATTGAAACAGGTATATAAACTATTGGGGATTAGAAGTGTGAGGACCACTCCATACCATCCCCAAACAGATGGGTTAACAGAGCGGTTTAACCAGACCCTGAAACAAATGCTTCGTAAGTTTGTAGATGAACCACGCTCTGACTGGGATCAGTGGTTGCCCTACCTCCTTTTTGCTTATAGGGAAGTTCCCCAGGCCTCCACTGGGTTCTCACCTTTTGAACTCCTATATGGTTATGAGGTCAGGGGCCCTCTTACCCTGTTAAAGGAGATGTGGGAAGGGACCCAAGAAGGAGAGAAGCCAGTTAATGTCATTTCCTATGTCCTACAGATGAAGGAGAAACTGAAAAAAATGAGTGCATTAGCTCAAACACATATGGCAGTTGCACAAATGTCCCAAAAAGCTTGGTATGATCGTTCAGCAAGGGAAAGAAGTTTTGAACCAGGTCAAAAGGTGCTGGTTATGTTGCCTACAAATGATAGTAAGCTTCTGGCAAAGTGGCAGGGTCCCTTTGAAGTGCAGAAGAAGTTAGGTCCAACAACCTACCAGGTTGCCACCTCGGGGCACCAATGATCTACCAGTGCTGCATGTAAATCTTAAAGAGTGGGTCCCACGATCTGGGAAAGAAGCAGATGTCTTGTTCATCCGGCGTGTGGAAGAGGATGAAGAAACTGATGAATACTTGCCATCACAGTCTGCTTCCAACGTGGATCTGAGCCACCTCACTGACGACCAATGCCATGTGGTAAAAACTCTCATAACTTCAGATGTATTCCAAGAATTTCCAGGTCGCACAAATTTGGTGGAACATAACATTGTCTTAAAAGAGAAGGCGCCAGTCAGACGCATGAGTTACAGGGTTCCTGAACGTCTTCAGGGAGCACTGAAGAAAGAAGTGGACCTCATGCTGTCCTTGGGAATTATTCGGCCCTCAAAAAGTGAGTGGTGCAATCCAGTTGTTCTAGTTCCCAAGAAAGATGGAACCATAAGGTTTTGTATTGATTTCAAGTATCTGAACTCTGTTTCAAAATTTGATTCATACCCTATACCATGAATGGATGAACTGATAGAGCGCCTGGGGAAAGCTAAATACTTACCCACCATCGACCTCTCTAAGGGTTATTGGCAGGTTGTTCTTGGTGAAGGCTCACAGGAGTTAACAGCTTTCCGCACATCCTGGGGGCTGTTTGAGTTCACTGTCCTGCCATTTGGTCTACATGGAGCCCCTGCCACTTTTCAAAGACTGATGGACCAAGTACTGTATGGTCTTGCTAATTATGCCTGTGCATATCTTGATGACATTGTAATTTACAGTGGAACCTGGGAAGAACACCTGAAACATCTAAGGATGGTTGTGGACCGACTGAAGACGGCAGGTCTTACAATCAACCCAGCAAAGTGTTTCCTGGCCAAGACTGAGACACAGTATCTTGGTTTCACAGTTGGAGGTGGTGTTATAAAGCCACAAGTTGATAAAGTTAGAGCTATTGCATCTGCTCCGCTTCCACAGACTAAAAAGCAGCTGAGATCCTTCCTTGGGTTGGCCAGCTTCTACAATCGCTTTATTGCAAACTTTTCAGCTAGTGCAGCTGCCTTGACGGATTTGACAGGTTTGCGGTGCCCAAACCAGGTTCAGTGGAGTCAAGAAGCAGTTGCAGCTTTTCGAGACATCCAGCAATCTCTGAGTAAGAATCCAGTTCTCCATAGCCCAGATTTTGGAAAGGACTTTGTATTGCAAACAGATGCTTCTGAATGGGGTGTTGGAGCAGTACTTCTACAGGGCTCACTAGAGGACCAGCATCCCATAGCCTACATCAGTTGCAAGCTAATACCCCGAGAAGAGCGTTATGCCACAGTGGAGAAGGAAGCTTTGGCTATCAAATGGGCACTCGATTCCTTCAAATACTAACTTCTTGGGAGAGAGTTTATCTTGCAGACTGACCACAAGGCACTTCAATGGCTGAGCTGCATGAAAGACACTAATGGAAGAATCACGCGGTGGTACCTGGCTATGCAACCTTATCGGTTTAAGGTCCAGCACATCCCTGGGAAAGAGAATGTGACAGCTGACTTTCTCTCTCGCTGTCCTAGTGGCAGTTTCAAAGCGGGGGGGGGTGTGTGATGGCCACACCTGCAGCCACACAGTCAGTAACCCCACACACAAACACTTTTTCATTTTGAGTTTTCATATACACGTTCACTGCAGCAAAAATACATGGGTTTCTGTTTATATTTTCATTTGACAATATTGAAATACATTAGTTCTAATTGTAGCGCGCACATTTGGTTAACTTTTGTATATTTAATTTTGTCAAATATTTCACATTTTCTGTGTTTTCTTTACTGGTGCTGTGGGGGAGTACCTTGAACAGAAGCAATGGACTCTGGCTGGCACATAATTCCAGATTGACTGATTGGGTGATACCATCTGGAGTTCCACCATGGGGGAAGACCATGGAGTCTTTATACTAATTTTTGCATAAGTTTTCTTTGTTTTTGTGATTTGCTTATTTTGTTTAGTTATTAGTCATTCAAGTACATTTTTAAGCTAACTGTGTTTAGTTATTTTTGCCAGTTAAATTTCTGTATATGTTTTCCTTCCCTTTTCCTCAGTGTATTAGTCTGGTTTGATCAGCCAGTATTTAGGTCCACTTTGTTTGTTGTGTAGGAGGTCAGTTTGTTTGTTTGAGCAGTTAGTTTGAGGTTTTGTTATGTTTAACCCTGATTTTTTTGTCTTGAGTTTAGTTTCTTTATTGGTCCTCTTTTAAGGGCACTGTAACAGTTATTTGAATTTTGTTAGTTTGGGGAAATAAAACCCATGTTCTTTGAAAATTATTACTGTGTCCTCATGCTTGACCGGCTTGGTCCTTCACAGGTACACACATAAATTGAACTGAGACAGTGCAATTGAACGTTTGGTTTTCATAAACCGTCCAATCCCTATTTTGGTCGACAGCAAACTTGTAACAAGCAACAACCTTGATGTGAGGAGTGAACTGAAGAAGGTTTGCCATTGTGAAAGAGAGAACAAAGCTATCCTCAGCCTTTTTTAGTCCGTTGATATTACATTGTACTGGGAAAAATCCATTCTGCAAAGTAAACCTGGGCCTGCAGATAATTGAATGCAGATATCTTAAATCAGCCCATTCTCATGATAGAAAAAACAAATGTTGCTGGCCAAACAGGACACAGAGAGCAACTAGATAAATTACATTTCATCCATGGTATGAAATGCTCGTATCACGTAGACTACACAAGAAACATCGTTGTCACCCCATGTCAACATTAGCAACATATTAACATGATTTAGCTGATAGCTTCTCTGTTGTGTTAGCATCTGTGATGACAGCTAAACCCTGTATTAAAGATGCACTCTTGGGACAAAACTTGACAGAGTACAGCTTTTAGTCACTCAAACAGATTCGACCACCTGAAAATTTTACTCGCACACTCTAAAAAAGTGGCATATGGTGACCATTTGGGTTGTTGGTATAGTGCTCTGCTTCACTATTTAACAAAGATTGACACTGTGCAGCTCTTTGAGGCAACCCACTCAGAGTAGCTTTGTACAGAGACCCTGTCAAAGTAACGCTACAACTATTCATGTTTTGTATTTTATCATTTTAGACTTGACCTACCTGACAGAGCTACAGGCATCCAGCACATCTAATGTTGGTAGGTCAACCTTTTTTACAGATGGGGTTCAAAACATGGTATAACAGCCACATGTGTAGGTCCACCTGAACTGCTGAGTTTCAGCCTCACCCCCGGATTCCACATTTTCCGTTTCACTCCGCCCTGACAACAGCAACATTTCAGCATCAGCTATGTTGCTGTTGCTGAAAATGTTGCTGTTGCCAGATGACCGTCAACAGCAAGATTTCTCACACCCAGACATTCTGACAGATCAGCTCTGTCCTTTTTATCTTTATCAGCAGTATATCTATAAATAACTTGTTTAAACATTAATTTTGTTTTCGTTGTTTTAGGTTAAACACCTGCCTAAAGCACACCCAAATTGGATTTCACTGTCCATGATAACGGTATTTATATTTCATGTTGTCTTGATAAAGACATAGTATAGGAGGGGGTGATGGCGGGGATCCCACCTTGCTTGTTAAATGGTAGCGAAAACAATGCAACTTGAGTGCTGCGTTTTTACTTGATATACTACAGTTAGGAGAACAAGTATTTAATACTCTGCTGATTTGGCAAGTTTCCCCACTTGCAAAGCATGTAGAAGTCTTTAATTTTTATCGTAGATACCCTTCAACTGTGAGTAATTATGGAGGACCGATCCTGACAAAATTAAAAATAAAAGCAGAAATATATATATTTTGTTTTTCCTTTTCCTTACACATGCCTTTGTTCTTTTTACATTTCCTCATCTCTCTTTTTCCTTTACCGTATGCATTTCTGCTTCATTATGCAAATCAGGAGGGCTGCCTTCTTCTCTCCAGCTCCTCTCCTATTGGTCAATATACAGGAAGGAGGAGAATCCATGTGCAGGCCGAGGGTGTGTCCCAATTCAGGGGCTGGATCCTTCCAAGTTCGTACTTGTGGGCTGATTACATCACAGCGCGGCGCGTAAGGTCTGTCAAATGCAGCCGACAAATGTGTCCTTTTGCCCGATTTGAAGGATGGGTTGTGAGTATCCTTCGCGGTCCATCTTTTCCCACGATTCATTGCGGGTCGAAGCGGTTTGGTCAAACAGGGGCAGCCATGGCGGACCACAGTGGAAAAAGCTGTGAGTAAACTGTGAAAAATTACACTTTCTGTGACAAAAATGAACTTTTACAATGTTTTTAGTGCGGGAATATAACTGTAGACGTGAAAAATCTGCTTGATTCATCAAGACATCACTTAATTTCAAACGTGTTCGGAGTTTTCCGCTCCCACCGTAGTAACTGCCGGCTTGCTTCGCCAGCCCTACCGGCGGTGGAGCGAGCTAGACCCGGTAGAGATCTGACCGGACTATCGGCACTGAGCTCCTGCTGCCAGTCATCACAGTGAACGTTAAACACAAGTTTATGTTAGTATTATTTTAATGTATTGTGTCATTTGTTCATGTAAGTCGATTTGTCATTACAGGTGATATTAATGTTAACCTGAATAAATGGACGATTTTATGTACCGTATTTTCCGCACTATAAGGCGCACTTAAAAACCATTAATTTTGCTCAAAAAATGACAGTGCGCCTTGTAATCCGGAGCGCCTTATATATGGATCAATTGGTTAATTGGTTGATCCATACTGGTTGTACACGGCGCTCTGTCAAAATGTTTCAGTACGACTGGTAAACTACAAAGCCGCACCGCTTGCAGCATTACGGCTACCGTAGTCAGGGGCGTCGCCGAAGTAATAGCGGTAAACACCTGTACTGTGCTTACTCCTAGTCCAACACCACTTGTGTGTGTATAACGACCCCAAAATTGCACCTTTCAAGAGACACGCTTACAATGCTGAGTTCAAACTCAAGGCTGTCAGCTACGCAGTCGAACATGGGAATAGAGCAGCAGCGAGATAATTCAACAGTTAACGCTACTATATTGTGAATGTACTAACGTTTGATTTAGTGCATCAAACTGTTTCTTTTACGTGTTTACTGAATCAGGGAAAAGTTCCCTTTCACGTTTTAACTAACGTTTGATTTCAACTTCAACTTCATAGACTCCAATGCATTCCTAACGTGCGGTTGGCTCTATTCAATAGATTTCTATGTAGGGAGACCTTACCATGAGAGTGAATGGAGTTATCAGAACGCTGGTTTGTAGTGTATTAATAAAGTTTGACTGACTGTTTTGTTGACATTCTCTTTAGCACAGCTCCATCTAGTGGATGCATAACGCAACCCCAGTCAAACGTTTGACTGCAGTAGCTTCTATTCTATGCGCCTTATAATCCGGTGCGCCCTATATATAAAAAAAGTTCTAAAATAATCCATTTATTGAAGGTGCGCCTTATAGTGCGGAAAATACGGTAATCTTACCGTATTGCTGGAGTGTGATTGAGAACAAATAAGCTTTTAAATATTCAATTTTGATGAAGAAATATGCTATACGTGTTTTTTAAAGTGTATTTATAATTCAGCTAGCATTATAATTCATGATTCCAGGTACAGCTGAAGAGAAATACACTTTCAAATGCAAGCAAATCTCAGTAAAGAAGTTAAAAGTTTGAAAGAGCTTGTTTTAGGCATTTGCATAGAAATATTTTAATATGTTTTGCAAATTAAGACAAATTTAAAATTAAAGACTTTTTTTACACTGATATTGAGCAAGATGGTTTTTTGTTTTGTTTTTGTTGTTTAGGGACAAAGGAGCAGACGGGCCAGTTTATTAAGCTCAGGGGTGAGAACCACCACCTTTTTACTGGAGCTAAAAACTCAGCCAACGTAGCTTGGAGGTACAATAACAACATTCTTTGCAGTCAGTTTCTGTCCAGTTTCAATAACTCTTATCTTTCTAACTTTCATAAATATCCATCCAGTGATTAACATACTTCTTTTGGTTTTCCCTCTTTCTTTTGCTTGTTTAGGACAGTTCTGGAGAAGATGGACCAACAGGGGAAGGTCACCCCCTTGCAGGCCAAAGAAAATTGGGACAATATGAAAAGGAAATATAAAGTATGTTCAGAAGTTCTCATGTCACACACAAATAAAAAAATATTTCTAAAAGTCTTATTGGTTTCTCAGTTTAGTCAACATTTTTTTTCTTCTTTCTAACTTTAGGATTGTAAGTATTCAGGGTCAGGAGAGGGAGTCAGTGAAAAGCCAACTGCTGCTACTTGGCCCTGGTTTGTCCTTATGGATGAGATGGTGGGACAGAGGTCTTCCACAACACCTCCTGTCCTAATTGCCTCCAACCCTGAGGACACTCCAGGGCCAAGCGGAGCGGTGGGCAACCAGACGGAGAAGGAAGACAGTGAGCCAGCAGGAAGGGGTCAGAAAAGAAATAGGGACAGAGATGATGGAGTTGATCAGGGAGGACATGAGGCTACAGAGAATGGACAGACTGTTTTCCATCTTAGAAAGAATAGTACCGAAATAAGGTGCTACATAAGAAATAATATTAAGTTTTGTTCAGATAGTTTCTTAACATTTTAAACTGTTCTAATACATTTCTAAATAGTTTTTGTCACCAATGTATTTTATTTCCATTTGACCTAACAATACATCAACTTCATTTAAATTTCTAAACACAGTTTATTTTGAAAATTACAAATAGCATTTTAAACAGAATGTGGAAAAAAAGAACATTCAAACAGATCAAGATTACAAGACAAAAGGCATAAAATAAAACTATGTACAAGTATTTACAATGGTGACAGCAGGATCAACTTGAGTGACCGGTTCCTGAAACACCTCTTCAACAGAACAAAAAGGCTTTCTGAACAGAAAGTCTGGCGGTGTTGCTAAATCTCTCGCAAGGTCAGAGACATGGATGGGATGCTGCAACTGAGACCTGTGGTTTGTCTTTCTGGATGGTGAGTGAAGCATCACACAGGTGGTCTGCAGATGTTTGTGATGCCTCTTTCCGCTGTCCACGTCATCAAGTTTAAAGGCCTGGCTGGACCACATCACTTACATGTAATCAGAAATATGCAGAATTAGAAGATGGTGCTCACAAAATATGACAATTAGTTATACCCCTCAAACATTAATCACATCTATAATATGAGTGCGATGCCGAAAGCATTAGGTTTTAGTGATCAGACCAAAGGTTTTTTCCCCCACCTATTCTCCTCTGAACAACGTCTCAAGTATGTGGGGTCTTTTCCTCCTCCATCCTGCAACGCTGTAGAACGCATGAGTCTTCAAGAACAAGAGGTATTTAACAGCTGGTACAGGGAAGCGAGCAAAAGGATCTTTGACTTTGAGAAATAAGCTCTTCATTATTGTAAAAATGATGTGGACATTCTTTATCAAGGTTGTGTTAAATTCAGGGATGAGTTCTTTAAGGAGACAAGTGTGGATCCGCTTAAATGCGTCACCATAGCCTCAGCCTGCATGAAGGTTTTTGTAACCAATTTCCTATCTCCTAAAATCATCCCCTCACCTCTAGACTACATGCGTAGTAGTAAGATGTTTTCCAGTGCATCCATTCAATGGCTCAGGTGGATTTCAGACAGCAGAAAAATAGACATCGAACATGCGTTAAACAAGAGGGAAAAAGCAAATCGGTCCATATTCTGTGGATGGGTTTGCGGAGATTAATGGTGGAAAGGTTGCATTCGAATTTAAGGTTGTTTTTTCAATGGTTGTAAGTTGTGTTATTCACCTCATGAGATATGTCTTTTGAGAGGGGCAGCATTTGAACAGTTTTACAATTCAATTCAATTCAAAAATACTTTATTAATCCCAAAAGGAAATTAAATGTTGTTATAGCTCATATTATGAAGGTTTCCTCAAAGAGTCGTAGATGCTGATGGCTGTGGGCAGGAAGGATCTCCTGTAGCGCTCCGTCTTACAGCAGATCTGAAGAAGCCTCTGACTGAAGACACTGTTGTTGTAGGACAGTCTCATGAAGAGGATGCTCAGAGTTCTCCATAATGTTCTTTATTTTATGAAGAATCCTTCTTTGCACAATGATCTCCAGAGGTTCCAGAGGAGTCCCCAGAACAGAGCCAGCCTTTTTTATCAGCTTGTTGAGCTTTTTTAAGTCCCTGGTTCTGATGCTGCTTCCCCAGGAGATGATGGTAGAAGAGATCACACTTTCCACAACAGACTTATAGAAAATATGCAGCATCTTGCTGCAAACACCAAAGGACCTAAGCTTCCTCAAGAAGTACAGTCTGCTCTGTCCCTTCTTGTAGAAGGCTTCACAGTTGCATCTCCACTCTAGTCTGTTGTCCAGGTGAACACCGAGGTATTTATACTCCTCCACCACCTCCACTTCTTCTCCCATGATAGAAATAGTTTTTTTACTTATTCCTGTTTCTCTTAAAATCTGCAATCATCTCCTTTGTTTTAGTCACGTTCAAAATGAGATGATTGTTTCCACACCATGTCATAAATTGGTCCACCACCTTCCTGTACTCAGCTTCTTGTCCATCTCTGATCCACCCCACGACTGCAGAATCATCCGAGTATTTCTGCAGATGACAGGAGTCTGTCTTGTACTGGAAGTCTGAGGTGTACAGAGTGAAAAGGAATGGTGAGAGTACAGTCCCCTGTGGTGCTCCTGTGCTGCTGACTACCTGGTTAGACTCACAACCCTTCAGTCTCACAAACTGTGGTCTGTTTGTCAGGTAGTCTTTAATCCAGGAGATTGTTGAGGCCTCCACCTGAGTCTTCTGGAGTTTCTGACAAAGCAAATCAGGTTGGATTGTATTAAATGCACTGGAGAAATCAAAGAACATGATCCTCACAGTGCTGCTGGCTTTGTCCAGATGACAGTGGGTTTGTTGAAGCAGGTGTATGATGGCATCTTCAACTACAACTCCACAGCGATAAGCAAACTGAAGGAGGTCCTGATGGTTTACTGTTTGCTTACTCAGGTGGGCCAACAGGAGTCTCTCTAGGACCTTCATGATGTAGGATGTCAGGGCAACAGGTCTATAGTCATGGAGGACTGATGGGTGAGTTTTCTTTGGTACCGGAACAAGACAGGAGGTTTTCCACAACACCGGAACCTTCTTCTGGGCCAGGCTAAGGTTGAAGAGGTGCTGCAGAATCCCACAGAGCTGCTCTGCACAGGCCTTCAGGACTCTAGGGTTGACATGATCTGGACCTGCAGCCTTATTCTGATTCAGTCTCTCCAGTTGTCTCTTCACCTGACTTCTTGAGACACACAGGTGGAAGGGGGAAGCAAAGGAAGCATCAGCATCTTCTGATATGGTTGAAGGCAAACATGTAGAAGCAGAAGGGTCTAGGGCTGAGGTGGAAGATAAAAAATGTGAGGTGTTACTGGACAGCTGTGGTCCTGTGGGTCAAAGGAAGGTGGAATGTCTGTTTGGCTGTGAGCAGGAGAGGAGGATGCGAAGCTTGTTTCTGAACTGAACCTATTGAAGAATGTGTTCAGTTCATTGGCTCTGTCCAGACCTTCATCGGTCTGATCTTCTTTCTGCTTGAAGCCTGTGATCTTCTTCATCCCTGTCCACACATCTCTGATATTGTTTTGCTGGAGCTTCCTCTCCAGCTTCTTCTTGTACACCTCCTTGCTGTCTCTTATCTTGACTTTAAGTTGCTTCTGTATAGTCCTCAATAATTCTCTGTCTCCCTCTCTGAAGGCTCTTTTTTTCTTGTTAAGCAGGTCCTTCAGGTCACTGGTGATCCAAGGTTTGTTATTGGGGAAGCATCTCACAGTTCTGGTGGGGATGATGTTATCCACACAGAAGTTTATATAGTCGGTTACACACTCAGTCATGGCATTGATGTCCTCTCCATGTGGCTGGCACAGTGCGTCCCAGTCTGTAGCCTCAAAGCAACCTTGCAGAGCTTCTTCAGCTTCCTGTGACCATTTTCTCACAGTCCTCTTTATTACAGGTTGTCTCTGAACAACAGCCGCTGTTGAGTGAAGCAAGGTACTCCAAACTGTGTACGGCCTTCGTCTCGAGGTTATTTGGGACCATGAGTGGACTGAAATGAAAAAATCACACCGGGGGTGATCAGCTTTCTTGAAAAAGTTAATGAACCCGAACCGCTATCACCCCGAGATGCTCTGTATGGTGGTCGCACCTGCGCTATGAGGTTGAGGTACACTGCGGGGCCGGGTGAAACTTTACATTATGTGGATAACACATCTCTGTACCCCTATGTAAATGCTAAATGCTTCTTTCCCCTCTGGCACCCTACCATCATTTACAAAGATTTTGATGATCCCAGCAGCTTCTTTGGCATCATCAAAGCTGTGGTCTACCCCCCACGAGGTCTCTTTTCCCCATTTTGCCTTACAGAACATCCCAAGGTAAACTTGTGTTTACTCTCTGCCGCACATGTGCTGAAATAAATAACCAGTCAGGTCCCTGCAGGCATAATGATGAGGACAGAGCTCTGACAGGTGTGTGGGTGAGTGTAGAGTTTTGTAAAGCGTTGCATTGTAGTTACCGCCTTGCTAAAATCACAGAAGTTTGGCATTTTGAGGAGCAGTAGCACGATCTTTAAATGTTACATTCACTGCTTTTTAAAGGGTAAGCAGGAGGCATCAGGCTACACTTCTGAAGCGGTGGATGAGGAGAGCAGGTCAAAGTATATAACAGACTACAAACTCCACCAGGGTATCCAATTGGACGGAGGCAAAATCGAGCTGAACCCTGCAAAAAGACAGGTAGCATAACTGTGTTTAAACAGCTTTTGGGGAAAGTTTGCGCAGCGAACTGGTCTGTCTCTAACCACAGTCATCACTAACCCTGATGAGTTTTTCAGCTTCATGTTCTCGAGTAAATACAGGGTTAACTACTTCCATTTCTTCAACCCTGAAATGTGTGTAGTGCAGTGAAACTACAGCAAACGTGTCATCTCTCCTCCAAGCAAGGTAAACAATGTGTTCGTTGCAGCATTCACCACTGCTTATGTATGTTTAAAACTTCTCAGCAGCATGGAGAAGTTACAGAACAGACTAATTTATATTGACACAAATAGCCTAATTTTTGTGATGAAAAGTGGTGAAACTCCTTTGGAACTGGGAAATTATCTGGGGGATAAGATGAGCTAGGGGGAGACAGCATTTTGGAGTTTGCATCAACAGGACCCAAGAGTTACGCATACCAGACCAAAAACCAAAAAAAGCTAGAGATACATGCTAAAGGCATCACTCAGATGCATGAATGCAGCGAGAGGGTAAATTTTTACAGCATCAAAGGGCTGGTTGAGGGCTACTTAGCTGGATCCAGTGAGGGTGTCATTGAAATCCCCCAGCACACCATCAGGAGGGATAAAAAGAGATTCCGCTTAAGAAATGTTGCATTTGTTAAAAGGTTTCGGTTGGTGTATGACAAGAGACGCCTTTTTTCTGACGGGACAACTTTGCCTTTTGGTTATTAGAGCATAAGAAGAGGAAGAAAGACAAAAATTAAAATGTTGCATTCCGCTGATTTACAGGAGATTGATTTTGATCCTAGATTTAGAACGCCTTCCTCATGTATGATTGTAAGACCCAGCGGCTGTGGGAAAACTTTTTTTGTAAAGCGTGTTTTGCAAAATTGTATCCATGTCATGGTTGTTGTTCCAGAAAATATTGTATGGATTTATACATCTTTTCAGCCCATGTATGCTGAATTGCAGAAGAAGAATAAAAATATTAAATTTGTGGAAGGATTGCCTCATTCTTTTGAAGATGAAAACCTGTTTCCTCCTGATCAGAATCATTTGGTTATTTTAGACAATGTTATTGCTCAAGCCTCAGATGATAAAAACGTAATGAATGACTCAGAATGTATTTCATCAGAGAAAGTACAGACGCACCATTAGTTTGAACAGTAATTATATGGTGTTGTTTAAAAACCCGAGAGATGAACTGCAGTTGAATATACTGGCCCGCCAAATGTTTCCATCGCAAAAGGCTCTGTTCCTGGAGAGTTCTGAAGACACAATGAGAGAAGCTCATGGTTATTTAATCATCGATTTCACGCCTACCTGCCCAGAACATTTCAGACTGAGAACGGGCATACTTCCCCACCAGTGACCTGCTGTGCACATGCCCAAAACAAATTAAGTAATCATGTCTGCATGTATAAAAAGGAATGTCCCATTATTCATGGCTCTATACCAAGCCACTCCTCAGAAACGTAAAGTTCTATTTTGTATAGGCTTCGCCCATTAAGGCTATCGCTAGTGGGTTTATCCCTTCACGTGCAGCGCAGCACTGAAAACTTCAGTCCATGCCCACCTGCTGTGTGGACCCCACGCCGTTCCGTATAAATTACGATGAGACCGGACAAACGGCTCCCATTTTTTCTTCAGCGACAGCTTAAGAGCACTGATTCTAGAAGATCTATGGCTAGCGTTGGCACTATCCGCTTTTGCCCGGCTTGTAATACCGGCTACATTATGAGCCACGACCTGCATGCCATCTGTGAGGGCTGCCTCGGTCCTGATCATGCTAACCTGGCCTTGACCCCGCAGTCCACCTGCCCTTCCTGCAGGCGTCTTCCTCTGGAAGAGAAGCAACGGCGGCTAGCCATTTTCTCCCAGCTGTCAGCGGGTGAGATCACAGAGGATGCACAACAGCAGCTCCCCACAAAGCGGCGCACCAGTGATGCCCCCGCTCAACACCAAGCTGCGAGCCTGGGGTGAATATTCCCCTGGTGAGGCTGGTTTACAGCCCTTTCGATCCGAGCCCCCCATGGGTTACCTCCGATCAGAATCCGAGTCAGGTAACGGCGGTAGGGGCTCTAGCCTGGCTCGTATCTATGAGCACCATGGCACGACAGATAAATGCGCGCCCGCTTTCAGAGCGCTACTAGAGTGGCGGCGCGTATGTTCCCTGGACAGGTGGACGGACAGACTGATCAGCAGAGTCTACACCCCCACCGTTCAGAGGGATTTTGGAGACAGTCCTGTCCTCCCCGGAGCAGAGCTCCGTTCTCATGTCCGAACTGCAGGAATTCCTGATAAAAAACATCATTTCCAGGGTTCCTCGCGGAGAGGAAAACACAGGGTTTTATTCCCGGTATTTTCTGGTTCCCAAGAAAACAGGAGGAATGAGGTTGATTCTCGATCTGTCTCTGTTCAACAAAGCGATCATGGAGAGACATTTCCACATGCTGACAGACAGATGATGGAGAACGTTCACCAGAATGACTGGTTCACCTCCATAGATCTGAAGGATGCTTATTTTCACATCCCCATCATCTCGAAACCGCCAATATCAGCGTTTCGCTTATCAGGGGATCTCATATCAATACAACCGCCTGCCGTTCGGTTACTCTCTCGCCCCACGCACGTTCTCCAAATGTGTGGAGACGGCGTTGCAGCCGCTGCGCTCGGCAGGGATGAGGATCCTCTTTTATCTGGACCACCTGCTTTTGCTGGCTCGGTCCAGAGAGGAAGCGGCGGTACAGACAAAGGCGCTGGCCGCACATCAGACAGCCCTGGGGTTTTCCATAAACTGGCAGAAAAGTTCCGTTTTCCCATCCCGGATGATTGTTTATCTGGGGTGGAGTTAAACACAGCCGAGAGCAGACGCGCTGTCAGTGCTTCTCCTCCGTGTCAAACCTCACAGCGTAGTGACAGCTCTGTCACTTATGCGATTACTGGGAATGATGTCAGCGGCTCACGTGGTTGTTCCGCTGGGTCTGCTCCATATGAGACGTCTTCAGAGATGGTTCATCCGCCTGCGCATAGATCCTGTGCGTCAGAAGAGGCGGATGATCTCAGTCCCTCCTTCAGTGGGACCCGACCTGGCCCACTGGGGACATTCCCGCATCCTGTCAGAGGGAGTTCCCCTCAGCAGACCTGCATCACACGTCTCAGTGTTCACAGATGCATCCCTGTCAGGATGCGGAGGAACGTGTCAGTCTCAGGTGGTGGGAGCACAGTGGCCAGACCACATGTCTCTCCACATAAACGTGCTGGAGCTTGTGGAAGGTGACACAGCGTTTTGCTCCCCTGCTGCGGGATCAGGATGTTCTGATCCACACAGACAGCAGAGTGGCAGCAGCCTACATAAATCGCCAGGGAGGTGTGCGCTCGGCCCAGCTGCTAAACATTTCCAGACGGCTGCTGCGCTGGGCGTGCATCAACCTGCTCTCCATCAGAGCAGTGTACCTCCCCGGTGTCCTGAACAGAGGAGCGGACATCATGTCCAGAGATGGTCCTCGTCCCGGGGACTGGTGTCTCCACTCCGAGTGGATTGTTCAGATCTGGAGCAGATTTGGGAAAGCAGTAGTGGATCTTTTCGCCACACGAGAGAACGCACAATGCCAGTTGTGGTTTTCACTGAGCCCACGGGAGGATCCACCGTTAGGAGTGGACGCCTTTGCTCACAGCCCGTAGCCAAAAACGCTCCTTTACGCTTTTCCTCCAGTTCCACTGATCCCGCGGCTCCTGGATCAAGTCCGAGAGGAACAGCTCTCAGTGATTCTCGTATCCCCCGAGTGCAAAAGCGCGCCATGGTTTCCAAGCCCGCAGCAGCTGGTGTCAGGTCGCCCGTGGCAGCTGCCGTAGAGAGAGGATGCACTCCTCCAGGCGGGAGGGGCGATCAGGAGCGTCCCAGAGTTAGGTCAACGTCTCTGGGTCTGGCCGCTGAACGGGAGCGCTTAGAGAGGCTGGCTCTCCCGCACGATGTGGTGCGCCCGATTCAGGGCGCACGAGCCCCCTCTACCACAGCGTCATACGCATCAAAGTGGGCAGCTTTTTAGCGCTGGTGCGCAGAGAAAGGCGTGGAGCCCTTTTTGTGTCCCTTAGGCTGCGTGCTGTCATTCCTCCAGCAGTTGATAGACAGGAATTTAGCTTTCAGCACCATTAAAACTTATGCTGCAGCTATTTCTTCCTGTCTTGAGGGCTTTGGTGACAGAACGGTTTTTAACCACCCGTTGATGAAGCGTTTTCTGTGTCACGCCCTCTAGTCCCTCAGTGGGATTTAGCGCTCGTTCTGCGCGCACTGGTTAAAGTCCTATTTGAGCCCTTAGATCAGGCTCCACTTAAATTTCTGTCTTTTAAAACAGCCCTGCTGTTAGCTCTGACATCTGCGAAGAGAGTGAGCGATTTATCTGCGCTCTCTGTCGCTCCCTCGTCTCAGAATACGAGCCGACGGCAGCTCAGCTGTGCTGCGTCCTAACCCTGTTTTTACACCTAAAAGCATCACGAGTTCGTTCAGATCGAGAGTGATAACTCTGGATGGCTTTTATCCTCCTCCTCATAACTCCGAAGAGGAGGCCACCTCTCATCTCCTCTGTCCCGTACGCGCGCTTTCATGTTACGTAGCGCGCACAGCTGCACTGCGCCGCTCCCAGCGTCTGTTCGTGAATTACAGAGAAAACTCTGCAGGATGTCCTCTATCTGTCCAGCGCCCCTCACATTGGCTGTGTGAGGCTATTTCACAGGCTTATACTTCCTCTAGATTGGATCCTCCAGAAAATCTCAGAGCTCATTCAATCAGGGGAATTTCATCCTCCACGGCTCTGCATGGAGGAATGACAGTGGAGGACATCTGCACAGCAGCCTAATGGTCATCTCCATGCTCATTTATTCGTTTCTGCCTCCGAGATGTCAGGTTTCTCCATGACTCATTCTGTTCTCAGGGTTCTGACAGAATGATTAATATTAGTTGCATTTATTATTGAGTCACCCTTCCTGCATGCAGATGCAGGGTGTCATAATATTAATTATCAGCCACGGTTCGTGACTTCTGCTGTTATTGTCACTGCGGCTGTGTTTTATTAAGCCTCCGTGTGAACAGAGGTTATTCTCCTCTGTTGTGTTGTCTGTGACACACGAGGTTGTTATGCTGCATCATTACGCATGATCCAGGTGCTTATCTGTCTCCACGTTCCCTCCCGGAGATTTTTGACCTGCTCTGCTCATTGTTACACTGTTACAGTTTGTAACCTTCATTTTCCTATTTACAGCAGCAGGTCTGTTATCTCAGCCTTTCCCTGACCAGAGATAATCTTTTATGTTCATTGTGATGCGCAGGACGCTTGTAGTGCGTCATGACGCATTCAGAAGGCTGAGTTTGGTTTCATTTATGCGAGCAGATGTTTCAGTTGTGGTCTGGATGGACCCAGTGAGGCATAGATCCTGCTTCGCCTTTAACCCACTAGCGATAGCCTTAAAGGGCGAAGCCTATACGAAATGGAACGTTGGTTCTGTACTGTAACCCCAGATTCTATAGTATAGGCGCAGCCCTTTAAGCTTTGGGCCTCACTGGTTCCTGTGTGGCTGAAGAAAAAAGCTATTTTGGGAGCCGTTTGTCCGGTCTCACCGTAATTTATACGGACCGGCGTGGACTAAAGTTTTCAGTGCTGCACTGCGCGCGAAGGGATAAACCCACTAGCGATAGCCTTAAAGGGCTGCGCCTATACAATGGTGGCCGCACACTGCGGACAGTGTTTTGAAGCTGGTTATTGTGATACAATATTTTTGATGATATGTCTTTTAAAAACGTTACAATGCTTGACAGGTAGAAATACAAATCCAGAGGGAATCCATAAGAGTCAAAAAAGCTGGCTTGACCATTCTCATCCAGAGTCAGAGCCAACCAGTGTTCTCCCGGCATGTCTGATGGATGTGTGTTCACAATAAAATATGCGGGTCCTGTGAATGTTTCAGTGAGCAGCGGCAGCTGGTCGCACGCCCATACACTGTAAAACAAATCTCCCTGCAGATGATGCAGTAGGTCCTCAATTTCATTCATGTCTGATTAGATTAATAATAATCCACTAGCACATGCCTCTTTGAATCAATCTCTAAAATAGAGTCATAACAAGCATAGATGATCAGCGTGGTTGTATTAGGCAGTGGTTGCCTAAATCGCATTTCCAATCTTAAATTCCTGCTGGAAAGTGGAAATAGAGCCTCTGTGTCCTCACCCGGGTTAAGATTAAATGTGAATAGAGAGTATCCTTGATTAAATTCTTGACGTGTTATACTCAGCGGAAGATCTTTTTGATGTTGTCCTGTAGCCGTAAACAAGTTGTAATACTCTCTCACTGAATTGCCTTGGTTAAAATTGGGTTGGAAGGCCTTAGCAGGCATTTGTCTACCATCCTTACACAAGGCTAAATATTCCATATCAAAATGATTAAAAGCAAATGGATTGAGATCGCGTGTTCCTATAAAGGCGTTATTATCCAGTAAAGCAATCACCAGATACTTGGGAAAGACACCTAAGAAAAGTTTCTCCTGAGTGCACACCCTTGAATTTTCAGGGATGGAATATGTTTTTACATTCACACGTAAAAGGGGATAGAGAGCATTTGCTTTCATTAAAGCTGTAGTGTGACCCAGTCGTACAGCTGGAGAGACGGTAACTTTTTTGATGAGAAGAGAGGCTCCTAATATCCTGAGTTTGAAAGTGGAGTCTCTTGCTGCCATGAGACAAAAGCCGTCGATGGCTCTTGTAAGTTTAATTTTGAGGTCAACAGAGTTTAAATGAAGTCTTTTGCACAAAAATATGTCTGCATGCAGGAGGCCTAGGAGTTGTACCTCCCTGGAACCTTAGTTAGGGCCGTTAGTTGTAACGATAGAGTTCAGAGCCCCGGCTGTGTCTTTAAAAAAAAGACCCGAGCTAAACTGTCTTTTCAAGGAATCCTCAGAAAGGTTTAGCAATGTCTCAATCATGGCTCTATATGGATGTGTGGCTGGATGTGTAGCTTTATGTTTAGAATCAGCACAGAAGATTTGAAAGAGAAGAGGGAGGTTTACTTTTGCTCTTTCTACTACGTCTTGCTGGAACCAGGAAATATTTTCCAGGCTTATTGAGCAACACTTTTTTCTGTGTAAATGTAGAACTAGACTATAATGGTGCGTTCACACCAAACGCGATTTCTGCGAAAGGAGCGGCCAATTTACATGTTATCCCTATGTAGAGGCGCGTTCAGGAGCGGTGCAATGCGAAGGACGCGGAGGGCGCGGCACGGAAGGCGCGGCAAGCGAAGCGGGAACGGAGCGGCGCGATGGACGAGATGAAAAATCTGAACTTTTTCCTAAATTCGCGTCGCGTCAACCAATCAAGGACTGGATGTGGCTGTGACATAGGGTGAAGGACCAAAGCGGAGAAGAAGCGGTTGTCAGTGAAGATGGAGGACCAGATCATAGTGGCGGTGTGCAGCAAGCCAGAGTTGTATGACTCAACTAATTACTTTTACTGAGACAAGTACAGAAAGGACCTGGCCTGGTTATGTTTAGGCACAAATATCTTATATTTAGGAGATGTGGACATTAAAAATCAGCTGTTTTTTTTACTGAGCTGAGATTTATTTAGTCACCGAAGACAGATGGAGTTCAGCAGCGGGGATACAGCGCCGGTAAACCGCGGTGAAGTTAGTTTGAAGTTGGATGTTCAAGCTCCGCGGAGTTAGCAGCATCTAGCTCAGGGTTGATCCGATTCAGGCACTCAGATTTTCCACGATTGTTTGGTTCGGAAACTTATTGACGGTCCTTAGTGAACCACCGCGCGTCAGAAGAGGGAGCAACAGAGAGCAGCTAGCCGAAATCTGGGTGCCTGACTCGGATCGGCCGTGGGCTGGATGCCGCTGGCTCCGCGGAGCTTGAGTGTCCGGTGTCCGGCTTCGGGATGGCTTCACTGCGGTCGCCGGTAGTTGGCGTTCTGGAGGCCGATTCGTCTCCCAACGCGGGGCATCAGATAGTTGAACTGGGTCCTGGATAGACGGAAGTACCGCTGAAATCGACCGTCATCCAGACGCAGCTCCTGGAGTAGGTGGTGGTACTCTCCGAACTGTTCCTGTCCCTGAAGAATCTGGTGAACCCAGGGACGTTGACGTCGGCGGCGTTTTTCAGCTCTCCACAGGTAAAACACCGTGATTATCCGTGAAATCCATGTCCGCCATGTTCAGTTGAAACCAGCAAGCAGCAAATGGAAACTCCTCCTATTTGATGACGCGGCGAAGCGTTGCCGCTTGTTGCCGAATGCCAACGCGGAGTTCACACGGAATGTGAAGCGGGCAAAAGCACACAAATGAGGCGAAAAATTCGCAGAAATCGCGTTTGGTGTGAACTAAGACTGGCTGCAGCAATGAGATGCAATGTGTTGATCTAAAGGACCTTTTAATGTGTTCAGCTACGTTAGGATTAAATGCTTTTATTTTGACTGAAGTAAAGGACCAGATATTTTTACATTATGATGCAAATCCGGCTAGAAGCTCACAGAGAAGGTTGCTGCTGTTTTCTATCACAGCCACATTTAACTTCACCTGTAGCTCAGGTGAAAGTTCCTCATCATGACCCTAAAGCTGCTCATTTTAGTGAACCTCCACCTCATATCTTTCTGGGTGAATCAGTGATTAGCTGTAACTTACAATCAGCCCATCCTGAGTCAGCATTCAGGTTTTTCCACTATCTTCGTCTGGGTTATAACGCTCAGCATCCACCTGTTCGTGAACACACACACACACACACACCAGGCTCCCACTCTCCGGTTGGCTCCGCTGTTGCTCTGAAATGAGCTGAGTTTGAGCCGCTCAGTGTAACTTTTCAGGTAATGAAGGAGGCAGGTCGACCTGGAGTAAACTGCTCTGTTCTGGGCTTCTCCAGAATGGAGTCCGTCTCTACCTGTGCGTGTAGTTGCGCATTCGTAGTGCTGCGAGTGCGCAAATAGCTATGTTTTGTCAGCTTTTAACTCATTCTCAGGTTTGGTGGAGCGGGACGTGATTATATGGAACACAATTGAAAAATGCTGTTTGTTTTTAAATAAAAATGTGAAGTCCAATGCCATTTTGTGGCTGCATCTTTTTAATACTTCTAAATTTCTTCTATCAAGAAGTCCGGGGCAGCACCTTTTTTTTCAGTTACATACACAATCATTATATCTGTGGATGTCTCCCCAGAAACAGCATAAAAAAAACAGATACATTTCATCATTTAATAAATAATTGTTTCCCACACGTCTTCAGGAAACTTCAGGGTGGAATAGTTATCAGAAGTTCTGACCAGAACAGAGAGGAGCAGCACACCTCCCCACATACACTCCTGGCTTCTCACGATACAGACAGAAAACACCTGCAAGCTTTAACCTTGAATAATGAACACTCCTTGTGTTATAATACTAGAGGCTACTGTTAAGGTTTTTTTCTAACTATCAAAAGCATAACTAAAACTCCTAATAAAAATCAATCTATAAGCAGCAGAGTCCCAAATATATCTTAGCTACTAATAAGGCTTTAATATTTCCACAAGTCACAATGCATTGTGGGTAACAGGAGCTCAGTCTGATAAAAACGTGTAGCCAGTGCCTGTTCTCCTCATGTCTAATTGCTGTGTTTTAAATCTCATCCAAGCCTCCAGAAGCAATGGCTGTAAGTTTATAAGTATTCGGAAGCTATTGCTATGAGAATGAGTGATTTTTGCAAGCTCTGTTGGAGATTGTTTCTTAAGTGTTTGTTACCAGGAAATAGACATAGCCCATTGCATCTCATTAGCTTGTGGTACTTAATTAGCATATCAATGCAGCTATTCACGCAGTTTAGCGGTATAATTAGCATAACATTGGATCGATTTAACTATTGATACCTCCAGTACCTTTGGAATTGCACTTTTAACTTTAATGCATTTTTTTTTGGCACTGCTGTTTCCTGACTTATGTATTTTGCTGATTGCAAACTGATTTATATTTTTTCTATTTCTGTTTCTATATTTCAGTTTCACTCGACATTTTAGAGCCACACTATCACATTGTAAGCTGTCTTAAGAAGACTTAATAAAGGGAGCAAGGCACTCTGATCCTGGCTCATAAAAACGAGTTTGGCTTGCTGTTCATCTGCATTCACATACAGAGTATTAACAGTAACAGTACACTAGGTTTTGCAGGACATCAATGTACCGCCGGGTGTTGTTAGCTGTAAAATATCTCCACATCCTTGTTTTTAACGTGCGGTTAAACCTCTCAACCACAGAGGCTTTTGCTTCATTCGCTGTGGTAAAATGTTCAATACCGTGTTTCTCCATTAGAAGCTTAAATTTCTTGTTAAAAAATTCTTTACCTGCATCAGTCTGAAGTTTTTTAGGGACCTGATTTTCTTTAAAAACTGATTCAAATGCCTTTAGCACCTCTGCAGCAGTTTTCCTCTTCAAAATCCGTACATACGCCCTCTTTGAAAAGATGTCAATGACTGTTAATAAATAATTGTAACCGTCATTTTCCTTGGCCAAAGCTTGCATGTCACAGATATCAGCTAGGAACTGTCTCAATGGTCTGGTGACAAAAACTTTGTTTCTCGGGAACTTTATTCTTGCAGGTTTATGTAGAGTATAGGTATCTTCTCCTGATAAAAAATCTTTAACTTTTTCAACCGCTACCTTCTTCCCTGTTTCATCTTGCAAAACCCTCCTCAACCTTTCTATACGCCCTAAACTTCCCAGATTTGATGGGTTGTAATATACATTCTATTTGGTATAGGCATCCAGCCCACGGCCGATCCGAGTCAGGCACCCAGATTTCGGCTAGCTGCTCTCTGTTGCTCCCTCTTCTGATGCGCGGTGGTTCACTAAGGACCGTCAATAAGTTTCCGAACCAAACAATCGTGGAAAATCTGAGTGCCTGAATCGGATCAACCCTGAGCTAGATGTTGCTAACTCCGCGGAGCTTGAACATCCAACTTCAAACTAACTTCACTGCGGTTTACCGGCGCTGTATCCCCGCTGCTGAACTCCATCTGTCTTCAGTGACTAAATAAATCTCAGCTGAGTAAAAAAAACAGCCGATTTTTAATGTCCACATCTCCTAAATATAAGATATTTGTGCCTAAACATAACCAGGCCAGGTCCTTTCTGTACTTGTCTCAGTAAAAGTAATTAGTTGAGTCATACAACTGTGGCTTGCTGCACACCGCCACTATGATCTGGTCCTCCATCTTCACTGACAACCGCTTCTTTTCCGCTTTGGTCCTTCACCCTATGTCACAGCCACATCCAGTCCCTGATTGGTTGACGCGACGCGAATTTAGGAAAAAGTTCAGATTTTTCATCTCGTCCATTGCGCCGCTCCTATCCCGCTTCGCTTGCCGCGCCTTCCGTGCCGCGCCCTCCGCGTCCTTCGCACCACGCCGCTCCACTCCTGAACGCGCCTCTACATAGGAATAACATGTAAATTGGCCGCTCCTTTCGCAGAAATCGCGTTTGGTGTGAACGCACCATTATAGTCTAGTTCTACATTTACACAGAAAAAAGTGTTGCTCAATAAGCCTGGAAAAATATTTTCTGGTTCCAGTAAGACGTAGTAGAAAGAGCAAAAGTAAACCTCCCTCTTCTCTTTCAAATCTTCTGTGCTGATTCTAAACATAAAGCTACACATCCAGCCACACATCCATATAGAGCCATGATTGAGACATTGCTAAACTTTTCTGAGGATTCTTTGAAAAGACAGTTTAGCTCGGGTCTTTTTTTTAAAGACACAGCCGGGGCTCTGAACTCTATCGTTACAACTAACGGCCCTAACTAAGGTTCCAGGGAGGTACAACTCCTAGGCCCCCTACATGCAGACATATTTTTGTGCAAAAGACTTCATTTAAACTCTGACCTCAAAATTAAACTTACAAGAGCCATCGACGGCTTTTGTCTCATGGCGGCAAGAGACTCCACTTTCAAACTCAGGATATTAGGAGCCTCTCTTTTCATCAAAAAAGTTACCGTCTCTCCAGCTGTACGACTGGGTCACACTACAGCTTTAATGAAAGCAAATGCTCTCTATCCCCTTTTACGTGTGAATGTAAAAACATATTCCATCCCTGAAAATTCAAGGGTGTGCACTCAGGAGAAACTTTTCTTAGGTGTCTTTCCCAAGTATCCGGTGATTGCTTTACTGGATCATAACGCCTTTATAGGAACACTCGATCTCAATCCATTTGCATTTAATCATTTTGATATGGAATATTTAGCCTTGTGTAAGGATGGTAGACAAATGCCTGCTAAGGCCTTCCAACCCAATTTTAACCAAGGCAATTCAGTGAGAGAGTATTACAACTTGTTTACGGCTACAGGACAACATCAAAAAGATCTTCCGCTGAGTATAACACGTCAAGAATTTAATCAAGGATACTCTCTATTCACATTTAATCTTAACCCGGGTGAGGACACAGAGGCTCTATTTCCACTTTCCAGCAGGAATTTAAGATTGGAAATGCGATTTAGGCAACCACTGCCTAATACAACCACGCTGATCATCTACGCTTGTTATGACTCTATTTTAGAGATTGATTCAAAGAGGCATGTGCTAGTGGATTATTATTAATCTAATCAGACATGAATGAAATTGAGGACCTACTGCATCATCTGCAGGGAGATTTGTTTTACAGTGTATGGGCGTGCGACCAGCTGTCGCTGCTCACTGAAACATTCACAGGACCCGCATATTTTATTGTGAACACACATCTATCAGACATGCCGGGAGAACACTGGTTGGCTCTGACTCTGGATGAGAATGGTCAAGCCAGCTTTTTTGACTCTTATGGATTCTCTCCGGATTTTTATTTGTACCTGTCAAGCATTGTAACATTTTTAAAAGACACATCATCAAAAATATTGTATCACAATAACCAGCTTCAAAACACTCTGTCCGCAGTGTGTGGCCACCATCATATAGGCGCAGCCCTTTAAGGCTATCGCTAGTGGGTTTATTCCTTTGCGCGCAGCACAGCACTGAAAACTTTAGTCCACGGCCACCTGCTGTGTGTGCTCCACGCCCGTCCGTATAAATTACGGTGAGACCGGACAAACGGCTCCCATTTTTTCTTCAGCGACTTAAGAGCACTGATTTCTGGAAGAAGAGCAATGGCTAGCGTTGGCACTATCCGCCTTTGCCCAGCTTGTAACACCGGCTACATCATGAGCTATGACCTGCATGTCATCTGTGAGGGCTGCCTCGGTCGTGTTCACGCTACCTTGGCCTTGACCCCGCAGTCCACCTGCCCTTCCTGCAGGCGTCTTCCTCTGGAAGAGAAGCAACGGCGGCTAGCCATTTTCTCCCCGCTAGAAGGGGAATTCCCCGTAGCGGACCAATGCTCCCTCGAGGAGGCATTGGGCATCTTTGGTGTGACTGATATCTCCACTCCCTTCCTCTGGACGGAGGACGCGGAGGCAGATGCCAAATCAAGGCACCGCTCTCCACCTTCACACCCATCACGAGGATGGAGTCCCTGACGGATCAGGGGTTTCCCCCAGTTCCTGCTCTGGAGCCCAGTCTGTTGGCAGTTTTCGGGGTTAGGTCGGCCCGGCGCAGAAAAGTGTAGCAATGTGTGAACCTGCGGTTCCTCTCGTACTGAGCAGGATTACTATTGCAACAACAATTATCAGTATCATTTCTGCCGTAACCTGATCACCTAGGAAGGATTGATGAATACCCCAGCAAGCAGGAGATGTGACAAACAAGAGGCTACTAAGTGCACAAACAAGTTGGCTGAATCACATTTACATCCACAGCTTCTCATGCAAAGGGCAGAACGTAAATACTGTCAGTAAACCTGAACACATGCAGCTCACCAGGCAGTGAGCAACAACAGATGTTTGATTAACACTTGCTGTAAAAAAAACTGTAACAAATCTATAAATGAGCTTTACTTTTTGAATTAAAGAAATAAATTGAACTTTCAATAATTGACAATTCAATGAGATAGATCCTTTCTTTGCTAATCTAACCCTTTTTTTCTATTCTATTCACCACAGAGATCTTTTGCCTTTATGTACTGTTACACATGGGTAAGGAATTTGTGCTGGTCTACAACTGTAATTTAGGACTTCAATTAAAAAAGGCAGGTCTGCTTTACAGATTCTGATGTCCTCTGGACTATTGCCCTCAATAACATCACTGAAAATCGAAACCCAAATTGACTGACCAAACTACAGAATCAGAAAACCTTTAGTACAAAAACATACGGGCTTAACTATAAATTTTTGTTATTCTGCACAGTTTGCTTGTTCTTTTTTATCTGTGTTGGTTTATTTTAAATCCTTGAGCTTCTTCCTTCATTCTTCATTACATTTAATCTCTAATCTTTGTTGAACTCTGAGATTAAGGTAATGTTTCTTTGAACGGGTTTCACAGTGCTGCAGTTATTAGCACTGTTGGCCTGCAAGATGAAAATGCTGGGATCAGATCCTGCATTTAGTACGTGCTCTGTATAGGTTTTTTCCTGGTATACCAGTTTTTTCACCAAGGGCCACAAACATGAAAGGTTAATGGGGTTAGGTTAATGGCAGATTTAAAAAAAAGCTCTTAGGTGTGGGTGTGTGCATTCATGTCTGTCTTGTCCCGTGATAATCTGGCCACCCTGTCCAGGGTGGTAAATCCAAACCCTGCAAGGATTAAGCAGTATAGAAAATGGAGGCTCACAATGCACAATGAAACCTTCAGAGGTGCTCAACTAAAATAAAGAGTACAAAAAGTGAATGGAATCCAAATAACTTCTAAAGCAACTGTATGCACATTGTTAACAGTATGCTATCTGTTTTAATGTTATAATTATCAAGACATTTGAGTTTTTAGATTCGTTTTTTTTTATGAACGAGGATTAGAACAATACAAGGCAGTTGATACTGTCAACAGTATTTTTGGCAGTCTGGTTGATTTTTTGAGGATAAAAATCACATTTTCAATATCTTTATACTCATTCTTTCAAACTAAGATGCTTAATCTTAAATCAATATTATTTTTAATAAAAATTCTAATTTTAAAACCATTTTTTATGTTCCTGTAATATGATATTTCTTTATATTTAATGTTTTATGTTATTTTTGTATAGTCCAGATTGTCTAAATAAAATAAAAAAATTATAAAGTAGTCTTGATTTTGCCTGATTTTCTGTTTGAGAAATTGGGACTTTGGGACATTGTAATCTCTCTGCTGAAGCCAAAGTCCGATATTCTATTTTGAAGTTAATTTGCAAAAGAAGTTAAGATGTGAAATCATTCTTAATAAATTTTTGAACGGGCTAATTGCATTTAAAATTGACGCGCTGTGATGTTTTAACCAGGAGATGGCGCCTTTACTCCTGACTCCTTAGTCGCTTCTGCAGATACAGCAAGTGCAATAACCAACAGCAAGGGTTAAATGCCTTATATGAAGCTCTGGTGTCATCAAGCCCCGACTTACTCTTACTGTCCCCATGTCCTTGTGAGACTGTGCAGACCAAGAGCTTTACACGCTGAAGTCTCTGAATCTTGAGCCAACTGCAACAAACAGGGCTCTTAAGCCATCTGTTAGTGTTCCCACCCATTTCTCTTTAAAAAAAAAAGCAACATAAAAGTGCAAATTCCTTTCACTTGGTTTATTTGAATATACTACAGGCAATACAAAATGAGAATGAGAAGAAACAATTTTGGTTTTGTTTGTTTTTATTCTTCAGGCATCTTTATCTATGCTGATTTGCACAAAGCTGAATCCTCCTTTACTGATTAGTTACAGATAGTATTCGGCAGGATCTAAACTAGGAGGACTTTCATGTTGTGGGTATGAAAAACCGAAGTATCAGAGCTAAATTTGCACCAGTAACTCTACAGGCTATTCAGTCTTCTTCATGACAGCCTTAATAACTGACTGTCTGACCATTCAGAGAACTACACTGAGTCAAATGTGTTGTGTGTTTTTGCCACAAGCCAATATTATTGTGCACATTAATCTCACCATCTCCATTCGAGTCACTTGATTTTGCTTCTGTCCTGCAGGATGATGGTTTTGCTGACTCACTGCAGCTGGCAATATCACCAGCCAACTCGAGCCCTGAGTCAAAACTATTCACCATGGCAGCTTTTGACACCATTTAGTTACATTTTATCTGAAATCACTGCATACCATGATAAGCCCCTTGACTCCTTGTTGTAGAAGATAGAATCATGTAACATATGCCTTATATAATGTTTTGAATTAAGCTTTTGTCTTTGAATTTGAGAACATATAAAATCCTTAAATAAAGATGTCCAGTGCTTTGCAGTATAGTCTACTACTGTACATGTTCATATCCACTGCAGCTGTGCAGATCAAACACTGGAGGCTGCTTTCTTAATGTTTGTTTCTTATCTTGTTTATATAATTCAAGAACACAAAGCATTCAGAAAGACCAGTGCTTATTTTGTAAATGCTCATGGGAGTAGGTAACTGGAGACATTACAATGTGTGGGTGTTATTTATTTCTTTAATTTATTTTACTCACATGGATTTGCTCCTCTTAAAGGCAATACATCAAGCTAAGAGTTTGAATGTGTTGTCTTGTTTCATCATAAGATCAGCAGCCAACCTAATTAGTGAAGTGCTTTCTCTGCCATTTGACAAAGCCTCACCTTTGAACCCATTGGGACATGGGTGTGTAAAAGCATTTCCATGGTTACAGCTATTTGGGGAACGGTTTCTATAGTAACAGCCACATACACACACATAAATACCATATATAAATATATATATATATATATAAATATATGTATGTATATATATATATGTATATATGTATGTATATATATATATGTATATATATATATATATATATATATATACATATGTGTATATGTATGTATATGTGGCTGTTACTATAGAAACCATTCCTCAAATAGCTGTAACCATGGAAACATTTTCTTCGTTCCTACAGGGAGTAAAAGGAAAATGCAGCCTTTTTTAAGCAGCTCTTTTAACATGACCTCTTGAACCTATTTCATCATGCTCTTCCTTCTCTGAATGAAAGATGAAAGTCAAAACTAGAATGGAGATTTGATATATTTTAAGAGCAGGAATAGTGTTACTTGTCGGATGAAGTTTCGGTCGGAAAAAACGGATAAAGTGTTTTATTATTTATTATTTTATTTGTTTTTCATTTTTGTAAAAAGCAGATTAATCTTTCAGGTGCCACAGACTCAATTTGCCTACAAGAAACTATGAAGCTGCATGCTAGAGTAGATGACTAATTAAAAGTATTGATCATCAATCTTTCATTTCTCTCAGACTTATTATGACTCATGTCTCTAATTTGATTTGCTCTTTCCTACAAACATACCCACTGAGACCCTATAAATCTATTTAGCCCACTCTATTAAATTATTGCACGTCTGGAAGCTTCTTTTTCTTGATGGACTGTTTGGACCATCTGCGACAAGGCTTTCAGAAAGGAGAGACTGAGCAGATCATTGTGTGTGTGTTTCATCTCTGTGAGGAGTTATCCTTTCTGACTGCTTGTTATTTCCAACAGAAGTGTGACCTGAACGTATGTGACAGAAGAATGCAGCCTGCATACAGCTTTGACAGTTTTTCATCTTTGCTCATCGAGATATTATGAACTCTTCTAAACTTTAACAGATCAATTTCTTTCGTAAGCTAGCCTGAACCAAAATAGATAAATAAAAACACCCTTTCTTAAAGTATTTCTAATGTTTAATTATGGATTTCAATACAATAAACTATCTAAATTCAATGGTAGCTTATTATTCCTATAAACTGCACTTATAAAAATATCAAACTATAACATACACATATTAAATAAATATATATTTCTTATATAAATATCCCCAAGACAATAAATCCGGATGTACGCTTAAGAAAGAAAACTTTATTTGTGATTTTTAAACCAAACACATTACCACTGTATCCATTTAGGTAAAATAAAAGGTCTGAAAAATAAATGAAATTCACTACTTCACTGTCACAGTTGATGAGAGGGTGTACAAAAAAGGTTTCACGACATATCTCTGCTGGTCCATTCAGGACAGCACATCGCCACCATAGTTCACCACCATACATTGGGAAAGAATGACAGCATGAGCACTCACTAAACACAAGAATATACTAACATATACCCTATTTTTTTGTTTGTTTTAGTTATTTTTCACAGGAATTTTTTTTTTCGTTCATTTTTTTTCTTTTTATGATAGTGAAAGGGAAGTGATAGCTCTTCATAGGATCATACATATTTCAGTTACAATAATACAGTGTTAAATCGTCATGTCAAAGCCAGAGACAGTGATTTTTTTCTTTCTTTTTTTTTTACATTTTATTCCTTGCTTTGCTTGTCTTCAAATGCAAAACCACTGTTGGAAAAAGAGAGGGAAAAAACTTGCAATCGAAAGGTATCACACTATATAATTTACAAATACCTAAAGAGGGTTAGTGAATGCCATAAAACATCTGTGGAGTGGGAACATTGTGGTACATAGATGCTTGGCAGCGACAGCAGTACATACAGATATTTCCTGTGTGAATAAAGAAGAAAAATAATAATACAAAAGAATAAAATCAGAGCAATTTATCTATCTATATATATATTTCTCTATATAGTGTTTGTTTCTGTAGAGCAGTACATGCAGCAGCCACTAAATGGAGTGACATCATACTGAGCCGCAAAAACGTTTGGGACGTGGCAACAAGTTACAGGCAACGGGAGGGTAACCAACAGAAGCAGGTCTCGAGGCACGTGTGTGCCTCTTTTTTAAAAACCGTCTGCGAGAAGGTTGGTGGGATAAAGCTCAGGGAATAAATTCCCGTGTGCCCAATATTTCTCAAGTTTTAGTAGCTACTGTTTAGACAATCTATGTAAAGTCTACGCTACATTTACAGCGTACATAGAAGCTAGTATGTGACTTAATGTTCCTAAACAATCAACTTGGTGAACCTTTTCTGCTTAATCACTCATCACTTTATCCCATTTCTTCACAGTCCCGGTAATCAGCCCCATCCCACCATGCCTCCTCTTGTGATTATCTACAAACAGGAAATGAACCACATACTGTAGTATACACAAGTTAAAAGCACTGAACCATTTTGCACTTGAGAAACATCTGACAAGGGTTCAGGGTGCAGAGCCCTGTTTGGTTTTCCCTGGGCCTCGTCCACATTACTCCATGCTGTTCTCAGCACACCACAATGTTCAGAGCAGGCCATCAGGACAGGGGGTTGAGTGGGTGTCTGAGGATAAAAGTGAGGTGGGCATGTAAAGCATAAAGCAGTTAAAGCTATGAAGAAAAAAAAAACATAACAGGTATTATTTAATCTCTTTAAAGAACTAAGAAAAGACATTTCACAAGTTTTACATGAGAGGCAGTCAGTAGGATGGGTAACGAGCAAATAAAAAGTGATTTCAGTAAAATTTGGTTTAGTGGCAGCTGGGAACAGATACAAGCAGGTGATCATTTGTAAACTCAAGGTATCAGGTAAGGATTGGTTGCTACCAAACATTCAAAGCAGAAAGCATTCAGCTGTAGCTGCAAAAAGGAGAAGAAAAGGTGATATCAAAATTTCTCCAAATACTCTGTAAGGTATCTTCAGAGTCCACTATATAAAGCCCCCTCAGCTGCACTCAACCCTTTGTGATGCTCAGGAAAATGTGAAGCATCTCCACATCTTTTCTCCATCCTTCTAGGGGTCTCTATGCTCCTCAGTTGGGGTTCTTGCAGAAGATAAAGCTCTTTGTGTCTTCTCAAAGCAAATATAGAGCAATCGCAAATGGTTCCGCTTCCATCCTGAGAGCGTTGATGCACATCGGCACTCTAAGAAGTGACCATGCAGGGCAAAGAACTTGCAGTGTCCACTTTTAAGCCAGTCTTTTCTCTCATATTTTTCCTCACTCCATCTTCCTAGGCCTCAGGTGCTTCCTGTGTCCATTGTCTCATGGGTAATAAGTTGCCGTTTGCATGTTGAAAACAGTGTGTGTGCATGTGGTTTCATTAGGATTTCAGGGAACACTGTTGGTAATTACCAGTGAATCTGCAGCAGTGTCAGTTTAGCCTTTAGCGTCAGTGACTCTTGTTTGTGCTATTTACAAGTACAGTGTGTCCAGCTCCAGACTGCATGCATCTGTGTCAATCTTCTTCACATTTCCTCTTTTTTTCCTTGGCTGGCACAGCTTTATGTTGTTCTTGTTCAATGTACTGGTCTCTTTGATTAGAGAATTCTTTACACGTTGTCGTTGGGGAGGGAGTAAGACAGAGGTGCCAACGTGCCCAGTGGGTTAAAAGAGAAAAGAAAAACAGCACAAGGATAAAAGTGGTGCTTCCTTTTTCCAAAAGGATAATAAAAGTAGACTGAGGGTGCATAGGCACATCGGGGCATGGAGAGAAAAAAAACAATCATTTTCTTTTATTGTATCATTAATTGTATAAAGGCAAGATAAATAATTTACCTCAGCACATAACTGAAGGTAAACTATATCTTGGTAAGGCCAGAACCATGAGAGAAAAAGCTTTGAAACTTTAACAATAATGAATAGAATAAAATGTTCTCATTTTGCCCAGTGAACTTTGGTTGGTACCTCTGTTTTAACAACGCCCTTTTCTTCATAGACATTTTATGTGTTTTCTGCTCTCTGTTTTACTCATCACCATCATCCTTCCCTTTATCCTTCTTGTCTTTCTTCTCCTTTTCCTTCTTCTTCTTCTTCTTCTTCTTGGCCTCCTCCTTCTTTCCGAAGGTGATGAAGTCGCTCTTGTCGTCCTCTCCTCCCTGGTTCTGTCTGATGGAAATTATTGCTGGGGAGCCGGGGATAATGAATGCTTCTGGAGGAACCTCTCCAGGCTTCAGGTGCTGTGGGGGAGCTCCAGGACCACCCGGGCCGTAGCGAAAGTGCCAGCTGTTGCTGTCTACGCCGGCACCCATAGGTGGAGAAACCTCTCCTCCTTCACCATCTAAAACAAATACAGAAAGATTGAGGATGAATTTCAAACTTCATGAAATCAAAGACTTGGAGTGCATAAATTATTAAGTTTTTAATACTGAATGTTTGTTTGCAAGTCCCTCTGTTTATGTATTTTACAAATTAAGTACAGCCTCTTGCTACTTTAAATAAGTAAAAGCTTCTCATACCACTACATTTTTTATTTCTTCCTTGAACTGAACATTGGAAATATCTGACTGCCTTGCTACATATGCTTCTAAGAGACAATCTCAGTGGGTCATCATTTAATCAGCTGCTACAAATTAAATGAAAGTCATAGCAGAAAAAGACATGGCATATTCATAAAGTCAAAATCAATCAAATCCGACAGTAATTAAAAATCACTGATTTTCACAGTCTGTGATCATTATCACGAACAAACAACGCATACGGTTTGAGGTGGGAAAAGGTCATATTAATGGGAGATATCCAGATAGGGGAAAAAGATTAATTTGAGCCCAAAGCTAATGTTCCAATCAAATGTTTACACACACACCTATCATGGGCAAGAAGGCCATGTTAATTTTTGGGTTTTGATAGTTTGAATATTCTTTTCAGGATGGACTGATAATATACCATAAAACCCTTAACAGAGAAACCACACACATGCTTTCTGTAATCATGGTAGAAAATGTAGCACTATTTGACATAGTCCATACATTTTTAATAGGAAGAGGTCAGGGCCATTCCAAAAGCTTAATATTAGCTTGATTTATCCATTCAAAACCAGTTTTAGTTTAGGATTATTGTCCTGTTGGAACATGTAATTGTTTAGTATTCCTCTGTTTTCATTATCCCATCCATCCATCTTTTGCGTTGCATTAATTACCACCAGCAGCAAAACAAATCCTAAACATGATGCAATTATGACCATATTTGGCAATAGGCAGTGTTCTTAGCTTTGAAAATGTCACATTGACTCCTCCAAATGTACGTTTTGCCAGAGTGATCAAATAGCTCTATCTTTGTCTCCTTTAACCATAAAACCTTTCTCCAGAATGCAATTGTCTGGTTTGTCTGTTTATGTTATTAATTCATTTAAAAACAGGTGCTTCTTTTTCGTCAGAACTCTCTCAGTCCATGTTAATGGGAAGCTGGTTTTACTCTGAACATCTGTGTTCCAGTAGATTTGAGCCCAGATGGTTTAGCAGTTATTGCTGAATACCAACTTCCTTTTTTCTGAGGGCGTCAGCTTGCGTCAGGTGGTTAAGATTTGGACACATAGGTGTTTCAGTAGCACAATACTCCTCTAAACCTCCAAACTGTTTAAGGAATAAATAAAGATAGAAAATAAAACGCATCTTCTAGGGGCTGCATGTAGTGTAATGGTGGAGCAGGTGCCCCATGTACAGAGGCTTTTAGTCCTTAATGTGGACGTCCAGGGTTCATCTCCCCACCTTGGGTCCTTTGCTGCATGTCTTCCCCATTTCCTGTCTGAATAAAGGCCAAAATACTCACAAAACCTAAACCTGTATGAATAAAAATCTGACTCAAAATGAACAAAGTGAGCTAAGAGCTATTGTATCATTAAGTCATTTGAAAGTTTTATCAGTATTTAGGCAGTAAATATGACCAAAACTTAATCATGTGTGTTAGGAGAATGACATGCAGTCATTTTGCTTTATTCCGCAAAGTGGTGACCTACTTGAGTTTCCTCACATATTCCCTTTTATTCTCTGATTTCTTCCCTCAGCTGTTACCAAAGGGGAGATTAACTGAACAAGGCTCCATCCAACCCAAAGAAATCATGTCTGATAAAAGACAACTGGGCTCCTGCACTACTCAGGGCAGAAAATACAAGCATCTGAAATATTTTTATGTTTATCCTTACCCACAGACCATAACATATCAAGCTAGGATTTTGGTGCAGAAGTGCAACAGACATTGAAAAGGTGTATTTTTTTTCTGAACTTGACATTAACTCTGTTTATTGGTTTAAATTTTTCAAAAGATTGCAAGGTTTAGATTGTAGGACTATTTATGTAAATAACACAGAAAAACACCTGCTCAATAGATTTTTATTTTAGGTCTAATATGCTGATTGCAACACTGACAAAATCTAAAACAATGTGTGGCAATTAAAACACATGCAACCAGTCTTGTGTTTAAGCAGTGCACTTATTTAACCTGTCCCACACTGCTATCTCTTCAAAATTTCTCATGATTTAATCAACTGTGAGAACGTCTGCATGAGCTGCAGTGAGTGCATGATTTTTCAAAGAAACCAAGAAGTTCAGGTCAGGACAGGCAAAATCCAGACAGTGCTTTTTCAACATTTACACACTGAGACGGAAACAGTCGCACTGAAGAGTCTTTCAGCAGAGGAAAAGTCCTTATTTGACTCCCTTACAAGAAGTCTGAGGCTGATTCTCATATTGCCAAAAATAAAAGCAAAGACCAAAGGCCCAAAAGGAATAAACGAGAGTACCTAATACTGAAATTCTGTCGAGGCATTGTTCTAAAGCATCCATTTTGTTGGTTCTAAAATAATACCTGTCTAACTCAAAGTGAGAACTTGATGAGACAGCGGTGCCTATGTGCAAACTCGCACTAATAAACTAAATTACACCCTAGAGAGTGATGAGTCATGCTGAAAGCAGACAGATGGAACAGAGTAGGGCAGGGTAGAGTAACACTGCATTGTTTTATTCTTATTTAAATACATTTAAAAAAATCTGAACATTTAGGATGTCCATATAAAACTATTAAAATCTATTTCAAGTGAAATGTTAATGAGGAGCTTTGCTGTTTATGTTCATCATTTTACCAACAAATACTGATATACAGATTGTTTTACTTCTTTCAGATTTAAATTTTTCCTATTTCTTACCATCTCTTCTGATGGTAATAAAAACCCTTGTCGAGAAATTTTCCAAAGCAAAACACCCTCCTTTTTCTTGGACTGTGGGAACCTATTTTGCCCTTCACCCTTTCCCCTTCTACATCTTGTTATCCTTGAACTTTTATCTAATCCAGTGTAAAAAAAAACATTGTAAGCCAACACCCATCACTCTGAGTAATTAATGCGACTCTCAGTCATGCCTATCAGTGTTAGTGGTAACACTAATGTGATCAAGTATTAAACTGTTTGTCCATCAACCATAACTACCAAGCACATTAGAGAGACTGACAGTTATGTATTTCATAGTCATAAGGGATTCCTTATCTCTATGCATTTGCTGTCTGAACCCTTTAACCTTGCTGCCTAAAGGGAGTCATGGCAATCTATTGCATTACAGCTTGTGATGTTTTCTGCATGTTCTCTCTCTCTCTTGAATTTGATTTCTGAAGTCATCGGTCCAGCTTATTCTTGTGTCAATGTCCCTTTTTCTCTCTTTGTGCCTCCAGTGGGTTTTCACAGCCACTCACATCACCCAAGCTCCATTTTGCCACATCTACTTTATTCATCCGCTTGTCTTGCCCTACCATCAGCCAGTTGGACAGCTGCACCGAGGAGTGCTGCGCAGCGTTACATAACGTGCTAAGGAGGAGGAGTAAGAGGGGCTAGGAAGAGCAGAGATGCAGATAAAAAAATGTGATGGCTAATCTTGTGTTTCTATTTAGGCTTCTTGTCAGTTTCAACACATTGCATTATGTCCCCAGATAGCCTATGTAGTGTCCATGTAGCAGATGGTGGATGCAAACTTCAGAAGTATAGATAGTGCTCTGAAATTATCTGTATGTGTGCGAGTTTGAAAGGATGTATTTGTGTATGTGCAAAAAATGTCAGCATTGTTGCAGCGACAAATCAGAACAATGTGAAGAGATGATTTTATTCTTTAGTGACATAAAGGAGGAGAGAACTGGCAGGAAATTTAAAGGCAATGGCATGAGCGGATGGAACAAAGCTAACAGAAAAAGAAAATAACTCAGCCAAAAATAGAAGGCAGATGGGCTGAAGGGATTCAAAACTAGTAAAATATCCCAGATTGCTTTTATTCTTCTTTACCCCACCTTTCTGAATGAGCCAAAAAGGGTTCTACATTATATGGGCAATGACTGACAGAATACTGTGGCTTTAAAGGATCCACACTTCAGTTCTAATTCACTCTTCTTTTATATTCACATAACATTCCTAATGAGTTAAGGAAACTGAATTCAAAGTACTGTAATAAGAGATAGTTCTAAAAACCTGATGGCAGTACAGATGGTTAAGCTTTAAGCCTTCAAGGAGCACGATGCAGCATGATTTTTGTCTCAGTTTCTGCCTCTCATTTGACCAGTTTGCTTTCCCACTTTGAAATCTGCCTACTGCAGTTGATGACTGTTAACACCAATGAGAGCGACCTTTCTCTGCACCTGCGGGGATGGTGAATGTGTCACTTTGTGTGTGTAATGCTTTAAAATGATACGGAAAACAGTGAACCTGCATCCATATCTGCAATACACCACCACCCCTATGAAAGTAGGTCACTCTCCTGCTACTCACTCCTTTTTTCTCTTTCTCGTTCAGCAACTTTCACCTCCCCATTCCTACTTTCTAAACACCACACTGCCTTGTTTATTTCATCACTTTCTTGTCCATTTCCTTATTTAAATTCATTGCACCTCCCATAGTCTTGGCTTTTTATGTAATGCTCGTTTAGTATTCCTTTAATTTCCCCTTCTTGTGAACCTTTTTTTTGTCCTGCACCATATGTTTTCACCCCATCCTGTATATCACCCACCGCTATTTCCAAACACCCATGCCAATACCAGGGAGCATGAATGGTTGCCATGGAAACATCATCTTTCTGTGAAGCAGTAGGACATTGGTAGGAGTCATGATGACTGCTTATGCTGATGGAGAATAATGCTAGAAGATTTCTCTCACTCCCTCTCACCACTGTCTGGTCTAACCACACTCCCCCAGCAACAGCAGCCTCATTCAGCCTCCCCTCCTTTTTCCAAACTTTATCTTAGTCAATCAGTGTGAGGTAGTTACTGTCAATCCTTCTCAAACACTCCATTGCTTATCCAATATTGCTTACAGTGTTATTTATTTTAAATCATTTGCCTTGAAAGTCACCCATTTAAACCCCATCCTTCCTGTCTCTTCCAATCTCAACATAGACGTTTTTATTTTTTTTGTTTTATTTTTCATTCACTTCTGCACAAAATTCAAGCATGTTTTAACACAGATTTGTGAATTAGAGGGACAGACAGGGTGATGTCACACAAGGAACGATTAACAAATAGAAAGGTTGACTTCAACAACAAAGCCTAGTCCTGGTTTCACTAATGTACCTCTGTTAATCTGGGTGTGGGCTGTGCACCATCTGCCACACCAGGAGCTGCACACAAAGCAGGCAGACAAAACACTTGGACTCACAGGCAGTCAAATAGAGCAGAGCAAAGTGTACCGGAGTCAAATTCCTTGTTTGTATGCACGAACTTGGCAATAAAGCTGATTCTGATTCTGATTCTGATAAAGGGACATGCATGTGAAACACAAGGCTTTGAGCACAGATACTAAATTAGAGGAGAAAAAACATGGGCGTGGTCAATTGTCTGAGTCTCACAGTGGAGAGACAGCACCCTACCGGCACTACACCCATCCTGAAACAATGCCTTCAAAGAAATTAAACCTTAAAGAAAAAAGACTACCTTCAGATTAAGGTTATAAATAGCACCACCTGTGACTCATATAAATCTGGCAGGTCAAATGAAATCAATATCTTCATTTTTCCCATTTCTCAGATATGATGAAGCAGAATCAAGTTGAACGTCAAAAGATCACTCATTCTCCGGATCATCAGGAATACAGATCTAAATTTGTTTTTTTCTCATTTCTATCACTGTGAACTATGGATCCTTCCTTGTCACAACCTTTACATTGTAGCTAATGTGACCTTCAGCTATTTCTATTCTTCACCAGGCCAACAATGAGATAAAGAGGGGACAGGCAGCCCCAGGGTTAAAATGGGGTTACTGCATGCACAGCATGTCGTCTGTAACTGCGACAGCCAGATGAGTCCACCTTAAGTCCTCACAAGCTGATCTCATAGCCACTGATCTGCCCTAAGGACGGCATTGCTGTCTGTTGTGTCCTCTCCCTCTTCCTTGCTTGTCTGTTTTGCTCTCCATTTTATCCCTCATGTTTTGAAATGCCTGCAAGCTGTAAGTCCTCAGCCAAAGCAAGAAATCGATGGCGTAGCAGAGGAGGCTGGATGTACGCAAGTGTGGATGGGAAGAAACAATCGTTAGCGTGGGCAGTTTGTCTGCATACATAGTTCACTGCCTCCTCTCTGAAATGGACATCATTTTGGGCAAGCTTCTTAATTATGTCAAATAATCTCCCAATCACAACCTAATGCTGCCATCCTACTCCAGTATAATTGTACAAATATCTGCCTTGTTTTCACTTGCATTATCTTCGTTTTATTTTTCAACACTAACCATTTTTAGTTGGGTCTTAATCCTTATATCAGAAGGTTAACAGTGTTTATACAAACCTGCCTATTTTTCATCACAGATATTGGTAAGGAGCACTGGATGTGTCAAAATATTCACACTGAGTCACCCATAAAAGGGTATTTACTGCTGGGTGACAAATTAATACATAATAAATATGAAGTGTCTTAATGAAGATTAAGAACAGTTTCAGGAGTGAAAGGCTACATGTCTATTAACCACTGTTGGAAATATGGAAGACCATTCTCCCCCAATTCTGGGTATTTTGTTGTTTTAATATTGAATAGAAGAGAGATTTACGGAGGCGCGATCAGCTACAAAAGACAACTCTTATTAGGAAAGATATGTTTCATTCAAAGATGTTTTACCCTAACTGTTTAAAGAGGAGAAATGGATCCAGACTAAACTGTATACACACCTACGACGTCTACAGTAAATCTGTCTCAACAGGAATGTAGTACTTTAAAGTTATTGTCAGTTCTCCATGTTGTACCAACAGTTTATCTAGAAGTACTTTGTAATAATTTTTCATCTTGAGCAAGACCCTGGACATTTTTCTAAGTTAGATGAAAATGTTTTTGTTCTTAAGAGCAAAAGAAAAAAAAAAACAACAACATTTTCTTGAAACAAGCCATCATTAAGATGTAGAGCAACTGTTTAAGGTTGACATATTTCCAATATGATACCAAACACTGATCTGGTTTTAGAATTTCATGGACACATTTTCTCTGCACAACAATGGATCCCAAATCCTACCAAAACTGTAAACAATAAACTAACTATAAAAAAGCATAGACATAAAAAAAAAGAAAAAAACATTTTCAAAAATTAAAATCACTGCTTGAGACCATTAATACAGGATTTCCTGTGTGGGTGTGTGTAGAGCTTGAGAAATAGAAAAGACCAACATTAAATGGAGATTGAATGTAATTGTGTTATTATTCTTCAGCAGTATGTTCTCTAATGTTTGTCCATTGTGGCTCACTGATTTATGTCATTTTGCTGATAATCCGATCAACTGCTCTCTTCCTCTCACTCCCTTTGTCTTTCACTGCTTTGTCACTCTTCCTGCTACAGAGAGCAGAGATATCCATCTCCACCTAGACAGTATGGGTCCTTTCCCCTCACTGTGTTGAGGGTGGGTTGAGGCAATCTTGCATATGATTTTGTTATTTTATTATTGTAGTTTAATAGGTATTTGGAAAAGTAATCAGTGCTTTTAACATGAAAGACTAGACTAGCATTGACTGTGTCGTGTTTTTTTCTTTTTTTTACTTCACTAACCGGTTCTTGAATAGCTTGCACTTTAAGGTGAGAATAGCTTCACACATTCTTACCAGCAGCGCTTGATGCAGTGGGCCAGTTCTGTACCAGGACTCCCTGGGCTCCCTGCATGACTGAAGACTCTTCCATGTGCACTGAACTAAAAAGCAAAAGGCACATTTACATGTTAAAAACCAGACAGGTATTTCTATACATACAGTATGCTTTATACTTCTCTAAAAGGACATCAATAAATATGACTTTATACTCAGAAAGTATACTTAAATCTCAGGTTTAGGACTGAATTATGTGGATAAAGGAAACACAACTAATACTACATTTTTTCAAGTCCTTATATTTGTATTAGTCTCATACATTCAAGCTAATTCAGTAGGGTTCATTAACCCAGTCCCAGTACAAAATACATAAACAAATAAATAATCCATGTTGAGATCATAAAGTCTTGATGCTATTTTTCTCTGAAAATCTTGGGATTGTGGTTACAGATGGTCATTTTTCTGTTTTCACACCCAATCTGAGTAATTTAGCATCCTCCTATTGAACAACACTACATGTTGTAGTAGTATTGTTGTCACAAAAGTGATGGTTGCTGCAAACTAAAGCCATCTTTACATAGAGAATACTCAAATCACCCGGCTCAGATAATAAGAGTCTTAGTTAAGCCTGTTTGTGTCAAAAACAAATTAATAAATAATTTATTGCAAAGGACCATACTACCTGGTCACCACAATCATAAAAAGCCTACAAATATATTTCTATGAAGACAATTCACTTCCTGTCAAACCTCTGGACTGGAAACTTTGAGAAGAAACTGAAAGATTTGTCAGTGAGTGCCCATCCCTGGTTGAATAATTCTAAAATTTAAAATGTACATATAACTTTCCAATGATAGAGTTAATTTTAAGTGCTGCGTTGGGTGTATTTATTGATGTCACAGAACCCTGGATTAATATTTATTGAAAGAAAATACAGTTAACATACTTTTTATTTAATTACCTATAGTAATTTCCTCACCTTCTTCCTGCACAGTGCCATGGAAAAATATTCTCAACCCTTAAACATTTTTACATTTTGCCATTTCCCAGCTACAGGTATTTTATGTAGCAGCAAAGCACCAAATAGTGCATTATTGGAAGGTAAAAAGGAAATGATGCACAATTAAATGTTTTAACAAGTAGAAATAGGAAAGTTGTGGCATGCATTTGTGTTCAGCCCACCCAGCTGAAGGTATTAGAACAGTGTTGTACTAGCTTCGCAAATCAAGTAGAAACTGAAATTTTTGCCAATTGTTCAGTGAGACTGAATGGAACGTGTCCATTAAAAACAATTTTCCAGTCTTGCCATAGATCCTAAATTGGATTTAGGTCTGACGTTTGGCTGTAGTTTTGCATATGAATATGCTTGAGGTAAATCATTCATTGTAGCTTTAGATGTTTATTAAGGGTGTTTGTCCTGCAGTGAGGTGACTCGCTGACCCAGTCTTTTGCAGTCTTTTGTCTGTCTTCCCTTTAGCTCTGAGCAGTTTCCCTGCCTGTGCTGAAGAAAAGCATCCCCACAGTGTGCTGCTGCCACCACCATGTTCATCATGGGGATGGTGTCTTCTGGGTGATGTATAGTGTTAGTGTCTTTCCCTCCACAAATGGCATTGTACATGTTTGTTGCGTCCCCTACATGGTTTGTGGCAAACTGCAAAGGTGACTACTTTTGGCTTTCTTTTAACAATGGCTTTCTTCCTGCTATCATAAAGACTAGGGTTTTTAGGAACACAACTTACAGTTTTCCAGTCAAAAGATTTCTACTCCAGAATTATTACGGACATCTAAACTGCTTATCTCCTTGCCTGGCTTGTCAGTTTAGGTGGACAGTCATGTCATGAGAGGTTAGCAGTTGTGGCATGCTCTTTCCCTTTTCAGCTGATGAATTGAATAGGACCCCATGAGATGTTTAAAGCTTGGGATCTTGTTTTATCAGATAACCCTGCTATTAATGTCTCTATAACCATATCCCTTACCTGTCTGATGTGTTCCTTGGCCTTCATAATGTTCAGGATTCGTATTTACCAATTGTCTGAGGCTGTCACAATGCAGCTGTATTCATACTGAGTTTAAATTACACATAGGCCAATTCTATGCATTAATTAGGTAACTTCTGAAGACTTTTGGTGGCACTGCATTTTAATTTGTAATCACAAAGTAAAGGGCAATGAATACTTGCATACCACGTTTATCCAATTTTTGTAATTGTAGAAAAATAAATAAATAAAAGGATAGATTATTTTCCTTCCTCTTCACAAATATGCACTACTCTGTGTTGGTTGATCACATACATACAGTACATACATTGAGGTTTGAGGTTGTAACATACCCAATTGTAAAAAAGCTCCAGGGGAGTGAATATTTTGCAAGACATTGTACCTTTCCCCTACAAATTCTCCTGTTTTCAACAGGAATCCTTTAGATATGATTTTTTTTTTTGTTACAGTAGCATTCAAATGAACCTAGATACAACATAAATATGTTAGACACTTGATAAAAATGTTAATGAAACCTGGGTTCCAATAAACATAAAATGCATTAGGGCGTAAGCTACAAAATCAATTTAATACAGGCTAACCCAAATGCATTAACTCTCCTGTGTATCAGCAGCAATTGTAAATAAATTTGAACAACCATAACATCAACAGATACACCAATAATAACCTGATAGGGACATCAGAGGGCACATATAAAAATGTGCAGAATTATCCGTGTATAGATGATGCTTAAAATGTGTTTGAACTGTCTTTCAATTCCCATACAGAGTCATCCGATAAGGTGTTAGGATGTGGACTACCACACTGTAAACACGTCATATACAATGGCTATACTGACATGCAAACGAGATGAATTTCAGGACATCTAAATTTCCGAGCACATGTCTTGTGTGTATGTACCACTAAAGTAAACTGTTTGTACTCAACTATTACAATGCATTTTAAACACCAAATGTCTGTTACATATTATATGAGTGAGGGAAAAAAGTTTATTGTCAATAGTGCCTTTAAAATATCAATACATAATTGCAAATATTTAGAAATGATTGCTTTAGTTATCATGAGTTTTTTTATAATAATATTTGCAATTATGGTGCCGTGATTTGGGAATGTCTTTTCGTTTTGTCTCTAGTCTTTTCGGTAACATAATAACTGGTGTGGTTAAGCAGTAGTCTTTATAGCCCATATTTCCACCTGGCCACCTGTCCTTCATGCATCACTGACCATCACTCTACTTACTCTTCCCTCCTGTCAGCCCTAGATCTGTCTATGTTTAAAATAGAGTCAGCCATTTCCAAGTGAATTTTCCTGCCATCATGTTTGATGTTCATGTATTAACTTTTAAATAATGTATTTTAAAACAACTAAATAATGTTTAAGTGGTTTTGGCTTTGCAAAAAATGCAGAGTATTTTAGATAATCTGTTTACTTTCATTGTCTGTTTTTCAGAAACATACTTAAATTAATATATGTTGATTTGTTGTATTTTAAATGACTAAAGCAAGGCTCCGTCTTTTCTTCTAAATGCCGTCATCACACCTGAACAACAGCTACAACACAGATACATCTTTAAAGAAAATAAAAATCAGAATCAGGTCAGAGAACGAAAAAAACCTGCTTTGCCTGCAACCATACAAGACATTTAGATTGTGATGGCTTTATTTGTTGAAGACATTTAAACATTTTGCCTGTTAGGCCGGAAAAAGGGGTACCGCATGCCATTTTACAATTGTCTAAAGTGAAAGACATTCAAGCTCAGCGTTCCCACATTATCATCAAGATGTAAACAAACAAAAAAAGAAAACAATAATGTTATTATCATTAAAGGCATGAGACATTCATTCCAACAAAAACCAAACTGCTGCACCCCTGTCAATTTCAGTCTAAAAATGGCCAGAGTCTTTTTATTTTCAAATAAATGCTTGGTTTTACCTTCATGCAAGAAGGACGTTGAAGACTGTCAAGACTGTCTTAGCAAACCTTTGCTTACAAACAAACGTTTTCAGAGACTATTTATTGCAAGAGACTTGTCAGCATGAAATTATAATTTCTGCAACCCGCTGTAAAATGAAACAACTCATCTAATCTGCTGAAAATTAATAATCTTGGTGTCACATTATTTAATATAAACAAATACATTTTTGATGATTATTTAATTGTATGTTATATAAACAGACAGAATCTATGCTCATTAAATAAGAGGTGAAACAAATTTTTTGTCACGCACCAATTATACAGTTTGGCTGGATTTATTGAATTTCATATTTTAAGACTAAAATGTTAGAGGTGAATGTGAAATACTTAGAGCAAAGGAACAGAAAACATGATGCTTACCTCTGCATTACACCACCTGCTCTTAGGGAGGCTGAGTATCTCCAGTCCGAATTAGGCACCTTGGGCTGCAAGAGAGAATGAGAGGAATTGAGTCTTAAGTACAGGCGAAAGCCAATACCATTTCATTAATAAGTCATGGTGAGAGCCACTGATAAATGTTGCCACACACACACACACACACACACACACACACACACACACACACACACACACACACACACACACACACACACACACACACACACACACACACACACACACAATCAAGCAGTGAGAGCTTTCTCCAGCCTTTGAAAAGAAGTGAATAATGAGCAGAATATTTTAATCTTGTTGGTGCACACATCCCCTGCCATTACAACACCCCACTTCTTCCATTTCTGACTTTGAAAGGAAAACTGATTTAACTTCAGCACTCCAACCAACCAGGTGCTTGGTCACAGAAAAATAAGACATCCAGCATGTATCCTTTCAGTGTGGCACAGCCCATGAAACAACATTACTGCAATAGTCTCCTGAAGATGATTTGAAGATAGGCCAACATATATATTCACATGAGGATCCTAACATGCTATAAAATATAACAAAATGCAAAAATCAGCAATTAAATGTATAAAATCTAAACGTATTGAACATAAATATTTATTCAGGGTTATTTTCAAAGTGTTACTTATACAGACTTCTCTTTCTTTTCTTATTATGTTGCATATTCCTCACCCCATTTCCTGTGCTATTTGGGTTCTCTTGTCGAATTCAGGCTGATCAAAACCTTACATTTCACTCTCACAAAGTCTCCCAGAGAGTGTGGCAAATCTCACCATAGAAACTATCCAAAACCATGCCTATCTTTTACTTCCTGCCCATTGCCCTCCTGTCGTCTCAGTTTAGTGAAAGTCATACGAAGAAAGATGGTGGGGGATGAAGCGACAGATATCAAATTAACCTCATTGGCATCGATATTGAGACAAAGGACACCTTTAAAAAAAACGTGTATGGAATTGGTTAAAAGCATTCTAAAATGAGTCCCAACATATATGAATTGTAAAAAAATAAAATAGAACCAAAAAATTCTTCCCTAATCATGATGAAAGATTATGCTGGAAGGGAAGCACAGTAGATCGTTAATCCAACCATATCACCAAGGTGAAATTCCATTTTCTCCATTCTTAACCTTCATAGAGATAAACTGACCTGACTGAGGACACCATATTTTCCCCTGTTTGGCCATGCAGATCATAAGAGACCCATTTGCAAACTCATTTCCTTTCAAATTTGACAGATGTTCTCATCCTGTTACAGCTGCATTGACCCCCATGAGACTCCAATGAGCATTCATCACACTCAATATTCAATATTTGGTTTAATGAGAAAGGCCTGTTTTGTACCTCCTTGAGTCATTCAAAGGAGCAGAATGTTGACAGAAAAACAGGACACTGCAGAATGGATAGACACCAGAAACTTGAGGTGAAACGTGATTAGATGAAGAAAATCGCTGATCTAAAAGCCATCAGACAAGAGATGAAGAAATTAGTGTGGACAATATTCACCCACTCAAACAAAACCTCTTATATTTCACTCAAATCACAGTAAGCACCAATAACCTACCCATTCAAAACAGGACCAGACTGTGCAGAAAACAGAACTAAACGGCTTTGTTTGCTCTTCTGCTGAGCGGAAGTGGCCAAAGGGAGACTAGTCTGCTTGGCCGTATGGTGTTTATGGGGGTAAACGGAATCATCACAAATAAGAATAAACACACATTAAACTACAAACATCTGGAACATAAACATCTCTTCGGTTTACTAAACACCCAGGGGGACACTGGAATATTAATACTTCACACAGGAAATGCGAACAGAAGTGAATACAAACAAAAAATAGATCTGAGAGAAAATTAAATTAATATTTGCTGTTTCATAATGTGAGGGGAAGAAATTTGATTTAGTATACACAGAAAATAATATTCCCGTGGGCTTTTGAGTATACATTTCCTTCCACTGTGTTCTATTAATTGTGTAATTAGAAAACTCTGGGTTTTACCAGCCTTTTTTTTTGCCGTCCCTTTTATTCTCGCCTCTTCCTGAGTGAGAGTCCCTTCCATGGAAACAGAGCTCACACCTCCGCCATCAACACTGTGTCCAATCACCTTTTATCCCCCGCCTCATCTGCTTCTAAGCAGCCAATCCTCACACAGAGCCAACAAAAAACATTGCTGCTATTTAATTACACAGCAAGTGCAAACATGACTGGCATTTAATGAGGAGCAGTTGAAGTGATAGCAGCACAATAACCTTAATGCTTTCCTTATTGCTTTTATTGTCATTTTTTTCTCATTTATTCTGTGCCACACTGCATAGACAGCCCTACATATACTGTAAGGCAGGCATAAATGGTATACATAATAACAACTATTATTATATGTTTTACGATAATTATAAACTACAATAACTTTGGAAATTTTTGATTCAACCACACAATGTGCAAGCTACAAATTCCAGTGACACCTAGGCTGTGAATGAAACAAAACCTCAAACTATATTTTTTAATTCTTAATTTCTAAAATTTTTTTACTGTTCATAGAAGGGAATATTTAGTACTGTTGGACTGGTGGCACTGGTAATAGCCAAAGACGCTCTAGTCCCCAGACTTTATAGAGAAATGACATCCAGCACCCTCTAAACCCGCTTTAATAATGGAACACAGCTCACATTAAGAACATAACATGCGGGTTCAAAGGTCAATGAGCCTCTGTCTGATAGAATGTATGTCACCAAAATAAGTAAAACTGTGCTGAGATTACAATTGCTTTTCCTATTACATTCTCTTGACAGTTCTGAAAATGCAAAGTTAAAACATATTCCCCTTGGAGTCACAATACAACTGCTAGTAAGTTTGGTAAAAAACACAAGGTTTGTTTTACTAGATCTAGTAAATCAGTGTCTATCTTCCCACTAAAATAGCCAATCAATGCAAATCAGCTACTTGACATACCTGACACTGGATATAAGCAAAGTAATAACAAAGCTAGAACATCACATAACTAGAATAAAGTAATGTGCCTTGGTATGCTTCTAATCAATTGTAAAATATTGTGAGTTAGTTTGAGAAAACACAAAGGATAAAACAATTAAATTGCTCAAATACCACTAAATCCACAAACTCAAAAAGAAGAAATCAGTGGTTTCAAAAATTCCAGAATAAATGCAAAGGCAAATGTCACACTTAAGCACATCTAAAATAACACAAAGATCACACCAGACAACACACCTGTATGGCAGTTGCATCTGGCATACTGAGTCGGCGCACAAATATCTGGCTCTGACCGCTGTGGCTGGTGACATAGCCCGAACCCCAGGTGCCACTGTGAGGCCTTCCAGTGTTGTAGAACATGAAAGTGTCACTTCCCGACGTGGCAGTCAAGCAGGTCTTATAACAGTACGTTTTGGTCAAAGACCCATTTCCTCTCACTTCAATGTAATGCGGTTCCACTTTGAGGTCACGGCGCAAGGCCACATTGATGTTTTGCTGCCCTCCTCCACCTCCTGCACCACCACCTGCAACTCTTGCTCCACCAGCACCTGCTGAGGTGCCACCCTCTGGCACGTTCTTCTGGGATACACAGCATGGTGAGCAGGAACCGGTCTGGCTACAGTAGGCATGACATCTCACAATGGCAAGAACAAAGACAGTGACTAGAAATACAAAGGTTGTGGCACACAGGGCTATGATGAGGTAGAGAGTGACGGGGGAAAACATTAGTGGGCTATCAGGCCTGACAATCTGCTTCGGGTCAGGGGTAAACTTTGGAGGAAGGTCCATCACGTGCACATGGAGAGTGGTGGTTGAGGAGAGCGGTGGTATGCCATGGTCTCGAACCAGGACAGTCAGAACAAAGGTGGTAGAGTTGTCTTCAATGACTCGCCTGGTGGTGCGGATCTCACCTGTGTACTCATGCACCTTAAAAAGGTCAAGGTCTTTGTTGGTCTGTTCCAGGGCATAAAAAAGCCAGGCATTCTGCCCTGCATCACCATCCCATGCTGTCACCTTACTAACCAAGAGACCAGCTTCAGCATTCTTCATTAGTGTCCCATTGGCAGATGGATAGACAATCCTGGGAACATGGTCATTCTGATCCATAATGTAAACATATACTGTGGCCACACGGCTCAGGGGAGGCACACCATTGTCTTGGGCTTTAATCTGAAAGTGAAACTCCTGAAGCTTTTCAAAGTCAAAAGCTCGAAGGGCATAGGCCTCACCTGTGTCAGGTTTGATGCTAACATAACTGGCTACAGGTATCCCATGATTGTTGTCATTCAGGACAGTATAGGTTATGCGTGCATTTTCTGCATCGTCAGCATCCGTGGCCTTAACAACACATAGAGATGCACCAGGAGCATTGTTCTCTGTAATATAGACAGTATATGAAGTCTGCTCAAAACGAGGGGGGTTATCATTAACATCTGCAACATCTACCCTGAAGCTCATTTGAGATGATAGGGGTGGCGTGCCCTCATCCACAGCGCTGACTGTAACATTGTATGATGAGATGGTTTCACGGTCCAGGAAAGCAGATGTAACAATAGTGTAGTGGTTTCTGAAGGACTTAATCTTAAAAGGCAAGTGGGGCATGATTTCCAGGGACACCTGTTTGTTTTGTCCAGAATCACGGTCATTCACACTAATTAATGCCACCACTGTGTCTGCCCGTGCATCCTCACGCACAGGGCTGGAAAGTGAAGACAATACAATCTCAGGAACGTTATCATTAACATCTAATACTTCTACAACTACTTTACAGTGTGCTGCCACGGGCGCTGGGCCCTTGTCCATTGCTTGTATGTACATTTCATAGGAATTAGTTTCCTCGTAGTCAATATTATTTTTCACCCTAATCTCCCCTGTGTTTGTGTCCATAGAAAATACCTGTCTAACTCTTTCAGGTGTGTAACTGCTAAAAGAGTAAAAAACTTCTCCGTTTGAGCCCTCATCTGGGTCTGTGGCGTTTAACTTGATCACAAGCGCCCCATTTGGAGAGTTTTCAGGCACTTTAACTTTATACACTGAACTGTTAAACTTAGGCACATTGTCATTGGCATCAAGGATACGGACATTGATTTTGGCCGTGCCAGTTCGCTGTGGAGTGCCTCCATCTATTGCTGTCAGAATAAGCTGATGAGAGGGCATCTGCTCCCGGTCAAAGGGCTTTTTCAGAATGAGCTCAATTTGCTTATTATTGGAGGAGGGTTTAATGGAGTCCAAAGTGAGGTGGTCGTTTGGAATCAGTCTGTACTGCTTCACGGAGTTGGACCCCTGATCTGCATCTTGTGCTCCCTCGATGTGAAACCGCGACCCGGTGAGGGCAGACTCTGACACCTCAAGCTGGTATTCATCTCTAGGGAACTGAGGTTCGTTATCGTTCATATCCAAAATCTCCACCTCCACGTTGTGCACCTCCAGCGGGTTCTCCAACACCACCTCCAGGTTACGTGAACAGGTGCCACTGAATTCACAAACTGTTTCCCGGTCAATGCGGTCACTCACCACCAGCTTTCCGGTTTTGTGGTTTATAGTGAAATATCTCCGTCCACTGTCCGACGTGATTTTGATTCGTCGAGAGGAAAGTTTTCTCAGATCCAGACCCAAATCTTCGACAATGTCACCGACCGGTGCCCCGTTTTCCAGCTCCTCCGGAATGGAGTATCGAATTCGTGCAATTGCAAGGCCACTGAACACGAACATGAACACACAAAAATAACAAAATATATTCTCCATTACTCTGTAACAGCATCGTACCGACCCAGCCATCGCAGGCGGGCAGAATTTGCAGACGGTTCGGAGAAATCTTTCCGCCTTTTCAGCCTGCTGCGGGTCCCCACCCGCCTCATAAAAAACAGAGTCCGTGCAAAACTCCGACGGTGCGGGTTAAACACCGCATCCTCTCTGATGCATGCAAGAAGCAAAGGTTTTCCACTTCGTCCATGTTTCCTTTTAGGTCTGGTTCTTGTTTTGATTTGCTCTATCTCTCCTGCAAGGTTGTCTTCTTTCCTGAGATACCGCTATTGGTCTCTCTCTCTCTCTCTCTGTCTATGTCTCTGCCTGCATGTAGTGATGCTGTCGGTGGGCAAAGAGGGAGGGAGAGCCTTTTGCTCAAACGGTGCTGGCTGCATCTCAGCACCTCCGATCAAACGGCATGTAACACGCTAAATCCTCACATTTATCGAGCTCTTCATCTAACTCCATGTAATTTAATTTAAATGCGACACGGAGCCGCGATTGACAGCCGCACAATGTCATATGTTTTAAAAGAAAATAAAGAAAAAAACGTTTCCTCTCTCTTCTTGTCAGCGCCACCGCCCTTTTTTGTGCTGATGAAAACTGATTTACGTAGCAGCATCACCAGACTTCCTTGTTGAGGCTAATTAACAATAACTCAGGAACAAGGCAAACGGGGCAGCAAATCCAGGCGGCTTTTAAATACAGCAAAAAGATGCAAGCCTATGCGTGAAATCGCACTTTACCAATGAGTGGCATGAATCTGAGTCTCTCCGTGATGTATTTGATTTTCAGTTCTAAATTTGTTACAATCCGAGAAGGTGAAAAATTTCTAACAGAACTAGCAAAGGTATAATTAATCTATTTTTATCTACTAGGAAGAAAACACTCAAGGGGCACAAATAACAGCTTTTTTCTGTAGCATCCATTTTCTCTGCTTCTGTAATCTGAAAATGTTTTTGTAACCCTAATCAGGTCACAGACAACATACTGCAGATGAGACCCCCATTACAGATCTGGCAAGACACCACAACTGTCCTTAGAGATAAAATATACACATGTTCAGCATGCTCACAAGCCAAAGTATACAAACAAGCACTACTGTATTATACATTAGATGTGCAAACACTATATTTTCCTCAGTCAGTATAAAGTAAAACTGAAAGACAGGAACACATGACTTGAAATCATGCCGTTGTATCAGTATCACTGGTACTTAGGGTGGCGTTAGAGGTATGTTTTTGTAATAATTAGCTGTATGTAGTAAATAAGAATGACTTAAATTCAGAACTTATAAGCACCAACAGCAGCAGAGATGAGTTGTTTATGGACACGGATATTGTCATCCGGAACGTCAAAAACTGTAGGTGTACTGGGGGAAATTTCAAGAACTTCAACTAGCAACTGAAGCAAACAAAACTTCTAGGTACTTGTAAAATTGTCTAATTTTAGCCTTGGAAATTACAACTCGTCAGTATGCATGTAACACATATTTATAGTATCCATGTGCTTGTTTAAAATAAATAAATAATTATTTTAAAAAAATTGAGAACCAATGGCCTTAGACAATATTTACCACAGCTATTGTTGAATATAACCGAAAGAAAGGAAAAGCATGAGCCAATATAATGAGGTTACTTACTTTGTATTTTGTTAGCATCTAAGTTTAGAGTTGTACATTTAATTAAGTTTATCAGTAAAGACAATAATTTCTTTTGGATTTATGTAGGTTAAATAAAGATTCACATGTAAATTATGAAAGTACAACACTTTTTTGCTGCACAAAATTGCATTTTTAAATTCCCTTACATCTGGAAATAAGATGAGTCAAATCTATATTCCTATCAAATGACTGTGCACAAAGTAAGGTAAAATAAAAATGAAGCCTGATTATGAGATCTTATTTATACCATCACTCTCAGGGTTGTAAAGAAGTGTCCTTGTGAAACCCTAAATCCTTTTGGTTCACTACAGCCACTGGGCCAAGATAAGCCTCTAACCACCCACATTATTCCTTTTCCATGGTGTTTTGCCACTCTCACCCACGCTAAATTTGCCCACAGCAATGACAGCGCTTGGCATCCAGAGAGACAGGGGGGAAGACAGTGACTCACTTGGATGCAGCTAAAAGGATGGGCTGATAGCTGGCAAAATTGGTCATTTAAAAAGAAGCCAAATGGTTTATAAAGAAATCCTATTTTGCATAAATTAACTACATATTACAATTAAGGCATACATACAGTAAAATTTATGACAGCAGTAGCATAGTTTACATTATAGCAACTCTTTTCACTTTTTCTGATGAATACTTAAACCCTTAAAGACTTAATAATGGTTATCTGGAATTATCATCTCATGATCATTAAACTGAGGATTAGGGGATTTTTTTCTTCCTTTCTTTTCAATCGCAGAAGGCCATCTCAAATAGGCCTACATGTAAATCTGAATTTCTAGCTGTGACATTTACCAGGTATTCCTAGTGAGATGGTTAAACCTGTGTTTCATTGTGATACAAAGAGGAGGACTGGTGACATATCTGGTAAATGATAAATACAGAGCTCTATTACACTTGACCTTTTCATGTGTCTCACTTTTCACCACTTCCAACTCTTTCCTAATTCATGTATATCGCAGACTTTTGAACAGCTCCCTAATGCCTGTACCTGCGTCACTAGCATCCATCTGTTCCTGCAATAATTGCATGCCTCTGAGCAGTAGATTATTTAATTTTTTCCCACTCAAGGGTGCTGCAGATAATGTCATCAAAAATATTCTGCATGCAGACAGATGCCTGTCTCGCTTCAACAGATGCTAATCATAAAAGATAATTGGCTCATTTCTGTCTGTTTTATTTTTTTTAAATGATCCCTTTTCCTTAATTCTCAAGCCTTCCTGTGCCCCTGTGCAAGGCACTTGACCCCAAGTTGCCTACCGGTACAAGTATACCATTCGTTTTCCTTTTATAACTTTTTCAGATCTGATCTAGACTTCTCTCTGCTGTACTACTGTGAGCCAGCTGCTGTTTCCGCTGAGGGATGGCTGAGGGGAAAATGTCTTTAATGTTATGTGAATATTTGCAGACCCCAAACTCTGTAAGATAGGGACACTAGCTTTAAAAATAATGCATGTGATGGATATGCATAAGACAGATATTTCAGAATAAAAAGTGAAGCCCCAGTATGAAAAAAAAAAACATAATTTCATTAATTATGCAGTATGCCCAAAAGATTAATAACATTCTCTCCAACCTCATTAATACTGTAAGCAGCCACTCTAAAAGCCATTTATATTGGTTTCCCTAGGAAACATTTTTATGGAATCCCTGTTTTAGTAATTCAGAGTGCAAAAGAGATCTATAAAGAAACAGGTCATGAATGGGCTATCATGAAGTTGACTCCTTACGTCATTCCCTCAGTCACCATATACAAACAGAAGCAGCCATGCAAACATAAAGGCCATTTGTGCCTGTAGGTCTGGGCGCTCTAACACAGGCAATGCAGAATGCTATCTAAGGACAAGATTAGTTTGTCTCAATAAATCTGGGAAGATAGTTTTTAGTTGTTCTCTGTGATTTTTAAATGTCAGGTAACCGCCTTCTTCAGCCAAGAGATGAGCAGATGGGAACAAGGAAGTGAAGCATGCATTGCCTTTTGGTAAACTGTTCAGAGAAAAGGGCACAGACATGTCTATTTCATATTTCCTTTTCCGCACATCAAAGACTGCTGCCTCCAAGCCTTCAATCTGATCATGTCACAGTCAAAATCTATTCTACAGGGCAGTGTGACAGCAGTTGTTTTGGAAAACCCAGTTTGATAAAAGTAATAGTAAAATAACACCTGACAGGTTTTATAACTAAGAAAAGTGGCAGGGATAAAATGAAAAGACTTGCAGTTTTATTTAAATGAAAGAAGGTTCCAGACAAAGTCTAGCATAAAGATGTGCAATTTAAATAGTTTTCACCAATAGATAATAAATAAAACAATAAATATTAAAATTAGAAAGTCAAATTGATAATTCATCTTAAGCTTTATTGGGGTCTCTAAAAAGCACAGAAATAACGGCAGCAACAGAACACATCATCACAGAAAGTCTAAATCCAGCTTCGTATCAGGTGGTATGAGTCAGTAAAAAGAAAAGATCAAAGAGGCCAGCTCTGAAAAGTTCATCCTTAAATCAAAGGGGAGAGGCAGACTGAGCAAGAGGTGGGAGAGACAGTGAAATTGGTCCCTCTGTTGGAAAATATAGGTAATGCAAGGAATGGACACGTGATTTCCCCCTCCAATGCTCATCCAACCGGGCTTTTTTCATTAAGCCAAAGTACTAAAGCATAATCTCATCTATAACAGTGTGTGTTTGAGAGAGAGAAAGCGGGGAGGTGGGAGGGGAGGCAATTACGTCATTCTCCACTGGTGGTCAGGTTCTTTATCTATTCTAGGGCAGGAACCATACTGACAAAGCTGGATAAAAAGAAAGGGCACTCTAGGAGGTGAAAACAAGAAGATGGTAAATATACAACATGCCTGCCTTCAATCCAGCCAAAGACAAAAGATGCATCAAATTCTCCATTTATCTGATACACAATTAAGAGGATTTATTTGTGCAAAAGTTTAATCAATATATCTGTTCTGAATAAATAATTAAACAAATCTATATAAGTATTACAAAACCAAAAATAAAATATTTTACCAAAGAACAAAGTTTATCATACCATGGACAGGGTTGTTTTCTCATACCTATAGAAGAAGTGTCCCATTTAAGGTTCAATGATAACCACAATCCTGTTCACTCTGGTTAATAAAGCAAGCATGTAGCAAAGAAGTTTAATCTGCTGTTTGTTCTGATCCCACGTGTACCGTTTTTTCAAAAATAAAGGTCATGGGAGAACAAAGAACTGCACAAATCCCTCCCTGTGGGAGCAAGCACTGGCTAAACAACTTCTTGCATGTCCTCATTCCGGCATGAATCAAACGAATCCTCATTGCGGTACCAAAGAAAGCTATCAGAAAATGCAGGCAGGCTTTGGCTATTTTCCTCTCAGGATGCCCTGGCTTTATATCTCTGCTGGATTGGTGAGGATGGATCCCGTGGTGTCGAGCATGACAAAGCTAATTTAGTGACTGCAAAAAATATTCCAGTGAGAGGGAGCATGGAGGGAGGATTGGTGAAAGAAGGGGATGTATGATGACTGCCTCTTTTTATGTGTGATCAACTGTAAGCCTGTGATGTTTTCACTCAGCTTTAGGTCATGCATTTAATGTGTTTTTTATCCTCTCATACCTGCAAACCCTGGTTTTCTCACTATCTCACAGACTCAAGTCTGTGCTGCTGTATTATTGTTTTTCTGTTAAACCTTTTTCCATTTTGGAATTGTGCTAATCTTGCTCTCTTTTCTCCTTGTTTGATTTGCTTTCTTCATTTTTCACTGGAGCTAAAAAACATACAGTGCTGCCAAGGATGCTGCAAATATTTAGTATGCAACTCTTTCTTTCTTTCCTTCTCTCTCTCTCTCCTAATTCATTCATTCTGCATCTCATTGTATCCATGCGGTTTCCTTACAGCTTGCACCCATATGACACATGCTGGGATGGAAGTGAGAGTGGGGGCGGTTATACCGGCAGCTCCCTGGAAACTGGCTCATCATTTCATTACAGCCGAGAAACAGTCTCCATGGCAACCTAACCTCTCTCACACAAAGGACACACCCTTATCAATGAGAAAAACAGGAAGTGGCACATGAGATGTGTGCGTCAGAACAGCAAATAAATCTCAAAGCCAGTATGTGACCCCCACAGGTTTTTTTTTTTGTTTTTTTGGGGGGGGGGATATTTTCATGTCATGCACATAACCCAGCTGTTCTAGGTAAATGACTTGTAGTGAAAGCCCCTGCTCCAGACCAATCCATACATTGTGAAGCTCTTAGCTGAGAGCTCCAGAAACCATAATGTACTGTAGAATCAATAATTGAATGTCTTTTGCAGTTCCAAGGGAGGCAAAGTTAGAAGCTTTCATCATACAGAAACTCTGGAGCCGAAAGTCTTAGTTTTATGCTGACCAATGCATATAAAATCATTTATAATAATTGCACCAAATTGTACCATTTATGTAAACACGGACTGTTCAGTATAGTAGCACATAGAATAGTGCCTGGGTAAAAACCCTCCCCTCCTCTTGTCCTTTTTAAAACACTGGTTTAGCTCTGATTGACATTGGGTTATGTCCGACCCCGCCCAGCTGCAGAGGGAGAGCTGAGCCGAACTGAGCTGATACCTCGATCGGAACAGAAGCTCCCTGCTGCCACTACTGCAAAGGGTAGCGGAAAATTACCTGCCCCTCCCCCCCCGCTTTCTACCTCAAGCACAGAGAGCCGCAGCATACTGTGCACACGCTGAACTATTTACTCAGTAAGCAAGCTCTAGACAGAGTTTCGGGAACCAGAGAATTCGCAGCTTGCCTATAACCTACATTGTGCATCTACTATATCTGACATAGAGCTGCACAGTAAATACTAGTTCAATCAGATGGCGCCTGTAGCGTGCTGCCGTACTTAAATCACTCGCTGACCCACTTAAACGAAGCTCACAGCCTCATAGTCGTAGTTCGCAATATTCAGAGTTTGTGCGAGAAAGGAGCTGTGTTTCACTCTTCTCAAACCAAATGACTGGGGCTTTGGCAGATAAACCGGTGTATTCTGAACCACTCCCTGCAATGAGGTCACAGCGTCCGAGTAAACCACAACATCATGAATCCGGCGTGTGCCACCAAGCCTCACCGGTATGTGTGTGTGTGTGTATATATGAATGCGAGACAAGCTTCTGTACCAAAGCCCACTTGACTTGACACGAAACTGGATTTTGTAAACACATTAAGGATAGTAATGAAAATATATTAAATCAGGTTTACAGCGCTCCACAGCTGATAGGATACATGTCTGCAGAAATGAAGTTAATTTCCTGTAAGCTCCTTCAGCTGCTCCCCTTCTCCAGTTGGGAGCGTGGAAGTGGGGGAGGGGAGGAAGTCAGCAGGAAGGAGGATAGTCGAGAGAAAAGGAGCGCCTGTGAAATGGATGTCATCAATCAGCCTTTCGAACGAATAAAGGTTGTAAGATTTTCAGGAAAAGAATGTGCAAAGAACTGTCAATAAAAACAACAACAATATATTACAATGTATACTATAGTGCTGTGGTATGTAGCAGCCAGGTAGTTATAGGTGAGACTATGATTTGCTTAATTGATTTCTATCTTACACGGTATTATTTGTAGTAAATAAAACGGAAACGTGCATGTGTTAAACAAATTCTTTTTGAAATATTACATATGCCTGTTTTCATGTCTTTTTCGTGAGAGAAATTTTAACTTGTCTACGCAGAAAAAACACAAATGTGAGGCAAACAATGTTGTCAGTTACATTATGTGTCCCTGCACCCCAGCGAGGTCTGCACAATTCAACAATTCTTGCTGAGAAAATCCCCCCTGTCCCTCTCTTATTTTTCAAACCAGAATATTTATTGCAGTATTGAATGGTTGATCTAACTTTAAAATATATACATATGTACAGCATCTGTATATATATATATATATATATTTTTTTTTTTTTTTACAAAATTTAATTTCTAAACCCTTTCAGCTTTTTACATTTTGTCATGTCACGAATTTACATCATGCTATTTCTTTTAACAAATCTGAAAAGTGTGGTGTGGTATATATTTCGTCCTTTTTTAATCCAATAGCCCAAATAAAATCCAGTGCAATCAATTGCCTTTCAGAAGTTGCTTATTTAGTAAATACAGTCCTACTGTGTTTAATCTAAACTCAGAATAAATTAAACTATTTTGTGAAGGCGTCTGTGGTTTGTTAGAGGACATTAGTAAATAAACTCCATCATAAAACAACACATCCTGAGGGCAAGGGTAATTGTTGTTGAGTTTTAAAGCTTTGAACATCTTACTGAGCACTCTTCAATCCATCATTCATAAATGAAAAAGAAAGAGAATGGCACAAGACATGGCTTTCCACATAAACTGACAGGCCGGAGAAGTAGAGCATTATTACACAACACAAAACACTACACAAATCTGGCCTTTATGTGAGAGTGACATGAAGAAAGCCATTGCTGGAAGAAAACCACTAGAATGCCATTAGCCATGTAGGGGATGCAGCAAACGTGTAGAAGGTATTCAGGCCAGATGAGACCAAAATTGAACTTTTTGGCCTACATGTACTCTATGGAGGAAACTAACACGCCACATTTCCAGGGTACACTATGATTGTGAACGATTGTGTTGACGGCATCATGCTGTGGTGAGCCTTTTTGTCAGCAGGGACAGGCAAGTTTATCAGAGTTGATGATTGTGAAAATAGATGGAGCTAAATACAATTATCATTGAAGAAAACCTGTTAGAGGCTGTAAAAGACAAGAATGAGGCAGAGCTTCACCTTCATGTAGGACAAATGGTAAATGACCTGTGCTTGTAGGGTGCTTTATCAAGTCTGAGGACTCCAAAGTGTTTTACACTACAATCAGTCATCTACCCACTCATACACTGACAGTGGTAGGCTACCTTGTAGCCACAGCTGCCCTGGGGCAGACTGACAGAAGTGGGGCTGCCATACACTTGGCGCCACGGGGCTTCAGACCACTATCAGCTGTCAAGACGGGTGAAGCGTGTTTCCCAAGGACACAATGACTGAGACGACTGGAGCGGGGCTTTGAATCCCTACCACCTGAGCCCCTGTCGACCGCTCTAAACAGCAAGTGCTAAGGTGGTGTAGTTTAGCTTCCCCAGTTAAGGCCCAAACCTAAAACAAATTAAAAATCTGTGGCAAAATTTCAAAATTATTGTTCACAAATGCTCTCTATTCAGTTTGACAAAGTCCAAGCCATTATGTAGAGAAGACTATGGAAATGTTTCAGTCTCTAGATTTGCAAATTAGGTAGAGACTTGTCCCAAAAGGCATAAGATTTTAAATAAAAACCATCAAGTATGACAAAATCCGACGAAGTGAGAAACCTCACTATAGCTGGTAATGTAGTTGTGACCAACCGGTGGCAGCACTGAGTGTTGATGGATACCACTTATGACCGAAGAAGTGATGATACATTCAAATCTTACTCGGAAGTCGCAAATTTCAGATTTTCTGTCGGGATTAAATAGACTCATTTTGTACGCTGAGACTGATTTGTGTTTCAGTTAAGAAAACTTGTTCGCTTGACATTTTGTTTATGTTTGGTCCTGCTGATGCAGTTTTTAACTTCTCTGACACACGTCTTTCTACTGCTTTATCATTATTTGCTTCAGACCATAGCAGTCAGTTGTTTAGCTCTTACATTTTAATTAATTTAATTTAATTTATTATACACAGAGAAACATGAACATGTCTTACACTATTTAGCTGTTTCACAAGAAAAAATGTAATGTTTTTCTGTTCTATGTCCTTAATTATTCAGTCTCACATTCAGAGATGTAACTGTTTCAAGTAGTTGTGACAATAATGCTCATTGAATACATTTTGTATTAAATTTCTTCTTTGCTTATTTTGTTTGACTTACTTAGTTGTACATAACGATATAAGCAGGCGCATCAATTGCAGTTTTTTGCTTTTATTTGTTGAAGAAATCAGTGATACTTGCAACACTGAGAAGTGTGAATCGGAATGTTTTCAGAACCAAGGACAGCGCCTCAACCCGACAGGCAGAAAACTGGCTGGAGATAATATATGAGATTATTCTCCTAACAGGGGAGGAAGGCTATTACACAGGTCACATCTTACCTTGTCCTTGTTTGGTAAAGTCTGAGTTCTGGTAAAAGTGTCTCCTCCATTTATACTGATCAGCTCTCCATCTACAGGTGGAAACGGTGCGGGGAAAACCACTACATCACTCTTCAGTGTGTCTGAGCTGAAACACACGTCATACTGCTGAGTAGCTTTAGAGTAAGACCAGCTCCCGTCAGGGTGGGTGGTGATCATGGGGGCGCTGTACCTGCTGAAATCACCGTCTGTCCTGTGGCATCTGACAGCTATTAAACTGATGAGACTCAGCAGAAAGATTACAGAGACTGACACGATGGCGATCAGCAGATATAGGTTCAAATCAGAGAAGTTGTCCTCCTTTATAGGCACATGTCTGAACTGAGTCTGAACATCAGCTGTGCTTTCAACCACCATCACATCAATAGACACAGTAGCTGACAGAGAAGGTTCTCCATTATCAGAAACCAGCACCACCAAGGGGTGAGTTTTCAGGTCATTGTCGCTCATTCTCCTCTTAGTCCTGATTTCCCCGGTGCTGGTTCCGATCCTGAACAGGTTGTTTCCTGTGGGCTCAGACAGGTGATAAGAAAGCAGCGCATTGTATCCAGAGTCTGCGTCCACAGCCCTGATCTTTGCTACGAAGTATCCTGCTTCAGCAGAATAGGGGATGGTCTCACTGTTAGCAGAGCCGTGCTCAGAATAAGGAGCTAAAATTGTTGGATTATTATCATTTTCATCCAGGATTAAAACATTAACAGTCACGTTGCTGCTGAGAGGAGGAACACCAGAGTCTGTGGCCTGAACTTTAAACTGAAACGTTTTTAACTCCTCATAGTTAAAAGACTGCAGGCTAATTATATCTCCTGTATCTGCTTTCACGTTAACCACTGATCCTACATTATTTCTTTGATTAATATTATTACTAATTACCGAAAACGTTACCTTTGCATTTTCGTCTCTATCAGGGTCGTCTGCAGTTAGGTGATGCACTACATCACCTACTGGTCCGTTTTCTTTTACAAATATATTAATTACTGGTTCCTTAAAGCGCGGTGCATTGTCATTGACGTCTGATACATGGACCGTAATCACGCTGGTGCTGGACAGAGGCGGCAGCCCTTCGTCAATCGCGGTTATTGTTACATTATATTCAGAAGCCTTTTCTCTGTCTAGCGCTCCTTCCACCACTAAAGAGTAATGGTTTTTATACGTGTTCTTAATTTTAAAGGGAACAGAATCAACAATTTTAACCTGAACTAATCCGTTTTTATCTGCGTCAGGATCTTTCACCGTTAAAAGTCCAACCATTGTGTCAAATGGTGCGTCCTCCTTCACCACGTTCACTAACGACGTTACAGATATTTCTGGTGGATTATCGTTAATGTCCGTAATTTCGACGAGTACTTTACAGTGAGAGGCTCTTGAACTTGACCCTTTGTCTTTTGCTTGAACTCGGAGTTCAACAGCACTGTTCTTTTCGTGGTCTAACTCATCTTTTATAGTAATTTCTCCCGTAATTGGATTAATAGAAAATTTATTGACGTTGTTATCATTGTCCTGATTTATAAAAGAATACTGTATTTCTCCATTTAACCCTTCGTCTAAATCTCGAGCATGCACAGAAATTACACCTGCGCCTGATGGTGTATTTTCTGGCACTCTGGCTTTGTACAGAGGTTTGTCAAATACTGGAATATTATCATTAACGTCTTCCACATTAACAGTGATGAGTAATGTCCCTGATTTAACAGGTTTACCCCCATCTGTAGCTGTCAGAGTTAATTTTATAACTGGCTGTTTTTCTCGATCTAAAGGTTTCTGCAGAGCCATTTCAACAGACACGGTCGGATCGCCTGCATTTTGTACATCCAGCGTGAAATGTTCATTGTGGCTGAGTTTATAAGCCTTAACTGAATAACCCCCGACGTCTGCGTCAAATGCCTTCGGAAGAGCAATTTTTTCTCCGGGAAAAGCCGACTCCGATATGTTCAAAACAATCTCCGGTATCCTGAAAGAGGGGGTGTTGTCGTTTATATCCACAATTTTAACCTCGAAGCGATAGAGATTCAGCGGGGAATTCACAATGGCTTCCACTTCCAGCGAACATTTGGCTTTACGAGCACAAAGCTCCTCCCGGTCTATCCTATCTTTCACCAGAAGTGCTCCAGTCTTAATGTTCACTTCAAAATACCGCTTATTAGGTCCTGAAATCTGAAAATTGCGGTTTTCCAGTTCTTGTACATCTAGGTGTAAATCCTTCGCCAGATTTCCAACAGTGGTACCCGGACTCGACTCCTCCGTAATAGAATACACAATCTGTGCCTCTGCGACCATCAAGATGTACAATACAAAAAACAAATGATAAATCCACCTTGAGACAGTCTTTCCTCGTCGCATCATGTCCATACCCGACTAAACACATAAAATAAACTAAAATAAATCATTCCAGGACTAACATTTCTCAGCGGCTGTACAGCCAGATCACAGCTCCTCAGTGTGGTGAGGACGTTCTTTGCTGCTACACAAACAAAGAGTCACAAGAGCTCTCTTAAAGGAGGAGCGTTGCACAGGGCCAAAAATGTGTTAAAACTATAAACGTTGGTAGTGACATCTTGTGGCGATTCGAAGTTTTAAAAAAATGTGTAAAAAGACATTTCAATTACTTATTGTGAAATTAATTTAACTCAGACCTAAATAACGTTTCCACCGTGGCTTTTAAATTGTTTAAATTCTCTACAGTTTTCTTTTAGGAGGAAAAGATAAAAGGCTAAAGAGAGTGACATTTTGAAAGCTTTAAGTGTTGAATGTTGTGCATGAAAAACTGATGCATCAACAAGACATTGAATGCCAAATTAAGTATTCAAAAGTAATGTAAAAACACTCGTTTATTATGGCTCCAAGACATACTATTACGAACAACACATTAAACAATAATCTATATTCGACTGATTAAATCAGACATTGACACCGGATCAAAGGTAAAAATGAAGTTTGAGACAACAATAATCTTTGTATAGCCAGGTGCTATAACTTACACCAGTTTCTGAATTTCTTACCTTGTCCTTGTTTGGTAAAGTCTGAGTTCTGGTAAAAGTGTCTCCTCCATTTATACTGATCAGTTCTCCATCTACAGGTGGAAACGGTGCGGGGAAAACCACTACATCACTCTTCAGTGTGTCTGAGCTGAAACACACGTCATACTGCTGAGTAGCTTTAGAGTAAGACCAGCTCCCGTCAGGGTGGGTGGTGATCATGGGGGCGCTGTACCTGCTGAAATCACCGTCTGTCCTGTGGCATCTGACAGCTATTAAACTGATGAGACTCAGCAGAAAGATCACAGAGACTGACACGATGGCGATCAGCAGATATAGGTTCAAATCAGAGAAGTTGTCCTCCTTTATAGGCACATGTCTGAACTGAGTCTGAACATCAGCTGTGCTTTCAACCACCATCACATCAATAGACACAGTAGCTGACAGAGAAGGTTCTCCATTATCAGAAACCAGCACCACCAAGGGGTGAGTTTTCAGGTCATTGTCACTCATTCTCCTCTTAGTCCTGATTTCCCCGGTGCTGGTTCCGATCCTGAACAGGTTGTTTCCTTTGGGCTCAGACAGGTGATAAGAAAGCAGCGCATTGTATCCAGAGTCTGCGTCCACAGCCCTGATCTTTGCTACAAAGTATCCTGCTTCAGCAGAATAGGGGATGGTCTCACTGTTAGCAGAGCCGTGCTCAGAATAAGGAGCTAAAATTGTTGGATTATTATCATTTTCATCCAGAATTAAAACATTAACAGTCACGTTGCTGCTGAGAGGAGGAACACCAGAGTCTGTGGCCTGTACTTTAAACTGAAATGTTTTAAGCTCCTCATAGTTAAAACTTTGCAGACTGATTATATCTCCTGTTTGGGAATTTATGTTTAAAACTGAAGCTATTGGAATACTTTTTGAAAAGTTACCTAATAATGAATATATTACTTTAGCATTTTCTGCTTCATCTGGGTCATGTGCTGTTTTAATTGCAAGAGCAGTTCCAACAGCACTATTCTCTTTTACATAAACATTTATTACAGGCTCTGAGAAATGAGGGGCATTGTCATTAATATCAGAAATGTGAACAGAGATAACATTAGTACTAGAGAGAGGTGGATTGCCCTCATCCGTAGCTAAAATGGTTACATTATAATAAGAAACATGCTCTCTATCAAGTGGTCCATCAACTGTCAATGAATAATAGTTCTTATAGTTTAGTCTTAGTTTAAAAGGAACTGACCCAATGACTTTAGCACTGGTGAGACCATTTTTCCCCCCATCTTTGTCAGTCACAGTCACCAGAGCAACAACAGTTCCTGTCTCAGCATCTTCTTTAATTGGACTCATCAAGGATGTAACCACAATCTCGGGTATGTTGTCATTAACATCAATCACTTCAACTAAAATTTTACCATGCACACTCCGTGAAGGTGTGCCTTTATCTTTTGCTTGTATGCGGATATCATACGCTACATTTTCCTCATAGTCTATCTTTCCTATCACAGTTATTTCCCCTGTGTCTGGGTTTATTGAGAGTAAAGCATTGGGATTGATATTTCCTCTTTGAATAAATGAATATAATATTTCACTGTTTATTCCCTCATCTGAATCTACAGCACTAACAGTGAGAACGAAAGACTGAAAAGGGGTGTTTTCCAGGACCTGAGCCTTATACAAAGACTGACTAAATACTGGACTGTTGTCGTTTACATCCAGGACATTTACAGTGATCGTTAATGTCCCTGACATGGAAGGTTTACCTCCATCAAAAGCGGTTAAAATTAGGTGTATAGCTGATTTCTTCTCTCTGTCTAAGGATTTTTGCAGCATTAACTCGGCAGACTCACTGTGTTGTCCTCCGTTCTGTACGTCAAGTGAAAAATATTCATTTGGGCTCAGCTTGTAGCCTTTCACCGCGTTATTTCCAGTATCTGCATCATTTGCCATGGGTAGTAAATATTTTTCCCCGGTTAAAGAAGATTCTGAAATATTCAAAGTAATTTCCTTTTCACGAAAGGATGGCGCATTGTCATTTATATCAGTAATCTGAACTTCTATGCGATGAAGATGCATCGGGTTGCTCAACATGGCTTCTATATTAAGGGAACATTTCGCCGTATTTGGACAAAGCTCTTCGCGATCAATCCTGTCGCAAACAAATAGCGTACCAGCTTTCAAATCCACGTCGAAATACCTCTTAGAGTTCCCAGAGACTATTCGTAATTCCCGTTTTTCCAACTCGTTGACGCTGATTTGTAAATCCTTAGCGAGATTTCCCACCACTGTTCCTTTGTCAACCTCCTCGGAAACGGAGAACGAGAGCTGGGCTGTGGACGTCCCACAGAAAGAAAGCAGAGCCCAGATGCGTATCCAGGTTGTGTCTCTGTGTCCTCCGCGTCCCATTGCTGCCACGCAAAGGAATAAAGGTCTAATTTTGGAACATGTCCGCTTTGTGGTGAATATCAGACGAAGCCCAATCTGTAGTGTGACCGAATGTGTTTTCTGACAAAGCAGCGGTTCACCGTGGCAACACATGAGGAGGAGGAGTCTGAGGACTAAAAAAAAAAAAAAAAAAAAAAAAAACAAAGAAAATGGGCCACTCGTAAAATTGTAGTCTTAGGCGACACCAGCTGCTGGTTCTAATGTATAGACACATAACTGAAACTTAGTTGCAATAATAGGGACAAAAGATTTAGCTGAACAATAGAGACGAATAAAACTGTATACGGTTGCGTTTATTGCACGAATAAATGCTTAAGTAGAGTTGCCCTTTCCTGAAAAACATTTTAAAGACACGATACAGAGTTTGCTCTGACAGCTTTAACAATACAAATACTACCCCAGTTGCGAATAACAATGTCCAGAATTCAGCACCACGGCCAGAGTCCGCTGTTAGACCTCTTCACTCAGATCTTGCTTTACATCTTTTGTTAAAATGAGGGGATTTAGCAACTATTTTTAATTATTTTCAGATAAACTATTCAAGATTCACTATCTTATTACTGAAAAAATATTCTAAAGGAAAGTTTTAGCAGGATTAGAATGCATTCGTTAAGCCAACTCTTGGTATGTTTGACAATTTGCTTTTACAGCCATTTGAAAAGCAAATTACCAGTCCGCAAATATTGTCAGCAAAATTAAAGGTAGACATAATTTTACCAACAAACACTTCCAAGAAAACAAAGTATAAAGATAACCATGGGTTAACCCGCAGAACTGTCAGTATATACGTCGGTTATGATATAATTATATAAATATATTATGAGATATTTAAAGCTACAAATTGATAGCCTACAAAAACGGAATACTAAAAACCTTCGAAGGTGACAAATAAAGATTATTTCAGCCATAACCAATATTTAAATACTCGTTATGATGAAAACTGCAGCATTGAACTGATGCTATTTCTGCTTTCCTTACCTTGTCCTTGTTTTGTAAAGTCTGAGTTCTGGTAAAAGTGTCTCCTCCATTTATACTGATCAGCTCTCCATCTACAGGTGGAAACGGTGCGGGGAAAACCACTACATCACTCTTCAGTGTGTCTGAGCTGAAACACACGTCATACTGCTGAGTAGCTTTAGAGTAAGACCAGCTCCCGTCAGGGTGGGTGGTGATCATGGGGGCGCTGTACCTGCTGAAATCACCGTCTGTCCTGTGGCATCTGACAGCTATTAAACTGATGAGACTCAGCAGAAAGATCACAGAGACTGACACGATGGCGATCAGCAGATATAGGTTCAAATCAGAGAAGTTGTCCTCCTTTATAGGCACATGTCTGAACTGAGTCTGAACATCAGCTGTGCTTTCAACCACCATCACATCAATAGACACAGTAGCTGACAGAAGGTTCTCCATTATCAGAAACCAGCACCACCAAGGGGTGAGTTTTCAGGTCATTGTCACTCATTCTCCTCTTAGTCCTGATTTCCCCGGTGCTGGTTCCGATCCTGAACAGGTTGTTTCCTTTGGGCTCAGACAGGTGATAAGAAAGCAGCGCATTGTATCCAGTGTCTGCGTCCACAGCCCTGATCTTTGCTACAAAGTATCCTGCTTCAGCAGAATAGGGGATGGTCTCACTGCTGGCAGAGCCGTGCTCAGAATAAGGAGCTAAAATTGTTGGATTATTATCATTTTCATCTAGAATTAAAACATTAATAGTCACGTTGCTGCTGAGAGGAGGAATACCAGAGTCTGTGGCCTTAACTTTAAACGCAAATGTTTTAAATTTTTCATAATTAAAAGATTGCAAACTGACTATGTCTCAGAATCAGAATCAGAATCAGAATCAGAATCAGAATCAGAATCAGAATCAGAATCAGAATCAGAATCAGAAAAGCTTTATTGCCAAGTACGTTTTTGGACAGACAAGGAATTTGTTTTGGCGTAGTCGGTGCAATACAATACAAATTAAACAGTATAAACATATCTACAATATAATATAAATATATGTGCACAGTTTTAAGTGAGTGAGTTGATGTTTATGAACGAAGACACGGGGATATTTTTTGCATCACCTTCCAGAGAATAAGTTACTCTGGCGTTTTCATTTACATCAGGATCGACTGCACGTATGGTAAAAATACTGGCTCCAACTGGGCTGTTTTCTTTCACATAAATATTGATCACAGGATCTAGGAAACGAGGTGCGTTGTCATTTACATCAGCAACTTGAACATTAATAACGCTGGAGCTGGACAGAGATGGGACACCGTCATCATTAGCTATAATTGTGACGTTGTAAGAAGGATGGGCTTCTCGATCAAGTGGTCCATCTTCAACTAAAGAATAATAACTCTTATAATTAGAATTTAACTTAAAAGGAGTCGATCCAACAAGCTTACAACGAGTTTGCCCATTTTTGCCACCGTCTTTATCCGTCACTGTGACCAAAGCGACAACGCTTCCTGTTTCAGCATCTTCTTTAACTGGGTTCATCAGTGATGTTACAATAATTTCAGGGGCGTTGTCGTTTACATCCACTACTTCGATTAAAAGCTATCCATTTGATCTCCGAGGTGACGAACCTTTGTCTGTCGCTTGAACATGGATTTCGTACGCTGATTGTGTTTCATAGTCTAATTCCCTTTTAAAGCTTACATCTCCCGTTCTGCATTTATCAAAAATATATCAGATGGGTTAAAGGTTGCACGTTTGAAAAAAGAGTAGACTACTTTCCCGTTGTCTCCTTTGTCTAAATCAGTGGCACTAAGCTGAATAACAACAGATCCAACTGGGGCATTTTCATTAACGCGAGCTTTATAGAGTGTTTTGCTAAACGACAGAGTGTTATCGTTCACATCCAGAACATTAACAATGATCTGTAGAGTTCCAGTTTTTGGAGGTCTTCCTCCATCTGTAGCAGTGAGTGTCAGTTTAATTACTCCTTGCTTCTCTCGGTCTAAAGCTTTTAGTAGCACTAATTCAGCAGATGCGCCGTGCTCTCCGCCGCTCTGTACATCGAGGGAGAAGTATTCATTTACACTGAGCTTGTAATTTTTTGCAGAGTTGCTGCTCGAATCTGCATCGACTGCCAAAGGCAACAAGAAGCGCTCGCCCACTGGAGAAGATTCAGAGATGTTGAGAGAAAATGATTTATCCATGAAAGTAGGCACATTGTCGTTCACATCAGCAATCACCACCTCAATGCGTCTGTGCACCACAGGATCACTCAGTATGGCCTCGACGTTTAATGTGCATTTAATAGAGTTCAGACAAAGCTCCTCACGATCTATTCTCTCGTTGACATAAAGATCTCCTGTTTTAAAATCAGCCTCAAAGTATTTCTTACGGTGTCCCGACACAATATTTAGATTCCTAGTTTGCAGGTCTCGAACATTGACATTTAAATCCTTTGCGGGGTTCCCGACCACAGTTCCTTTGTCCGCCTCCTCGGCGACGGAGTAGGATATCTGAGCAGCAGACCGGTTGGATACAAACAACATGAGCAGCAAAAATAAAATCCAATTATTCCTTCTTCTGTCCATCGCTGATTTAAGAGAAACAGACCAGATCCTAATTATTTCTATACAAACGCCTCTCGATCGGGCAAATTTTTAGACCAAATGATTCCACTCCTCGGCTTTCAGCCATGGTTTCTGCTCATGCAACAAAGCACGAAGTCTGCTGTGACGCATAAAAAGAAAGGAGGAGACTTAAAATACCGAGCTCACGAAACACGCGGCCATCAGCGACCTCACGCGTTGTAACCATAAACTGTGAGAAACTTTCAAAAATTAGGTATCAAGTCCAATGGGACACATATCAGGTGTAACCATGGCATATTACCTGAGTACAGATTACCTAAAGTTATTGTGTTAAAATGGAAATTAAATATTGACAGATTACTGAGGCCAAAAGAAAATTAGGTCAAACATCGCCAAGTCCAAAAAAGTATTAATAATAATCAACAACACAAACAAACAACTTAACAATATCATGTTAATGTTAATAAGTCATCAACCTTAAAACAACATAAAACAAAAAGAACTTAAAGATTTTAGATCAAATGACAAATAGCAAGGAGCTGATTTTCAGCACCATGGAAAGCGGCTTAAACAAAACCATCTGATTAGCCTTGAACTATTATTTTTTTTAGATGATTGTTTTTAATATGATTGTAGAAAGGAATATAAGTACATTTAACAGAGTGTCAAGTGTCGATCTTAGCTATAGAATACAAGATTTATCTGCAATTTAATTTTGCAAATTGCACTTAGTGGCCAATAATAACTCACCTTTTCTTTTGTGGGTAAAGTCTGAGTTCTGGTAAAAGTGTCTCCTCCATTTATACTGATCAGTTCACCATCTACAGGTGGAAACGGTGCGGGGAAAACCACTACATCACTCTTCAGTGTGTCTGAGCTGAAACACACGTCATACTGCTGAGTAGCTTTAGAGTAAGACCAGCTCCCGTCAGGGTGGGTGGTGATCATGGGGGCGCTGTACCTGCTGAAATCACCGTCTGTCCTGTGGCATCTGACAGCTATTAAACTGATGAGACTCAGCAGAAAGATCACAGAGACTGACACGATGGCGATCAGCAGATATAGGTTCAAATCAGAGAAGTTGTCCTCCTTTATAGGCACATGTCTGAACTGAGTCTGAACATCAGCTGTGCTTTCAACCACCATCACATCAATAGACACAGTAGCTGACAGAGAAGGTTCTCCATTATCAGAAACCAGCACCACCAAGGGGTGAGTTTTCAGGTCATTGTCACTCATTCTCCTCTTAGTCCTGATTTCCCCGGTGCTGGTTCCGATCCTGAACAGGTTGTTTCCTGTGGGCTCAGACAGGTGATAAGAAAGCAGCGCATTGTATCCAGAGTCTGCGTCCACAGCCCTGATCTTTCCTACAAAGTATCCTGCTTCAGCAGAATAGGGGATGGTCTCACTGTTAGCAGAGCCGTGCTCAGAATAAGGAGCTAAAATTGTTGGATTATTATCATTTTCATCCAGAATTAAAACATTAATAGTCACGTTGCTGCTGAGAGGAGGAACACCAGAGTCTGTGGCCTGAACTTTAAACTGAAATGTTTTTAACTCCTCGTAGTTGAACGACTGCAGGCTGATTATATCTCCTGTGTCTGAGTTGATGTTTAACACTGAAGAAATTGGAATACTTTTTGGAAAACTATCCAAAAGTTTATAGCTTACCTTTGCATTGTTATCTACATCCGGATCAGCGGCATTTATTGTGTAAATATTTGAACCGACGGGGCTGTTTTCTTTTAAAAAAACGTGAATCACGGGTTCTGTAAACCGAGGTGCGTTATCATTAACATCAGCAACGTGAACAGTAATTACTTTGATGCTAGACAGAGCTGGACTTCCCTCATCTGAAGCTATAACAGTTATATTGTAAGTAGAAACGTTTTCTCTGTCCAGCGATCCATCAACTACTAGTGAATAATCATTTTTGTAGTTGGATTTCAGTTTAAAAGGAAAACGTTCAACTACACTGCACTTAGTCACTCCATTCTGCCCTCCATCTTTATCACTCACTGTAATAAAAGCAACGATCGTCCCCAGCTCTGCATCTTCTTTTACTGGCGTCATCAAGGATGTGACAGAGATTTCTGGAGCGTTGTCATTCACATCAATCACCTCTATAAGTAATTTAGCATGCGCACTACGAGGCGAGGCTCCCTGGTCTTTTGCTTGAACTCTGATTTCATAAGCACGCGTTTCTTCATAATCTAGACTCCCTTTCACTGTTATTTCTCCTGTTTCTGAATTTAGATCAAAGAAGCTTGATGGATCAATACTTCCTGTTATAATGAAAAAATAATGAATCCTACTGTTAACGCCTTCGTCCAAATCCGTCGCATTCAACTTAACAACAAATGTTCCAGGACTAACATTTTCTCTGATCTGCACCTTATAAAGAGATTTACTAAACACAGGAGTGTTGTCATTTACATCAATCACGTTAACAGTCAGCTGCAATGTCCCCGATCTAGGCGGTTTACCTCCGTCTACAGCAGTCAAAACAAGTTTAATCACTGGTTGTTTTTCTCTGTCTAAACCTTTCTGCAGCACTAACTCAGCCAAAACGCCATGTTCTCCACCACTCTGTACATCAAGTGAGAAATGTTCATTCTGACTCAGCTTGTAGCTTTTTACTGCGTTGCTTCCTATGTCGGGATCCACCGCTACAGGGAGAGGATATCTCTCCCCCGGAGATAAAGACTCCGAGATATTTAATGACTGCGTTTGTTCAATAAACGAAGGCGAGTTATCATTTACATCAATAATGTTTATCTCGATGCGATGAACATTGATTGGATTGCTTAAAGCCGCTTGTATTTTAATGGAGCATTTTACCACATACGGACAAAGCGCCTCTCTGTCTATTCTATCGGCAACAAATAGGTTCCCGGTCTGTAAATTCACGTCAAAATATGTGTTGCTGAAACCTGAAACAATGCGGAGGTCCCTGGTGTTCAGGTCGTGCACGTTGAGGTTTAAATCCTTAGCAATATTCCCCACAACAGTCCCTTTGTTCACCTCCTCGGAAATTGAATAAGATAGCTGCGATGCAGACCGGTCACAAAGACAAAGCAGCGCAAACAAATAAATCCAAAGATATCCGTTTTGTCTTCGCCAAAACATCCTTAATGTGGCGACAAAACAAAGCCCAATTTATCATTTATTCTCCAAAAAACATGTACTTCCAGATTATTTTCGTTTCCCCACGTACAGCCGAGTGGCAGGAAACTACAAAGGCTGCTGACGGGTTATTCCTTTCAACATGAACGAAGGAGGGGTTATAGACCTATAAAGTAATTCATACCAATGGTCTCGAGTGACATCATGTGGTAGAAGACATATGAACACTTACCAAAATAGAAAACTAACTTGGGTAAACGTTGTAAATGAGACACATATTCGCTACCGGTGGTTTAATTTTATCAATAAAAAACCCCAAATATAATATCCAGGTTTACGTTTATAAATGTCAATATTAAATTTAAATATGAAGTCAATTTTAAGTGCAGTCATGCACATTTGAAATATTTCAATGACAAGACCATATCCTGAAAATCCAAATAAAACGTTTATAGTTTAAATGTAGTTAATGTTGCATAGTAGTTCGATAAGCAGTTTAATCTAATATTAATGTATAAATCCCAATGACAAAAATAACTGCTGAGGTTCGGTTTAGGACCCAAATGGTGTAATTCTGACATAAGTACTATGGATAGCACCGAAGTCACCTAACTTTCGTTTCTTTCTATTCTAAATGAGAATTCATTTTGTGAAAATAAAACATATTGGAAGTACTTCCATTTCATAATCATTGTGTGTTCCGTCTAATTTTGAGTAGGATTCACTTGGACTGTATTATAAAATGCTTTTAAAAAAAATAGTATATCTAAAGGAGATACGTTTAGAATTGAGGTATTGTTACTGTAACTTTAATAAATCCAGTTATTTCTCGCAGCTTTAAACCATATGTATTGTTTCATTGTAATAAGTTTACAGGTAAGATACAGCAAGTGAATTTCTAACTGCGTGCACTTCAGTATTCCTGTTGTGTTTCAAGGAGATGTATTCGATACCTTGAAATACTCACAAAAAAAAAATGTTTCAACGACTTATTTGTTTGTAAGAAAACAAAGTTCCATCAGGCTGCTTCACTTAAACGTTAAGACTTCTTTTTAAAGGCTCCTATGCGTAATTCCAACCATGAGTGGTTAATTTGACATGCCTCACTGAGTTTTGTATGTTTGTTTAAATTCATAGCATTTTCTCCTTTTTTATTGTAACAAAATAACAATCCCAGCTTAAATCGTCTGAATCTCAATCCTTACAATCAAAATATAAACCCCAAGTAATTTTAATTGCCTACCTTGTCCTTGTTTGGTAAAGTCTGAGTTCTGGTAAAAGTGTCTCCTCCATTTATACTGATCAGTTCACCATCTACAGGTGGAAACGGTGCGGGGAAAACCACTACATCACTCTTCAGTGTGTCTGAGCTGAAACACACGTCATACTGCTGAGTAGCTTTAGAGTAAGACCAGCTCCCGTCAGGGTGGGTGGTGATCATGGGGGCGCTGTACCTGCTGAAATCACCGTCTGTCCTGTGGCATCTGACAGCTATTAAACTGATGAGACTCAGCAGAAAGATCACAGAGACTGACACGATGGCGATCAGCAGATATAGGTTCAAATCAGAGAAGTTGTCCTCCTTTATAGGCACATGTCTGAACTGAGTCTGAACATCAGCTGTGCTTTCAACCACCATCACATCAATAGACACAGTAGCTGACAGAGAAGGTTCTCCATTATCAGAAACCAGCACCACCAAGGGGTGAGTTTTCAGGTCATTGTCGCTCATTCTCCTCTTAGTCCTAATTTCCCCGGTGCTGGTTCCGATCCTGAACAGGTTGTTTCCTTTGGGCTCAGACAGGTGATAAGAAAGCAGCGCATTGTATCCAGAGTCTGCGTCCACGGCCCTGATCTTTGCTACAAAGTATCCTGCTTCAGCAGAATAGGGGATGGTCTCACTGTTAGCAGAGCCGTGCTCAGAATAAGGAGCTAAAATTGTTGGATTATTATCATTTTCATCCAGAATTAAAACAGTAACAGTCACGTTGCTGCTGAGAGGAGGAACACCAGAGTCTGTAGCCTGAACTTTAAACTGAAACGTTTTTAACTCCTCATAATTAAACGGCTGCAGACTGATTATGTCTCCACTGTCTGAGTTAATGTTTAAAACAGATGATATTGGAATATTTTTATACGAATTATCCAACAGTTTATAGCTAACCTTTGCATTTTGATCTACATCCGGATCGAATGCATTAATTGTATACATTTTTGAATTCGGTGGTTTATTTTCTTTGACATAAATGTAAATAACTGGCTCTATAAAACGAGGTGCGTTGTCATTCACATCCGCCACTTGAACAGTGATGATTTTGACGCCGGACAGGGGCGGACTTCCTTCATCTGTAGCTGTTATTGTGACATTATGAGCAGAAATATTTTCTCTGTCCAGTTGTCCATCAACTACTAATGAATAATCATTTTTGTAGTTGGACTTCAGTTTAAAGGGACCAGATCCAATTACGCTGCATTTAGTTACACCATTGTTCCCTCCATCTTTATCACTCACAGTAATTAAAGCTACAATCGTCCCGATTTGTGCGTCTTCTCTTACAGGTGTCATTAAGGATGTGACCGATATTTCTGGAGCATTGTCATTAAGATCAATCACCTCTATTAATACTTTCGCATACGCACTTCGAGGTGAAGATGCCTGATCTTTTGCTTGGACTCTAATTTCATAAGCACGCGCTTCTTCATAATCTAGACTTCCTTTCAAAGTTATTTTTCCAGTTTCTGATTCTAACTCAAACATATGTGATGGATCCATATTTCCTCTTTTAATAAAGGAGTACATAATCTTACCGTTTATGCCTTCGTCCATGTCTGTTGCATTTACTTTTACTACAGGTGTTCCAGGAGGTGCGTTTTCCTTTACACTTACTTTGTAAAGCGATTGGCTGAAGCTGGGTATATTGTCATTAACATCTATAACAAATACATGTATCTGTAGTGATCCTGATTTAGGAGGCTTACCTCCATCAATTGCCGTTAACATAAGTGTTATGAGCGAATGTGTCTCCCTGTCTAAAGCTTTCTGCAGCACTAATTCAGCCGACACGCCATGTTCTCCACCGCTCTGAACATCTAGAGAGAAATGTTCATTCTGACTCAGCTTGTAGGTTTTCACAGCGTTGCTCCCTATGTCTGCATCCACGGCTACAGGGAGAGGATATCGCTCTCCCGTTAGTGATGATTCCGAAATATTTAGGGAATGTTTGTTTTCAACAAATGCGGGAGCATTATCGTTTATGTCTACAATATTAATTTCTATGCGATGTGCAGTCATTGGGTTACTTAAAACAGCTTGTATTTTTAGCGAGCATTTTACGAGATCCGGACAAAGCTCCTCTCTGTCTATTCTCTCGTTAACGAAGAGGTTTCCGGTCCGCAAATTAACGTCAACATATTTCTTACTGTAACTCGAAACAACACGAAATCCCCTGCTCTCCAGATCCTGAACATTTAGGTTTAAATCCTTGGCGATGTTCCCCAAAGCGGTGCCTTTGTTCACCTCCTCTGATATGGAATAGGATAGTTGCGAGGTAGAGCAGCCATACAGACAAAGAAACAATGGAATGAAAATCCACACGTATTCCTTTTCCCTTCGTGGATACATCATGGGATCACGGAGGATAATTCAATTGAAGTAATCATTTATCCGGAGTAAACGTGTTTTCGTCCAGCGCAATTGTGATGACAGGAGTCTATTGCATTTCCCGACAAGCCCTGTCCCTGGGCCGAAAGATGATTTTTTTTTCTCTGTCTTATAAGGAGGAGGAGTTTTTAAATATATATTCTCGCTCAAATCCACGGTCTCCGACGACATCATGTGGTGAATAACCAGTCAGCAAATTAATTGTTTTGCAACTCAAACCCTTACAACTTACAACGATATTTTACAAACAAAACATATTAAGATTCAGGCTTCACCTCTAGGACAACTGGATAGCTCTTTACTGAATCTTTTTAAATTGACTTTTGCAAGTCTCCACATGATAAAAGTTGCATAAACGTTTGGTTACTGACTCATTATAAAATACTATTTTGAGAAAATAATGTATAGAATTATTATAAACAATGACACTTGTCAAGAAAAATAAAATAAATTAGTCAAAACTTAAACTACATTGGATACTATCGACAAACTGTATAAATGAGATTTGAATGAAAGAAAAATAAAAGTAAAAAAATATATATATAAACCATATAAACTAAACGTTTGACAACTTGTGACACAAATGGTCCACATTTTTGAATACAGATTTGGAGAATTATGACAAACTATATTTATTGCTCTAAAACCCGCATAGTATGAAGTATATATTTCTTACCTTGTCGTTGTTTGGTAAAGTCTGAGTTCTGGTAAAAGTGTCTCCTCCATTTATACTGATCAGTTCACCATCTACAGGTGGAAACGGTGCGGGGAAAACCACTACATCACTCTTCAGTGTGTCTGAGCTGAAACACACGTCATACTGCTGAGTAGCTTTAGAGTAAGACCAGCTCCCGTCAGGGTGGGTGGTGATCATGGGGGCGCTGTACCTGCTGAAATCACCGTCTGTCCTGTGGCATCTGACAGCTATTAAACTGATGAGACTCAGCAGAAAGATCACAGAGACTGACACGATGGCGATCAGCAGATATAGGTTCAAATCAGAGAAGTTGTCCTCCTTTATAGGCACATGTCTGAACTGAGTCTGAACATCAGCTGTGCTTTCAACCACCATCACATCAATAGACACAGTAGCTGACAGAGAAGGTTCTCCATTATCAGAAACCAGCACCACCAAGGGGTGAGTTTTCAGGTCATTGTCGCTCATTCTCCTCTTAGTCCTGATTTCCCCGGTGCTGGTTCCGATCCTGAACAGGTTGTTTCCTTTGGGCTCAGACAGGTGATAAGAAAGCAGCGCATTGTATCCAGAGTCTGCGTCCACGGCCCTGATCTTTCCTACAAAGTATCCTGCTTCAGCAGAATAGGGGATGGTCTCACTGTTAGCAGAGCCGTGCTCAGAATAAGGAGCTAAAATTGTTGGATTATTATCATTTTCATCCAGGATTAAAACATTAACAGTCACGTTGCTGCTGAGAGGAGGAACACCAGAGTCTGTGGCCTGAACTTTAAACTGAAATGTTTTTAACTCCTCATGATTAAAAGACTGCAAGCTGATTATATCTCCTGTGTCTGAGTTGATATTTAAAAAAGAAGAGATTGGGATATTTTTAGGTGAATTAGATAGCAATTTGTAGGTAATCTTTGCATTGTCATTTAAATCAGAGTCAACTGCATCTATTGTGTATATTTTCGAACCAACTGGACTGTTTTCTTTTACATAAATGTAAATAACTGGCTCCATAAAACGGGGTGCATTGTCATTAACATCAGCAACACTGACTGTAATGACTTTCATGCTGGACAGAGGCGGACTTCCTTCATCTGTAGCTGTTATTGTGACATTATAAATAGAAATGTTCTCTCTGTCAAGCGATCTATCAACTACTAATGAATAGTCATCTTTGTAGTTTGACTTCAGTTTAAAAGGAAAAGATCCAACTACGCTGCACTTAGTCACCCCATTGCTCCCTCCATCTTTATCACTCACTGTAATTAAAGCAACTATAGTTCCCAATTGTGCGTCTTCTCTTACTGGTGTCATTAATGACGTCACCAATGTTTCTGGAGCATTGTCATTCACATCAATCACCTCTATTAATAATTTAGCATGCGCACTACGAGGCGAGGCTCCCTGGTCTTTTGCTTGGACTCTTAACTCATAAGCGGGCGTTTTTTCAAAATCCATATTGCTCTTTAAAGTAATTTTTCCGGTTTCCGAATTTAAATCAAATACATTTGTTGGATCAGCATTACCTCGTTTTACGAAAGAATACACGATCTTGCCATTCATGCCTTCGTCTAAATCTGTAGCATTTATTTTGATCAACGCTGTTCCCGGTGCTGTGTTTTCATTTGCACGCACTTTGTAAAGAGATTTGCTGAATACTGGCGTATTATCATTAGCATCTATCACAAGTACGTGTATCTGTAATGTTCCAGATCTACCTGGTTTTCCTCCATCCAGAGCGGTCAGGACGAGTTTAAGCACTGGCTGTTTCTCTCGGTCTAAAGCTTTGTCGAGCACAAGCTCAGCAGATAATCCATGTTCTCCGGTGCTTTGAACATCAATTGAGAAATGTTCGTTCTTATCCAGCTTGTAGCTTTTCAGTGAGTAGCTTCCTACGTCTGCATCTTCTGCGATTGGCAGAAGATAACGCTCACCTGGTGGCACTGATTCAGAGATATTTACCAAATATACATGCTCATTAAACTCAGGCGAGTTGTCATTAATATCTAAAACATTCACTTCAATTCGGTGCACAACCATCGGGTTCGTCAAAACAGCCTGTATTCTTAGAGCGCATTGTTCTGTGTTCGGACACAGCTCCTCTCTGTCTATTCTGTCGTTAACAAATATATCCCCCGTCAATAAATTCACGTCAAAGTATTTCTTACTATAACCCGAGACAATGCTCAGGCCTCGGTCCTCCAGCTCTTGCACATTTAGGTTTAAATTCTTTGCAATATTCCCCACCAAGGTCCCTTTGTTCGCCTCCTCGGAAATGGTATAAGATAAATGCGAAGCAGAGCAGTCACAAAGACAAAGCAGCACAATCCAAAATATCCAAGCGCATTCCTCGTTTCCCATCCTGAGCAATAAACGCCAAATTCCTTGAAATCCGGTTATACCAGTGTGTATTATTGACATATATATCCCTCATTAATACGGTTATCCAGCAGCAACTGCAGCTTTTCTTTTTGTACCACGGCACAATGAAGCGGTGTCTGTAAACGAATAACCAATAACGGTTTCCGCCTTTCTGTGCAGGGTGGAGTTTTAGATGGACTGTAAAAAATGTACCGGCGGTCTCCAACGACACCTCGTGGAGCATCTAATGTAACTCACTAAATATGTTGCCGGATGTTTTGGGTAACTTTAAAAATAATGGTAAACAATTACCACATTTTAATCCTATTATTGCACTATTCTATACACCCATTACGTTAAAGGTCTAAAAGGGGTCACATATAAATCTCGGCGATGTACTATTGGAAGCAGTCAAAACATTTCATGAAATAGCAAAGGCATGCTTTAACTTTTTAACAGAATATCCGACTAGTCTGCCACGTCGAGCAGTTATCAGGTTTTGTGAATTCTATGTTAGATTTGAGGGAGGTGACTACTTTCAGCACCACGGAGAGCTTCATGCATCCATGGCCATTGTGGTGTTCTCTATGGACACACTATTTTTCAGATGATTCCTATATTTTTTTTCATGATAAAAAAATCCTAAACGGTTAACACTATATTGCTTTCAATTGAGACACGGGATAAAATTAATTGTGGTAATAGTTGTATTAAAAAAATAGTAAAAAGTGTTGCTATGTTGTGGAAATACAAAAGGGCTTAGTTTATTTTCGGTCTGAATGAGTTACTTTGATCCATAAGACGTAATTATTTAAACTCCAGAAATCTGGAGGCACTATATTTCAGAGTAAAAGAAAGTGATTATTGTTGATGGGATGCATATAATACGGGATCATTCGAAGTTTATAGCTAAAAAAAAAAACAAGACAAAAGGCAAAAAAGACTCAAACCTACCTTGTCTTTGTTTGGTAAAGTCTGAGTTCTGGTAAAAGTGTCTCCTCCATTTATACTGATCAGCTCTCCATCTACAGGTGGAAACGGTGCGGGGAAAACCACTACATCACTCTTCAGTGTGTCTGAGCTGAAACACACGTCATACTGCTGAGTAGCTTTAGAGTAAGACCAGCTCCCGTCAGGGTGGGTGGTGATCATGGGGGCGCTGTACCTGCTGAAATCACCGTCTGTCCTGTGGCATCTGACAGCTATTAAACTGATGAGACTCAGCAGAAAGATCACAGAGACTGACACGATGGCGATCAGCAGATATAGGTTCAAATCAGAGAAGTTGTCCTCCTTTATAGGCACATGTCTGAACTGAGTCTGAACATCAGCTGTGCTTTCAACCACCATCACATCAATAGACACAGTAGCTGACAGAGAAGGTTCTCCATTATCAGAAACCAGCACCACCAAGGGGTGAGTTTTCAGGTCATTGTCGCTCATTCTCCTCTTAGTCCTGATTTCCCCGGTGCTGGTTCCGATCCTGAACAGGTTGTTTCCTTTGGGCTCAGACAGGTGATAAGAAAGCAGCGCATTGTATCCAGAGTCTGCGTCCACAGCCCTGATCTTTGCTACAAAGTATCCTGCTTCAGCAGAATAGGGGATGGTCTCACTGTTAGCAGAGCCATGCTCAGAATAAGGAGCTAATATTGTTGGATTATTATCATTTTCATCCAGAATTAAAACATTAACAGTCACGTTGCTGCTGAGAGGAGGAACACCAGAATCTGTGGCCTGAACTTTAAACTGAAACGCTTTTAACTCCTCATAGTTGAAAGACTGCAGCGCACTTATTTCGCCGGTTTCTGTGTTTATATTTAGAATATTTGAAAGCGGTATTTTAGAGGGGTTTTCATCAATTAAGAAATACGTAATTTTAGCATTTTCCATTACGTCTGCATCCTGTGCTGTTGCCTTTGTGATTATTTGTCCAACTTTACTGTTCTCTTTCACATATACATTGATATTACCTTCTGGAAATGTAGGTGCATTGTCGTTAACGTCAGAAATATGCACGTTGAGTACAGCTGTACTAGTGAGAGCTGGACTACCTTCATCGGCAGCAGTAATAGTCAAATTATGAACTGATACTGTTTCTCTGTCGAGAGGACCATCAACTGTTAATGAATAATAGTTTTTGTAATTTGACTTTAATTTAAATGGGACAGAGTCTTGGATTTTACAGCTGGTGAGGCCATTCGGTCCTCCGTCTTTATCAGTCACAGTTACCAAAGCGATAACTGTCCCAATTCCCGCATTTTCCAGCACAGGACTCACCCTCGCTGTTATCGATATTTCTGGTGCATTATCATTAACATCAATAATCTCTACCAACACCTTAGAGTAACCACTCCTGGGGGATGCGCCTCGATCTGTTGCGCGCACTCTTATTTCATATACATTGCTTTCCTCGTAATCCAAATGACTCTTGACAGCAATTTCACCACTGTCCGGAAAAACGTAAAATTTATTAGAAGAGTCTACAGTTCCCCCTCTCATCAAAAAATATTTAATCTCAGAATTTGAACCTTCATCTAAATCAGTTGCATCTAATTTTAGTATTGTTGTACCTACGGGTACGTTTTCGCTGACACTTACTTTATAAAGGGACTTACTAAACAAAGGCGTGTTATCATTAACATCTATTACATTTATGAGAATTTGCATGCTGCCAGACTTTGACGGTTTACCTCCGTCCACTGCTGTTAGGGTCAGTTTAATTGCGGGTTGCTTTTCTCTGTCTAAAGCTTTTTGCAGGACTAACTCAGCAGACACGCTGTCACGACTACTGCTTACATCTATAGAAAAATACTCGTTTTGACTTATTTTAAAGGTTTTGACTGAATTAATGCCAGCGTCTGCATCATGAGCTGCGGGGAGAGGATACCTCTCACCCGCGGAAGATGATTCAGATATATTAAATACATGGATTTTCTCTGAGAATGCTGGTGCGTTATCATTAACATCCAGAATGTTTACTTCAATGCGATATATATTCATAGGGTTGTTAAGGAGAGCCTGTATGTTTAAGGGACATTTGAGTGTATTAGAACAAAACTCTTCGCGGTCGATCCTGTCGCTTACAAATAAAGCTCCCGTTCTTAAATTAGCGCCAAAATACATCTTACTGTATCCTGATACAATTCGAAATCCTCGTTCCTCCAGTTGCTGTGCGCTGATATGTAAATCCTTGGCAATATTCCCAACCACTGTCCCTTTGTCCACCTCCTCGGAGACCGAGTAGGAAATGTGAGCAGAGGACCAGTCGAATAAACAAAGAATAATGGCGAGCAGCATCCATTCAGCTTCCCTGTACCGTTTCTGATTCATTTTGTAAAGATGAAAAATCCAGACAAACTTCCTTCATTTATAAAACGGAGAAAAGTAGTAAAATACGTCCAAAATCTTCGAATCTCGGAACCTTTTTCCACACGACAACGTCTGTTAACCCAGACTCAACATCACGTACTCAGTGGTTCACATTTCAGCAAAAAAAGGAGGGGTTTTACATTATTAAGTGAGCAGAAGTGAAGCTGTGGTCTCGAGTGACATCTTGTGCTCGTTACATAGGCCTCCAAATAATATTTCGGAAAATAAAGATAATTCAGCTGTATTTTATTTACAGACGAAACATCTAAAAAAACACATCTTGCGTTTAGTCGAGGTGAACATTAAGGTCATATGAAAAGGAAAAAGAAAAACATAGGTTGGGAAGTTATGAATTTAGTGACGGGTTTGGAAAATAGACATTAAACAATGGTAGAGAAATAATAATAATAATAAAGAAATAGATAAGACACACCATTTTTTAATCTTTTGTGTAATTTAACCGGTAAAAAACCTTTCAGAAACATGGCTAGTGCCTTTTGCAAGCGTTTTGGAACACAAATGCAGAAGTATGCCGGATGAAATTACGCTTAATTGGAACAGAATAGATTGAAATTCACTTCATGATGAACGCTTGTCATTAATGTTTGTCAACTAGACAATAACACCGATATAACGCTAACATGCGTTTAGACCAATAAAACAAATAACTTTATACGGAAATTGCAGTAAAAAAAGAAAAAAAAAACATTTGTTTTTAATTTATAAAATATTTTAGCTTGAAGACAACTCACCTTGTCCTTGTTTGGTAAAGTCTGAGTTCTGGTAAAAGTGTCTCCTCCATTTATACTGATCAGTTCACCATCTACAGGTGGAAACGGTGCGGGGAAAACCACTACATCACTCTTCAGTGTGTCTGAGCTGAAACACACGTCATACTGCTGAGTAGCTTTAGAGTAAGACCAGCTCCCGTCAGGGTGGGTGGTGATCATGGGGGCGCTGTACCTGCTGAAATCACCGTCTGTCCTGTGGCATCTGACAGCTATTAAACTGATGAGACTCAGCAGAAAGATCACAGAGACTGACACGATGGCGATCAGCAGATATAGGTTCAAATCAGAGAAGTTGTCCTCCTTTATAGGCACATGTCTGAACTGAGTCTGAACATCAGCTGTGCTTTCAACCACCATCACATCAATAGACACGGTAGCTGACAGAGAAGGTTCTCCATTATCAGAAACCAGCACCACCAAGGGGTGAGTTTTCAGGTCATTGTCGCTCATTCTCCTCTTAGTCCTGATTTCCCCGGTGCTGGTTCCGATCCTGAACAGGTTGTTTCCTTTGGGCTCAGACAGGTGATAAGAAAGCAGCGCATTGTATCCAGAGTCTGCGTCCACAGCCCTGATCTTTGCTACGAAGTATCCTGCTTCAGCAGAATAGGGGATGGTCTCACTGTTAGCAGAGCCGTGCTCAGAATAAGGAGCTAAAATTGTTGGATTATTATCATTTTCATCCAGAATTAAAATATTAACAGTCACGTTGCTGCTGAGAGGAGGAACACCAGAGTCTGTGGCCTGAACTTTAAACTGAAACGTTTTTAACTCCTCATAGTTAAAAGACTGTAGACTTATAATTGTACCTGTATCTGAATGAACTGTTACCATTGAACTAATCTGCATATTTTTGGGGAAATTAATTAAACTGTACGTTGATCTTGCGTTTTCATCTGAATCTGAGTCAAACGTCGTCAGTTTATGAATAGTTGTTCCAGTTGGAATGTTCTCTTTTACGTAAACGTTTATGAAAGAATCAGCGAATCGAGGAGGATTGTCATTTACATCAGACACCTGAAGGGAAATCACGGCTGTGCTCGAGAGAACCGGCGATCCTTCATCTGTTGCTTCAATTAAGATATCATATTTGGAAATATTTTCTCTGTCGAGAGGTCCATCAACCAACAACGAAAAGTAATTTTTATAATTAGATTTTAATTTAAATGGAACAGAACCTGTTATCTTACAGTTTATTTGGCCGTTGTTGCCTCCATCTCTATCAGCGACCGTAACCGTGGCAACAGCTGTTCCTTTTTCAGCGTCTTCTTTTATTGGGCTCATAAGAGATGACACAGATATTTCAGGAGCATTGTCATTTACATCAATGACTTCGACCAAAACTTTGCTATGCGCACTGCGGGGAGGAGTACCTTTGTCTCGTGCTTGAACACGAATTTCAAATGCTTGATTTTCCTCATAATCAATGTTGCCTTTAACTGTAAGCTCTCCACTGTTGTTATTAAGGGAAAATATTTCTTCAGGGTTTAAACGTGCCCTCTCTGTGAAAGAGTAAACGATCTGACCATTAACACCTTCGTCTAAATCAGCGGCACTGATTGTTAATAAAGCTGTGCCAATATTTGCATTTTCAGTCACTTTTATTTTGTAAAGAGAGTTACTAAATACGGGTGAATTGTCGTTTACGTCCAAAACGTTCACTTTTATCTGTAAGGTCCCGGTTTTAGGTGGTTTTCCTCCATCGATTGCAGTCAGAATGATATCAATAACAGGCTCTTTTTCTCGATCTAATGCTTTCTGTAATACTAATTCAGCAGAGACACTCTGGTCACCATCGCTCTGTATATCTAATGAGAAATATTCGTTTGGGTTTAACTTGTATGTCTTCACTGAATTAGTTCCCACATCCGCATCATGAGCTACTGGGAGTGGATGTCTCTCCCCGACATACGAAGACTCAAATATATCAACTGTAATTACATCCTCTAGAAAAAATGGAGCATTGTCATTAATATCATTTATTAAAACCTCAAATCGCTGAAGGCTGCGAGGGTTGCTCAATATGGCCTCGATGTTTAAGGAACACTTCGCCAGATTAGGACAAAGCTCCTCCCGGTCTATCCTTTCGCTAACAAAAAGTAGTCCAGATTCACGGTTAATGTCAAAATACCGTTTTTTATTCCCAGATGTCATTTGGAGACCCGTGGACTGGAGCTGCTGCACACTGAGGTTTAAATCCTTCGCAACGTTTCCAACTGCCGTGCCTTTGTCTACCTCCTCAGAAATGGTATATGAAATCTGAGCCACGGACCAATCACAGAGACAGAAAAGGGTGAAAACCAGGCTCCACATATTATCCCATTGTGTCCGAACAGCCATCGCTTTCCAGAAAAAAACAACACGTTCTGGTTTCGTGCTTAACAAATATGAAAAATTATGTTTTTTTTTTTATGTATCCATTGTTGCAAACGATCCTCACTCGTTACGGGCCTTGCTCATCTGCGAGGTGTTCTCACAAAGCAAACCCAGATGATGACGTTTTAGCTTTAGGTCTGGACTGAAGGAGGAGTTTCCGGCACCGAAAACAGCTTTGTTGCGCGGTCTCTTGCGACATCTTGTGATCATTTAGTAATGCAACAGAATAATCTGATTTTTATTTTCTACAAAAAAACAATTTGATTTTAATAAATACTGTTGACAGAGAGCTCATTCAATGAATACATTAAATAAGCAATTTATGTGATTTAAAAGCTAAATAAACGACTAGATTCCTCATACAAAAGCACATGGCTGTGTGAAACAGCACCCAGATTATGAAATTGGACTGCAAAAAATCAGCACCGAGAACAGCTCTTGATTCTTAATAGAGAGCATAGAGAAATAACGTCTCAGAACCACGGACAGCGCATTGATAATTTCCCAGTTCCCTTCTGCCATTCAGTTATTTTGATTTATTGATTTATTTTAAAAACAATAAAACAAAATTCTTATGTTTTTATTTTTGTTATAGAATTCATAAAGCTGTAGCAAAACAAATGATTCCTAAAAATTCACGTGATTTTATAAAGCACTGCCAAAAACAAAAAATAAATAAAAAATACAACGAAGCACTGCAAATTAAGTTTTGAAGTGATTACTTTGTTAAGCATATCTAAACTGTTAACAAACTAATGTGACCACCTAACACTGAAAATCCTCTGTGCAATTATTGTGGCAGGTATTTTAACACACTACTAAACTTAAAATCTTTCAAATTACGGACAAAAAAAAGTGCATTTCTTACCTTGTCTTTGTTTGGTAAAGTCTGAGTTCTGGTAAAAGTGTCTCCTCCATTTATACTGATCAGTTCACCATCTACAGGTGGAAACGGTGCGGGGAAAACCACTACATCACTCTTCAGTGTGTCTGAGCTGAAACACACGTCATACTGCTGAGTAGCTTTAGAGTAAGACCAGCTCCCGTCAGGGTGGGTGGTGATCATGGGGGCGCTGTACCTGCTGAAATCACCGTCTGTCCTGTGGCATCTGACAGCTATTAAACTGATGAGACTCAGCAGAAAGATCACAGAGATTGACACGATGGCGATCAGCAGATATAGGTTCAAATCAGAGAAGTTGTCCTCCTTTATAGGCACATGTCTGAACTGAGTCTGAACATCAGCTGTGCTTTCAACCACCATCACATCAATAGACACAGTAGCTGACAGAGAAGGTTCTCCATTATCAGAAACCAGCACCACCAAGGGGTGAGTTTTCAGGTCATTGTCGCTCATTCTCCTCTTAGTCCTGATTTCCCCGGTGCTGGTTCCGATCCTGAACAGGTTGCTTCCTTTGGGCTCAGACAGGTGATAAGAAAGCAGCGCATTGTATCCAGAGTCTGCGTCCACGGCCCTGATCTTTCCTACAAAGTATCCTGCTTCAGCAGAATAGGGGATGGTCTCACTGTTAGCAGAGCCGTGCTCAGAATAAGGAGCTAAAATTGTTGGATTATTATCATTTTCATCCAGAATTAAAACATTAACAGTCACGTTGCTGCTGAGAGGAGGAACACCAGAGTCTGTAGCCTGAACTTTAAACTGAAACGTTTTTAACTCCTCATAGTTAAAAGACTGTAGACTGATTATTTCTCCAGTCTCTGAATTAATGTTTATCATTGAGTATAGGTGCTGTCCTTCACTTTTAGTTTCTAGCACCGAATAGCTCACCTGGCTGTTTTTGTTTATGTCAGCATCGACTGCTGACACTGTTTTAATTACTGTGCCTACTTTACTGTTTTCTTTAACATAAACGTGTATAACAGGTTCCTGAAAATTTGGTGCATTGTCATTAACATCCGAGACAAAAACGCTGATAACGCTGGCGTTTGAGAGAGGAGGATGCCCCTCATCTGAAGCTAATATTGTTACATTGTACTGAGAGGTAACCTCTCTGTCTAAATGTCCATCAACAACTAATGAAAAATAGTTTTTGTAGTTTTTCTCAAGTTTAAAAGGAACTGTATTTAGAATTTGACATGTAACTTCAGCATTTTTACCACTGTCTCTGTCTTGAACGGAGACAAGAGCAATAGCAGTACCGACAGCAGCATCTTCCTTGACAGTACTCGTAAGTGAGGTCACAGTGATTTCAGGAGTATTATCATTAAGATCAATAACTTCAACCAGAACTTTACTGTGAGCAGACATGGGAGGCTGGCCTTTGTCTCTTGCCTCTGCTCGGATCTCAAAAGCTTTTTTTTCTTCATAGTCAATTTTACCGTTTATTGAAATGATCCCTGTTACAGAGTCTATTCTGAAAATTTCAAGAACATGATCCTGATCCTTACTGCGAAGAGAGTACACTATTTCACTGTTTGCTCCTTCATCAGCGTCTGTGGCATTTAAAGTCAAGATTGCAGTGCCAACTGCGACGTTTTCCAGCACTTTGATCTTGTAAAGACTAGTGCTGAAAATAGGTGCGTTATCGTTGCTGTCTAGTACATTTATTTCAATCTCTGATGCACCTGAATTTGGAGGAGAGCCTCCATCGAATGCAGTTAACAGGAGCTTTATAGTTGTCTTTGTCTCTCTATCTAAGGCTTTTTGGAGCACTAATTCTGGAGATATGCTGTCTCCCCTTTTGTGTGTGACAAGACTGAAATATTCATTCGGACTGAGCTTATAACCACTGACCCCATTCTTACCTACATCCGCATCGCTTGCTTCCGATAAGGCGAATTTAAACCCAGGGGAAGTGTTTTCTGCGACATCCAACAGCTGGGATTTCGCATTGAAAGAAGGAGAATGATCATTGACGTCTTTGATTTCTATCTCCACGCGGTACAGCTTCAACGGGTTGTTTATTACGGCCTCCAAGCTAACAATGCATTTAGGTTCATCTGCACACATCTCTTCTCGATCTATTTTCTCACTGACATACAAAAATCCGGTCTTTAAGTTTATCTCAAAGTGTTTCTTTTTAGATGCAACAATCTGAAACAAGCGGGTCTCCAAATCCTGCACATTGAAGTTAAGATCCTTGGCAATATTTCCGACATTAGTGCCTGGTTTTACTTCCTCTGATACAGAATAAGACAACTGTGTCGTCGCCGCCTCCCGATAACAACACATCAGTGCGAACACAAAATATGTAACAGCAGGACGCCGGACATTTGGTGATAACATAATTCCGTTTTAACCGATCAAAGTATAGTTCCACTATATTGCATCTGACACAGATGGATCAGATGGGTCCAAAATTCAAGTCGCAGTCCCTGGCTTTGTTGACGTGCACTCCTTAATGTCCTTCCGTCTGTTCCCTGATCTCTTTGTGCTGAAATTCACAGCCAGTCCTCTTTTACACTGCGAGGAGAGTTACCATTTTATTGTTACGGTCTATAGCGTCGCGGCGTGGTAATTTTGAAAAACTACACTCAACAGGAAGGAAAAAGAAAAAAGAAGACGGCAGAAGGGCGGGACGATGTGCGTGTAAATAGTTTTTATAGAGCAATTAAAACTGTAATGATTTGTGTTCATTTCCTCCGTGTTCTGCTACGCCCACCCCTCCGCTGCAAGCAGTTATTTACCTGTGAACCGCTCTCTTTAAGCATTCAGCTCTCGGCCAGATTATAATAAACTATTGTCAGAAGATGTCGTTTTTTTTTCTTTTCGACTCCTCATTAAGAAACAGTTATAACTTTCATTAAGCGACAGAGCTAAACATCAACAGTGCTTTGTATACAAAATAAATTTACCTCAGAATGTTATTTAAAGCAAATTGTCGCCAACGGGAAAAATTCGCAGTAAGCATATTTGTCTAAATTAAACCATTGATGCGTTTCTTTACACCGCTGACAGATAAATATTTGTGTACGCTAAAATATTTCACACATATAAACAATGTTAATTTTATAATGTATAATTCAACATGAATTTGGCACACAATATCCTGTCAATGTAGTCACTGGGGGAAAAAATACATTCAAAACTCATATTAAGCACCTTGGAGAGCGAAACACAGTTCAGCAGGCATCTCAAGCACAAAGCCAAGCCATTCGACAACCACAAGAACTTTTGCAGATTACTTTAACGACACAAGACTTGCATAGTCCTTATTAATGCCATTGTTATGCAAACGTAATAAAAAACAAAACAAAACAAAACTAACAAAAAAACTTAAGTTAAATGTTTGATTATAATCTTACCTTTTCATTATTGGGTAAAGTCTGAGTTCTGGTAAAAGTGTCTCCTCCATTTATACTGATCAGTTCACCATCTACAGGTGGAAACGGTGCGGGGAAAACCACTACATCACTCTTCAGTGTGTCTGAGCTGAAACACACGTCATACTGCTGAGTAGCTTTAGAGTAAGACCAGCTCCCGTCAGGGTGGGTGGTGATCATGGGGGCGCTGTACCTGCTGAAATCACCGTCTGTCCTGTGGCATCTGACAGCTATTAAACTGATGAGACTCAGCAGAAAGATCACAGAGACTGACACGATGGCGATCAGCAGATATAGGTTCAAATCAGAGAAGTTGTCCTCCTTTATAGGCACATGTCTGAACTGAGTCTGAACATCAGCTGTGCTTTCAACCACCATCACATCAATAGACACAGTAGCTGACAGAGAAGGTTCTCCATTATCAGAAACCAGCACCACCAAGGGGTGAGTTTTCAGGTCATTGTCGCTCATTCTCCTCTTAGTCCTGATTTCCCCGGTGCTGGTTCCGATCCTGAACAGGTTGTTTCCTTTGGGCTCAGACAGGTGATAAGAAAGCAGCGCATTGTATCCAGAGTCTGCGTCCACAGCCCTGATCTTTGCTACAAAGTATCCTGCTTCAGCAGAATAGGGGATGGTCTCACTGTTAACAGAGCCGTGCTCAGAATAAGGAGCTAATATTGTTGGATTATTATCATTTTCATCCAGGATAAAAATGTTTACGGTAACGTTGCTGCTGAGAGGACGAACACCAGAGTCTGTAGCCTGAACTTTAAACTGAAATGTTTTTAACTCCTCATAATTAAAAGACTGTAAACTAATTATATCTCCTGTTTCTGAGTTGATGTTAATCATTGCTGACAGCGGTACGAAATCACTGTTACTGATTATTGCATAATTCACCATGCTATTTTCACTAGCATCAGCATCAGTTGCAGATACCGTTTTCAAAACTGCACCAACCGGACTATTTTCTTGCACATACATATTAATTACAGTCTCAGAAAACAGCGGCGCGTTGTCATTTACATCGGTAACTTGAATCGAAACAATGCTTGTATTAGACAGAGGAGGGCTCCCTTCATCTGTAGCTTTAATAGTAATGTTGTACTGGGAAATTAATTCCCTATCTAGAGCACCACTTATAACCAATGTATAATAATTTTTATAGTTTGTCTCTAATTTAAAGGGAACGGTGTTGGAAATCTCACATTTTACGTCGCCGTTTTTGCCACCGTCTCTGTCAAGAACTGAAACAAGTGCTATTGCAGTGCCAATTTCAGCGTCCTCTTTGACCCTGCTTTGTAGTGACGTGACAGTGATGTCAGGTGCATTGTCATTTACATCCACCACCTCCACCAGGACTTTACACTGAGCTGTAAGCGGAGGCTGGCCTTTGTCTGTAGCCTGCACACGAATCTCAAAAGCAGGATTTATTTCAAAGTCTATAATCTCTTTAACTGTTATGGTTCCCGTTTTGGTGTCAATTTCAAATATTTCTAAAACGTGGTCCTGATCGTTTGAATTCAGCGAATAAACAATTTCTTTGTTTAATCCCTGATCGGCGTCATTCGCAGTGACCGTTATTATTGTCGTTCCGACGGGTGTATTTTCTGTAACGCTTGTTTTATACAATGCTTTAACAAAAGTAGGGATATTATCATTAATGTCAAGCACACGAATACTAATTTCTGATGTACCTGATTTCACTGGTGTCCCCCCGTCTACCGCAGTCAGCGTGAGTTTAACTAAAGGCTGCTTTTCACGATCTAAAGCTTTCTGCAGGACTAACTCAGCTGATACACTCTCACCTTTGTGTACTGTTAAAGAAAAATATTCGTTAGGGTTTAGCTTATAGGTGCTTATACCGTTTTTCCCCACATCAGCATCGTATGCGGACAGTACAGGGAATGTTGCTCCTACCACAATGCTTTCTGCTATGTCGATAGTTTGGGATTTCGCACTAAAAGCAGGCGGGTTATCATTTACATCAAGAATAATAACTTCAATCTGATAAAGTTTGAGTGGATTGTTAATCACAGCTTCTACATTTATTGTGCATATTGTCGCCTTCGCACAAAGCACTTCTCTGTCGATCCTCTCACTGACGTAAAGCAATCCTGAATTTAAGTTTACATCAAAATACTTTCTTTTTGATCCGGCTACAAGCTGAAACATACGTGATTCCAAATCCGGCACATTAAGGTTGAGATCCTTTGCTAAATTGCCAACTGAAGTCCCCGGGTTTACCTCTTCCTGTACGGAGTAGGAAAGCTGCCCAGACACTGCTCCACAGTTATGCTCCAAGGAAACAAACAGCAGATATATTCCAAATGAGATCACTCTTCCCAGCGGATGCATAGCTCCGTCCAAAGATAACAAAACATAGATCTGTATGAAGGCTTAGAATATCCCTGCTTCATGGAGAGGAAAACATTTTACCGACCCGAATTAAAAATATTGCTCTCTTCAATTGCGTATCAGCCTAACAAAGCCCAGATAAAGATGGATGCACTCGGCATGGGAGGTGCCTTCACACATCAACGAACCCTGGTCGGTGCTACGGTCTAGACTGTCGCCTAATGGACGTTTGGAGGTACTGTATGACACCAAAAATCCTAAAAAAAAATCTGCCTGTTAAAAAAGTGTATTTAATGAAACACTATGTTAATAGATAAAGATAGTTTCTTTTGTTTTGTATAATGTCAAATTATTTTAAGTTGTAGGAATATGCAAATGGAAAAATACTTCAGAACCATGGAGAGAGTAATCATTACTGCGGTGCAGCGTGATATTCAACGGCAAGGGGCAAGGAGCTAAAGCCATTCTGATGTATTGTTAACGAAAATATAAGGTTGTTATGCATCAGTAAGTAACGCTGGAGCATTGAAGAAAACCACATAAAATTTTAACGGTTTCTTGACATTAAAAAGCTCACTTTACAGTAGTCTCTCAGAGGAAAACAAATACTCTAACGCTAATGCTTCATTTTCAGTAGAGCTTATCTTGCATAAATGTACACGACATCATTTTATTTTATTAACACAAGATATTTAACACCAAACTGCCGTATATCACACAAATAGCACGCAGTTTAGTATCCTAAACAATAATCGCTATGTCAATCTTTTATCTTTTATGTGATGGCAGAGACTTGAGTGTTACATAAATGGATAGAACTCGAAGAATTTTCAGTAGAAAATCTAAACCTGCCATAACTGCAATCATCAAATTAAACCACTTCAAAAATAAATAAAAATAAATTTGGAGAAACAGGTAGAAACGTTCAGGTTATGTCAATGACGGGAAGTTACATTCTTACCTTGTCTTTGTTTGGTAAAGTCTGAGTTCTGGTAAAAGTGTCTCCTCCATTTATACTGATCAGTTCACCATCTACAGGTGGAAACGGTGCGGGGAAAACCACTACATCACTCTTCAGTGTGTCTGAGCTGAAACACACGTCATACTGCTGAGTAGCTTTAGAGTAAGACCAGCTCCCGTCAGGGTGGGTGGTGATCATGGGGGCGCTGTACCTGCTGAAATCACCGTCTGTCCTGTGGCATCTGACAGCTATTAAACTGATGAGACTCAGCAGAAAGATCACAGAGACTGACACGATGGCGATCAGCAGATATAGGTTCAAATCAGAGAAGTTGTCCTCCTTTATAGGCACATGTCTGAACTGAGTCTGAACATCAGCTGTGCTTTCAACCACCATCACATCAATAGACACAATAGCTGACAGAGAAGGTTCTCCATTATCAGAAACCAGCACCACCAAGGGGTGAGTTTTCAGGTCATTGTCACTCATTCTCCTCTTAGTCCTGATTTCCCCGGTGCTGGTTCCGATCCTGAACAGGTTGTTTCCTTTGGGCTCAGACAGGTGATAAGAAAGCAGCGCATTGTATCCAGAGTCTGCGTCCACGGCCCTGATCTTTCCTACAAAGTATCCTGCTTCAGCAGAATAGGGGATGGTCTCACTGTTAGCAGAGCCGTGCTCAGAATAAGGAGCTAAAATTGTTGGATTATTATCATTTTCATCCAGAATAAACACGTTAACAGTCACGTTGCTGCTGAGAGGAGGAACACCAGAGTCTGTAGCCTGAACTTTAAACTGAAATGTTTTTAGCTCCTCATAGTTAAAAGACTGCAGACTGATTATGTCGCCTGTTTCTGAATTTATGCTCATCATTGATCTGAGTGGGAGTGGGTTACTATTGTCATGCACAAGCGAGTAACTAAGCTGACCATTTTGATCAGTGTCTGCATCAACTGCTGACACTGTTTTAATAACTGCTCCTGTTGGACTGTTTTCTTTCATAAAGATGTTTATAGTGTCTTCTGTGAAATGAGGTTTGTTATCATTTACATCAAAGACATGTACAATAATGACGCTGGTGCTGGAGAGAGGTGGGCTGCCTTCATCTGTAGCTGTGATGCTGATATTGTAGTGAGGTGCTGTTTCTCTGTCAAGGACTCCATTAACAACTAAAGAATAGTAGTTCTTATAATTTGACTCTAATTTGAAAGGAACATCGTTAGAAATTTCACAGCTCACAACGCCATTTCTACCTCCGTCTTTATCAGACACTGAAACAAGAGCAATCGCCGTGCCAATGGCCACATCTTCTTTCACTGTATTTAACAGGGATGTAACCGTAATTTCAGGAGAATTGTCATTCACATCTAGAACTTCAATTAGTAATTTTGCATTTGAAGTGAGAGGAGAGTTTGCTCTATCATTAGCTTGGACTTGAATCTCAAAAGCAATATTCTCTTCAAAGTCTATGTTCTTTATATTTGTTATGGTGCCATTTTTTTCGCTGATAGTAAAAAAGTTTGTTTGTTTTCTTTGGTCTATTTCAATCAGAGAATATAATATTTGGCCATTCTGTCCCGCATCTAAGTCCGTAGCATTTAGAGTAATTATTGAGGTTCCAATCTTAACATTCTCATACACACTGATTTTGTACAGCGTTTGGCTAAAAACTGGAGGATTATCATTAACATCCAACACGTTTACTGTAATTGTCATGCTTCCTGATTTAACTGGTGTTCCTCCATCGATGGCAGTCAGCGTCAGTTGGATCAGAGACTGTTTTTCTCTGTCTAGTACTTTCTGTAGTATTAGTTCGACAGTCATGCTCTGACCCTTATGTATATTCAGAGAAAAATACTCATTTTGACTAAGCTTGTATGTATTAACAGAATTCTTTTCTACATCTGCATCGTGTGCCCGTTTCAGCGGAAATTTGGCTCCTGCTGCTGTGCTTTCGGTAATATTAATCATCTGCGACATGCTGGGAAATATTGGCGAGTTATCATTTACATCTAAAACCACAATTTCAATACGATAGAGTTTTAAAGGATTATTTATGACTGCTTCTACAGTGAGTGAACACTTTGGTTCTTCGCCACAGAGCTGCTCTCGGTCTATTCTTTCATTTACATACAAGGCACCGGTGTTTAGATTTACCTCGAAGTATTTTTTCTTAGACCCAGCAACGATCTGAAACATGCGCGTCTCCAAGTCCTGGACGTTGATATTCAGATCTTTTGCTGTATTTCCCAAAACAGTCCCGATCTTTGACTCCTCTGCAACGGTGTAAGTGAGCTGCCCAGATACAGGGTCTGAATAACAGTCCAGCAGCGCAGGCAAGAAAAAAATCCATATCAAGCTCGGTCTATCCACTAGATGCATAATTTCAGATGTATGGCAAGGCGCACGGACAAATCAGAATAACATGTTGCCGTATGGTGAAAAATAGAGGAAATTAATCAGACAGCAATTATTTCGAATGAAAATGTCGCCATGATGGCAACGAAACATACGACGACCGTCCTTTGTTTCCACACCCCTCTTTGTAACAGAGCAAAGAGGAATCCTTGACTGAGTGGAGATTTGCTAGAAACCCCTCCCTTAAACGTTTGGCGAGGAAAAGTATAAAACGTTATTTATTTAATCATTTACTGGTTTATTTATTTGTTTTAGTTTTTTTTTTTTTTTTTACACTTTGGGATATTTGGAAAGTAGAAAAATAAGTTGTCTGGACAAAAAGAAAAAGCTTATTTAACTTCGATGAATAATAAAAGATGAACAAAAAAAAATAATTCATTTATTTGGTTAGTTATATTTTGGGAACCGGTGTGCCATCTGGTATTTGGTATTACTGTCTCGTGTTTAAAGCTGTTAGATGACGTATCTATGAATATTACATACATGAATGTGGCCTTTTTGTGAGATCACAAGAAAAACAGACCGTTGATGAAGACTGTTTCAGAACCACGAATAGCGGTAATAAGTATTCGGCATTTGATATCACACACGGCCGAACATACCTCCCTTCTTCACAACCCTCGTATCATCAACTTTTTATAACTTTGAAGAAAAGTCAGCGGCTTGTTTGCGAAAGTCTGATACAGGAGAATTTATTATAGCCAGATGGCGCAAATGCATCTGCATAGAAAAACAATAAGATATATAAAGGTAGATGTTAACAAATAATTTAACTATGATCTTACCTTGTCTTTGTTTGGTAAAGTCTGAGTTGTGGTAAAAGTGTCTCCTCCATTTATACTGATCAGTTCACCATCTACAGGTGGAAACGGTGCGGGGAAAACCACTACATCACTCTTCAGTGTGTCTGAGCTGAAACACACGTCATACTGCTGAGTAGCTTTAGAGTAAGACCAGCTCCCGTCAGGGTGGGTGGTGATCATGGGGGCGCTGTACCTGCTGAAATCACCGTCTGTCCTGTGGCATCTGACAGCTATTAAACTGATGAGACTCAGCAGAAAGATCACAGAGACTGACACGATGGCGATCAGCAGATATAGGTTCAAATCAGAGAAGTTGTCCTCCTTTATAGGCACATGTCTGAACTGAGTCTGAACATCAGCTGTGCTTTCAACCACCATCACATCAATAGACACAGTAGCTGACAGAGAAGGTTCTCCATTATCAGAAACCAGCACCACCAAGGGGTGAGTTTTCAGGTCATTGTCGCTCATTCTCCTCTTAGTCCTGATTTCCCCGGTGCTGGTTCCGATCCTGAACAGGTTGTTTCCTTTGGGCTCAGACAGGTGATAAGAAAGTAGCGCATTGTATCCAGAGTCTGCGTCCACGGCCCTGATCTTTCCTACAAAGTATCCTGCTTCAGCAGAATAGGGGATGGTCTCACTGTTAGCAGAGCCGTGCTCAGAATAAGGAGCTAAAATTGTTGGATTATTATCATTTTCATCCAGGATAAAAATGTTTACGGTAACGTTGCTGCTGAGAGGAGGAACACCAGAGTCTGTAGCCTGAACTTTAAACTGAAATGTTTTTAGCTGCTCAAAGTTAAAAGACTGTAGACTGATTATGTCGCCTGTTTCTGAATTTATGTTCATCATTGATCTGAGTGGGAGTCGGTTACTATTGTCATGCACAAGCGAGTAGCTAAGCTGACCATTTTGATCAGTGTCTGCATCAACTGCTGACACTGTTTTAATAACTGCTCCTGTTGGACTGTTTTCTTTCATAAAGATGTTTATAATGTCTTCTGTGAAATGAGGTTTGTTATCATTTACATCAGAGACATGTACAATAATGACGCTGGTGCTGGAGAGAGGTGGGCTGCCTTCATCTGTAGCTATGATGCTGATATTATAATGAGGCGCTCTTTCTCTGTCCAGAGGTCCATCCACAACCAAAGAATAATAGTTCTTATAATTTGACTCTAATTTGAAAGGAACGTTTTTGGACATTTTACAGTTAACTATTGCATTTTTACCGCTATCTTTGTCCAATATTGAAACAAGAGCAATGGCGGTGCCTGTAGAGGCATCCTCTTTCACTGTATTTAACAGGGATGTAACTGTAATTTCTGGAGCATTGTCATTCACATCTAGAACTTCTATCAGTAATTTTACATGCGAGGTCATAGGAAATACTGCTCTGTCACTGGCTTGTACCCTAATCTCAAAAGCATTATTCTCTTCAAAGTCAATGTTCTTTATATTTTTTACTGTTCCGGTTATTTTATCAACTGCAAAAATCTCATTTGGTTTTCCCCTCCCGACATCACTTAATGAGTATAACACTTGTCCATTCATGCCTGCATCTAAATCTTTAGCAGTAAGTGTAATTATTGACGTGCCTATCGTGACATTTTCATGCACACTGGCTTTATACAGAGTTTTACTGAATTCAGGTGCGTTATCATTAATATCCAACACATTTATTATCAAAGCCATTGTTCCAGTTTTAGCTGGCGTTCCTCCATCCAACGCAGTTAGGCTGAGCCGAATGACAGGTTTCTTTTCTCTGTCTAAAACTTGCTGAAGCACTAGTTCGGGTGTTACACTTTCTCCCTTCTGTGTTTCCAAAGAGAAATGCTCATTTTGACTTAGCCTGTATGAGTGTATGGTGTTTCTGCCTACGTCTGCATCGTGAGCAGGATGCAGAGGAAATTTTGTCCCCGCTGCTGTGTTCTCAGTAATGTTTAGTTCCTGCGTCTTGGTAAGAAAAGACGGAGAATTATCATTGACATCTAATATTGTTATCTCTATGCGGTACAGTTTCAGTGGATTATTAATAACTGCTTCAACATTGATTGCACATTTGGCTTCTTCGCCGCAGAGTTCTTCCCGATCTATCCTCTCATTAACATACAAGACTCCAGTCTTTAGATTTACCTCGAAATATTTTCTCCTTGATCCCGCAACGATCTGGAACAAACGGGATTCCAGCTCCTGGACATTAAGATTGAGATCTTTCGCAATATTTCCGATAGATGTCCCAAGATTTACCTCTTCCGATACGGAGTAAGAAACCTGTCCCAAAACCGCTTGCCAATAACAATTTAGGAGCACAAAGACGAGGTGTATCCACACAGAGCTCGATCTGCTCTGAAAATACATGTTCCCAGTTCAATGAAAACGTATAAGGAAATTTTCTCGGTTAGGTGACGATAGCATCAGACCAATCCTTTACACAGAATAAATAAACAAAAAAAAAAAAATGTATTTCCGGGGAGAAATAGTCCTCAGGTCTTTACCCTACTCCCTGTGCCTCTCTTTGTTTCAAAACCATTGAACATCTTCATCCTTTAAATCTGGGAGGAGTCACGATAAGCTAAAGTGGAAATTCAGATGTGACGGTCCATTATGTCCTCTTGTGGATAAGTTAAAAACTACACCCAAGATTGACAAACAAAAACTATCATTTAATGTTACTTGATTTATTAAGCAAGACCCACAAAAAAGAAGAGGTTTAATTTCAAGTACCTATGCAACACACCAATTTGAATATTTCTGAAATAAATAGTCACTCATTAGGTTCAGCAAAATATATTAGCTTTAACTTTGGATGAGCAAAAAGGAAAGAGCTCAAACAAAGTTGTTTAACTATTCTGAAGGCTGAATGTTCGGGTTTTTCCTCTGTTTATACTATACCAAATAAATCTGAGATTATTTTAATCCCCATGGATGGAGGAATCATCTTGACAAGCAGTAGTTTTATTTAAATTAAAACATTTCCTGAATGTAAACAGAAAAATTATAATATCCCGATATGGAAAAGTCAAAAAAGTTTTGTTTTTTTTTCTCAATATTTTCTAAATAAAAATAATAAAATAATAAAACTGAAAACAAATTATGAAATGCAAAGAAGATACAATATACATACATACACTTGGTCTAACAAAATTAATGCTAAAAAAATACACTATATTGGAATCATATTACATTAACACTTAAAGAAATAAAAATTAGCATAGGTGAAATTGGAACAACGAAAGGTTACCCAAAGACATAAGCAGCAGTGTAGTGGCAAAGACGGGTATGCAACAAAGAAATAACCCATGAAGTCAAGCGTAACGCGGTCTTTAATAAATCAGATTTATCAAAGACTTAGCTACAAAGTAATTCCACATAAAATTACATGAGCAAAGTTACACACAACTATGCTTTCGGGATTCCATAGACAAAACCACAACATATAAATAGGCATTAACAAGGATGGAGATCTAGTCTTACCTTGTCTTTGTTTGGTAAAGTCTGAGTTCTGGTAAAAGTGTCTCCTCCATTTATACTGATCAGTTCACCATCTACAGGTGGAAACGGTGCGGGGAAAACCACTACATCACTCTTCAGTGTGTCTGAGCTGAAACACACGTCATACTGCTGAGTAGCTTTAGAGTAAGACCAGCTCCCATCAGGGTGGGTGGTGATCATGGGGGCGCTGTACCTGCTGAAATCACCGTCTGTCCTGTGGCATCTGACAGCTATTAAACTGATGAGACTCAGCAGAAAGATCACAGAGACTGACACGATGGCGATCAGCAGATATAGGTTCAAATCAGAGAAGTTGTCCTCCTTTATAGGCACATGTCTGAACTGAGTCTGAACATCAGCTGTGCTTTCAACGACCATCACATCAATAGACACAGTAGCTGACAGAGAAGGTTCTCCATTATCAGAAACCAGCACCACCAAGGGGTGAGTTTTCAGGTCATTGTCGCTCATTCTCCTCTTAGTCCTGATTTCCCCGGTGCTGGTTCCGATCCTGAACAGGTTGTTTCCTTTGGGCTCAGACAGGTGATAAGAAAGCAGCGCATTGTATCCAGAGTCTGCGTCCACAGCCCTGATCTTTGCTACAAAGTATCCTGCTTCAGCAGAATAGGGGATGGTCTCACTGTTAACAGAGCCGTGCTCAGAATAAGGAGCTAAAATTGTTGGATTATTATCATTTTCATCCAGAATTAAAACATTAACAGTCACGTTGCTGCTGAGAGGAGGAACACCAGAGTCTGTGGCCTGAACTTTAAACTGAAATGTTTTTAGCTGCTCAAAGTTAAAAGACTGCAGACTGATTATTTCTCCAGTCTCTGAATTTATGCTGATCATTGATCTGAGTGGGAGTGGGTTACTATTGTCATGCACAAGCGAGTAGCTAAGCTGACCATTTTGATCAGTGTCTGCATCAACTGCTGACACTGTTTTAATAACTGCTCCTGTTGGACTGTTTTCTTTCATAAAGATGTTTATAATGTCTTCTGTGAAATTAGGTTTGTTATCATTTACATCAGAGACATGTACAATAATGACGCTGGTGCTGGAGAGAGGTGGGCTGCCTTCATCTGTAGCTATGATGCTGATATTATAGTAAGACACTTTTTCTCTGTCCAAAGGTCCATTCACAACTAAAGAATAATAGTTCTTATAACTTGACTCTAAATTAAAAGGAACGTAATTGGAGATTTTGCAATTCACGATGGCATTTTTACCACTGTCTTTATCAAATACTGAAACAAGAGCAATGGCTGTGCCAATGGCCGCATCTTCTTTCACTGTATTTAACAGGGATGTTACTGTTATTTCAGGAGCATTGTCATTCTCATCTAAAACTTCAATAAGCAATTTAGCATGTGAGTTTAGAGGAGAGTAACCTTTATCTCTGGCTTGCACTCGAATCTCAAAAGCATTATTTTCTTCAAAGTCTATGTTCTCTTTATTTGTTACACACCCTGTATTTCCATCTATAGCAAAAAGATCTTTCTCTTTTCCACTTACTTCACTGAAGGAATATATTATTTGCCCATTTTGTCCTGCATCTAAATCTGTAGCATTCAGTCTTATTATTGATGTCCCTATTTTAACATTCTCATACACTTTTGCTTTGTATAGAGTTTGACTGAATGCTGGGGGGTTGTCATTATTATCCAAAACATTTACTATTATTGTCATACTACCTGATTTTGCTGGTGTTCCTCCATCAACAGCGGTCACTATGAACTGAATCAAAGATTGTTTTTCTCTATCTAACACTTTCTGAAGCACTAGTTCTGGTGTTATTTTTTCTCCTTTTGGCGTTGCTAGAGAAAAATGGTCATTCTGACTAAGTTTGTAAGTACTCACTGATTTTTTTCCAACGTCTGCATCATGAGCTGGGTGCAACGGGTATTTAGTCCCTGGTGCTGTGCTTTCACTAATGTTGATCATCTGAGACGTGCTGAGAAATCTGGGAGAATTATCATTTACGTCTAAAATTTCGATTTGCATGCGGTACAACTTCAGAGGATTATTAATAACCGCTTCTACACTTATTGAGCATTTTGCTTCATTACCGCACAGTTCCTCTCGATCTATTCTCTCATTGACGTAAATGGCACCGGTCTTTAGATTTACCTCAAAATATTTTTTCTTCGATCCTGCAACGATCTGGAACATACGGGTCTCCAAATCATTGATATTTAGGTTGAGATCTTTGGCAATATTCCCAAAAACAGTCCCTTGGTTCACCTCCTCTGAAACGGAGTAAGAAAGCTGTCCTAAAGCCACTTCCCAGCAGCAACCCAGCAACACAAAGACGAGGTAAATCCACACAGAGCTTGTTCTGCTCGGATAATGCATATTCCGGTAAATTCAAGGACACAAAAATGAACTAATTATTTTTTACGCCATGAAATTATGGAAAAAAAAAATACTATTTCGGGATCTTCCTAAAACCAAAACCAGAAGCTTCACATAAGCGTCCTCCCGTCGTTCGGTTTCAAGCCTCTTTTTTCTTTGTTTCAAACGTCAGTGAAACCGCATCATCACCACCTGACTCTGGGAGGAGTCCCGACAAATCCAAAAGAAAATTCAGATGTCACGGTCTACAATGTCCCCGTGCGGACGTGTGCAAAAACTGCACCCAGCTCCAAAAATGCCTACCCAGTACAGTAACATTTAATTAACTTAAAATAATGGGGGTGTTTTTGTAGAAAGGAAGCTCATTTCTGAAATATTCAAAATATAAAATTGCGTTGTTCTTGTATCCTTTCCAAATAAGGAACATGATAAGCTTTGCTTCTGAAAAAAACAAAAAAAACAAAAAACAAGCAGAACAAAAATAAAAGAAAAGGAAAAACAAAACTGTAACGAACTTGCTGTTGACCCAATGAAAGTTCAGACGGTCTTTCTCAATAAAAATACGTTTTGGCTGTTTTGTTGAAAAATTGGGAACTTCTTTTAACAAGCATGAATAATAATTTTCTCTCCTGAAGTAAATATCAAGTAAAAATCAATAAACAATAAACATAAGCAACGGCTTAATGTATTTCAGTAAAAAAAATATTTAGATGAATTCAGCCGTCATATTTTTAAGATCCGTGCACATTTACGATCTTTTGCATCTTTTAGAATGGAAGCGATAAAAATGCAATTGCTTTCGGTTTTGATCGGAAATGACATGTAGATATTAAACGTGTCTATAGATATGATAAAGTATATAACACTAAGAATCATAAGTCAAATGAAAACATGTAAGCTTCGGCACCACGGAAAGCTACTCTTAGATGTGAGGACTCGCGCAGACACTTTTAAAAGAAACACAAATCGCCACTGTACGATTCAAATCATTCTAGTCTATTTTCACTTGACAAGACAGTCATTTGTTCAGATTCATTAACATTTTTAGCTACTTTTACATACCTTTTAAGAATTACATTAACATACTAACAATCAAGGCAATGAAATACGCAGTCACAAAGATAAAGCATCGCTCTTACCTTGTCGTTGTTTGGTAAAGTCTGAGTTCTGGTAAAAGTGTCTCCTCCATTTATACTGATCAGTTCACCATCTACAGGTGGAAACGGTGCGGGGAAAACCACTACATCACTCTTCAGTGTGTCTGAGCTGAAACACACGTCATACTGCTGAGTAGCTTTAGAGTAAGACCAGCTCCCGTCAGGGTGGGTGGTGATCATGGGGGCGCTGTACCTGCTGAAATCACCGTCTGTCCTGTGGCATCTGACAGCTATTAAACTGATGAGACTCAGCAGAAAGATCACAGAGACTGACACGATGGCGATCAGCAGATATAGGTTCAAATCAGAGAAGTTGTCCTCCTTTATAGGCACATGTCTGAACTGAGTCTGAACATCAGCTGTGCTTTCAACCACCATCACATCAATAGACACAGTAGCTGACAGAGAAGGTTCTCCATTATCAGAAACCAGCACCACCAAGGGGTGAGTTTTCAGGTCATTATCGCTCATTCTCCTCTTAGTCCTGATTTCCCCGGTGCTGGTTCCGATCCTGAACAGGTTGTTTCCTTTGGGCTCAGACAGGTGATAAGAAAGCAGCGCATTGTATCCAGAGTCTGCGTCCACAGCCCTGATCTTTGCTACAAAGTATCCTGCTTCAGCAGAATAGGGGATGGTCTCACTGTTAGCAGAGCCGTGCTCAGAATAAGGAGCTAAAATTGTTGGATTATTATCATTTTCATCCAGAATTAAAACATTAACAGTCACGTTGCTGCTGAGAGGAGGAACACCAGAGTCTGTAGCCTGAACTTTAAACTGAAACGTTTTTAACTCCTCATAGTTAAAAGACTGCAGACTGATTATTTCTCCAGTCTCTGAATTTATGCTCATCATTGATCTGAGTGGGAGTGGGTTACTATTGTCATGCACAAGTGAGTAGCTAAGCTGACCATTTTGATCAGTGTCTGCATCAACTGCTGACACTGTTTTAATAACTGCTCCTGTTGGACTGTTTTCTTTCATAAAGATGTTTATAATGTCTTCTGTGAAATGAGGTTTGTTATCATTTACATCAGAGACATGTACAATAATGACGCTGGTGCTGGAGAGAGGTGGGCTGCCTTCATCTGTAGCTATGATGCTGATATTGTAGTGAGGCGCTCTTTCTCTGTCCAGAGGTCCATCCACAACCAAAGAATAATAGTTCTTATAATTTGACTCTAATTTAAAAGGAACGTTTTCTGACATTTTACAGTTAACTATTGCATTTCTACTGCTGTCTTTATCAAATATTGAAACAAGAGCAATTGCGGTGCCACTGGATGCATCCTCTTTCACTGTATTTAATAGGGATGTAACTGTAATTTCAGGAGCATTGTCATTCACATCTAGCACTTCAATGAGTAATTTAGCATTTGAAGTCATTGGCGAGGAAGCTCCATCACTGGCCTGAACACGAATTTCAAAAGAATTATTCTCTTCATAGTCTATGTTCTTCTTACTTGTCACTGTTCCGGTGTTTTGATCGATTTGAAACAGCTCAGTCTGTTTACCACGACCGACTTCACTGAATGAATATGTTACCTGTCCATTTTTTCCTGCATCTTTATCGATAGCATTTAAAGTTATAATCGGTGCTCCCAGCTTTGCGTTCTCATACACTCTGGCTTTGTAGAGAGTCTGGTTGAAAACAGGAGCGTTATCATTAATATCCAATACATTTACGATGATCAACATGGAGCCTGATTTAGCAGGCGTTCCTCCATCCAAAGCCGTCAAAATCAGCCGAATCGCAGATTGTTTTTCTCGGTCTAACATTTTCTGAAGCACCAGTTCAGGTGTCACAATCTCTCCTTTTTGCGTTGCTAGAGAAAAGTGTTCATTCTGACTAAGTCTGTAGGTGTGTATGGTGTTTTTGCCAATATCTGCATCGTGAGCTGGATGTAGTGGAAATTTAGTTCCTGCTGCCGTACTTTCGCTTATGTTAATCATCTGAGGATTAATAAGAAAACTCGGTGAATTATCATTTACATCTAAAATTAGAATTTCAATGCGGTACAATTTTAAGGGATTATTAATGACTGCTTCTATACTCAGTGAGCATTTGTCATCATTACCACACAGTTCCTCTCGATCTATTCTCGCGTTAACGTAAAGGACACCGGTCTTTAGATTTACCTCAAAATATGTTTTCTTTGATCCTGCAACGATCTGGAACATACGTGTTTCAAGATCCTTGACATTTAGGCTGAGATCTTTGGCAATATTCCCGACCACAGTCCCTTGGTTCACCTCCTCTAAAACGGAGTAAGAAAGCTGTCCTAAAGCAGCTTCCCAGCAGCAACCCAGCAGCACAAAGACGAGGTAAATCCACACAGAGCTTCTTTTCCTCGGAAAAAGCATGTTCCTAGAAATGCGTGGAATGCATACATTCAAAATCCTTTTGGTATGACACAAAATGATGGAGGTAATCCTGTTCGAGAATTAAAACAAAATTATTTAAAACGCTTCAAAAAATCAAATCTTCGTCGCGTTCTATTTTGAGCCTCTCGTCGCTTTGTTTCTTATGTCTGCGAAACATCATCTGCATCTGACTCGGGGAGGAGTCCTGACAAATAAAAAAAAAAAAAAAAAAATATTTCATATGTGACGGTCTACAATGTCCCCATGTGGACAAGTACAAAAACTACACCCAGTATCAAATTCAATGGTGTGTATGTTACTTAAGAGTCTCAAAGATAAAGGGTAATTTCAGCTGCAAATTATGTAATCTAACATAATTTTAAATAAAAGCCATAACCTCCCAAATCCACCAAATAACGTTTATATTCACATTTTTTAAATACTCTAACAAATTCCGAAAAACTTTCCAAATTGTCTCTATAAATGTATGATTTTCTCTCTTCTGTTAATTTACTAGGGAACTACTTACTAGCATCATTGATAGTGAAATCATATCTAAAGGTGAAAATAATAATAATAATACAATTTGAATTTAAAATCTACAAACAGAAGGTAAATCCATATAGTGCTGAAAGAACTATATAATTTTCAGGTGTCACATTTGTGTGCGAGTTCTACATCTTGGTGGTATTTCTGTCTTTTTAGAATGGAAGCAAATAGTATGTCTTTGCAATTAACATCAGCTAAGCACTGAGTTAATATATATCTATATTTGTAAGAGAAATAAAGATACGGACAGTCATTTTCCATACAAATAACGTTAAGACTACGAGAAAACAAATCATGACACTTGGGATTCAGCACCACGGCCAGTTACAAGAAAATATTAGCATTTGTGACTGCTCTGTGGACATTCATAGAATATATTTTACGACAGCCTACAAGATGTGTGAACTAGTTCAATTATACATAACAGCTCAACTGGCACCTTATATATATTTAATTTTGAACAAACTCAAAAACTTGAAAGGGTGAGAAGAACATCCAAAATCGTTAGCAATGAAACTCGCAGTAATAAAAGCGAACTTATGATCTTACCTTGTCTTTGTTTGGTAAAGTCTGAGTTCTGGTAAAAGTGTCTCCTCCATTTATACTGATCAGTTCACCATCTACAGGTGGAAACGATGCGGGGAAAACCACTACATCACTCTTCAGTGTGTCTGAGCTGAAACACACGTCATACTGCTGAGTAGCTTTAGAGTAAGACCAGCTCCCGTCAGGGTGGGTGGTGATCATGGGGGCGCTGTACCTGCTGAAATCACCGTCTGTCCTGTGGCATCTGACAGCTATTAAACTGATGAGACTCAGCAGAAAGATCACAGAGACTGACACGATGGCGATCAGCAGATATAGGTTCAAATCAGAGAAGTTGTCCTCCTTTATAGGCACATGTCTGAACTGAGTCTGAACATCAGCTGTGCTTTCAACCACCATCACATCAATAGACACAGTAGCTGACAGAGAAGGTTCTCCATTATCAGAAACCAGCACCACCAAGGGGTGAGTTTTCAGGTCATTGTCGCTCATTCTCCTCTTAGTCCTGATTTCCCCGGTGCTGGTTCCGATCCTGAACAGGTTGTTTCCTGTGGGCTCAGACAGGTGATAAGAAAGCAGCGCATTGTATCCAGAGTCTGCGTCCACAGCCCTGATCTTTGCTACAAAGTATCCTGCTTCAGCAGAATAGGGGATGGTCTCACTGTTAGCAGAGCCGTGCTCAGAATAAGGAGCTAAAATTGTTGGATTATTATCATTTTCATCCAGGATAAAAATGTTTACGGTAACGTTGCCGCTGAGTGGAGGAACACCGGAGTCTGTAGCCCGAACTTTAAACTGAAATGTTTTTAGCTCCTCATAGTTAAAAGACTGTAAGCTCATAATATCTCCAGTTTCTGAATTAATATTTACCATCGCCAACAGTTGCAAATTACTACTTCCTTCGACCACTGAATAGCTCACTTGAGCATTGTGATCATCGTCTGCATCAGTTGCAGATACTCTTTTTAAAACTGTTCCAACCGGAGTGTTCTCTTTTAAATAAACATTGAAAACCGAGTTTGAAAATTGAGGAGCGTTGTCATTCACATCAGAAATATAAACTGTAAAATCCCTCGTGCTCGTCAGAGCCGGCTTTCCGTCATCAGTAGCAATGATGGTTACATTGTAATATGAATTAGTTTCTCGGTCTAGCTGGCCATCCACCACTAAAGAGTAATAATTTTTGTAATTTGTGTCTAAATTGAAGGGGATTTTATTTTTTATGTTGCAATGAACTATTCCGTTTTTACCTCCATCTTTGTCCACGACTGACACAAGTGCAATGGCCGTTCCTAATTTTGTGTCTTCTTTTACAGTAGTAATCAGAGTAGTTATAGATATTTCAGGAGTATTATCATTTAAATCAATCACTTCTATCAGCACCTTGCACTGTGATGTCATGGGAGGGGACCCTCTGTCACTAGCCTGAACGCGGATTTCAAAAGCTGGATGCTCTTCAAAGTCAATGTTTCCTTTTACTGTCAGCAAACCTGTCTGCTCATCAATTTCAAATATGTTTAAGATGTGGTCCTGGTCTTTGCTGCTAAGTGAGTAGGACATTTCTCCGTTTGGCCCTTCGTCGTCGTCTGTCGCTGTAACTGTTAAAACCGACGTACCAAGCGGGATATTTTCGGTAATGCTTGATTTGTATAAGGGTTGAGTAAAGATTGGTACGTTATCATTATTGTCCAAAACATTTATTATTAACTGTGATGTTCCTGATTTTGCTGGTGTTCCTCCATCTACAGCAGTCAGCGTCAGTCTAATAATAGACTGTTTCTCTCGGTCTAAAGGTTTCTGCAGAATGAGTTCCGCTGACACTTTCTCTCCTTTGTTCACTGATAAGGAGAAATGATCATTTGTACTCAGCTTATATGTACTGATATCATTTTTTCCCACATCAGCATCATAAGCTGATAAAACTAGAAATGTAGTCCCAGGTAGTGTGCTTTCTGCTATTTCAATGTTTTGAGAATTACTAGTAAAAGACGGATAGTTGTCGTTAACATCTATAATATTTATCTCTAAACGATAAAGCTTCAAAGGAGCATTAATCACAGCCTCTACACTCAATGTGCATTTCGTTGCTTTTGCACAGAGCTCCTCTCTGTCTAACCTGTCGTTGACAAAGAGAACACCTGTCTTTAGATTTACATCGAAATGCGTATTCTTTGCTCCAGTAACAATTTGAAACATACGAGTTTCCAGTTCATGCACGCCGAGATTTAGATCTTTGGCGATATTTCCCACCGAGGTCCCCGGATTTACCTCCTCTGATATGGAGTAAGAGAACTGCCCCGACACCGATGTCCACTCGCAGCCAAGCAGGATAAATATCACGAATGTCAGCACCTGAATCCCTTGAACTGAATCCATAATCCGATCGGATGAGCCAAAAAGAAAAATCAAACTCCAATGGATCTCCAGAATAAACGGAAGCTATGTTTCCTTTCTTTTGAAACAGTCCTCAGTGTAGCTCATATCCGATAGTCTCATCTCTGTGCTTCTGCGTCTCTTTGTGCAACAGCCCAATAAGACATCCTCACGTATTTTAACAGTGGCGACTACAGGATTCAGCTCAACATGTTAAGGTCTAAAGCGCCCCCTTTTGGCTTTTTGTATTTATTACATTCTAAGTGAAAAGAAACCAGGATTTTGGGACTCATTATATCTTTTGAGTAATTCACAAAATATATATGACGTAAATTAATTACAATATACTATTTGGGCATTCAGTTTATAGAAAAAAATATGTTTTATTATATAATAATGTGTTCTGTTACATGTATATTATCTTGGTCTTTAAGAACAACTGTACTGTATAAACCAATCACAGTTTTGGTTTTGGTTGTTGTTGCAGTTAAAACGTTCTGGCACATATGCTAATACTGACAATTATTTTTGTAATAGGACAAAACAGCAAAAGTCTATAATAAGCGACTCAAAAAGAAACACATAAAAAACAAAGCCTAGTTTAATAAAAAAATGTTTTTGCTGAAGAATACCTGGGGTCGACAGCAAAACAGAACATGAAAAGCTATTGTGCTATAAAAACTCAAATATTATACTTTGAACCGTATTTGACATATGTTAGAAATTATTTGTAGCCCACATAAATACACAAGCATATTCTACTTATTATTAGGTACATTCTGTTTTAAAGAAACTTAAACAACCGCTATTAGCAGTTTCTAAAAGAAAATTATTATTTAAGAAGATCAGGAAAAGATAAATAACCTGAAACAATGTCAAATCCCTATCCACTATATAATAGTAGAAAAAACCCATCATGGTCAATGTGCACTCAGAGACGACATGGCTGAGAATTCAAACCTACCTTGTCCTTGTTTGGTAAAGTCTGAGTTCTGGTAAAAGTGTCTCCTCCATTTATACTGATCAGCTCTCCATCTACAGGTGGAAACGGTGCGGGGAAAACCACTACATCACTCTTCAGTGTGTCTGAGCTGAAACACACGTCATACTGCTGAGTAGCTTTAGAGTAAGACCAGCTCCCGTCAGGGTGGGTGGTGATCATGGGGGCGCTGTACCTGCTGAAATCACCGTCTGTCCTGTGGCATCTGACAGCTATTAAACTGATGAGACTCAGCAGAAAGATCACAGAGACTGACACGATGGCGATCAGCAGATATAGGTTCAAATCAGAGAAGTTGTCCTCCTTTATAGGCACATGTCTGAACTGAGTCTGAACATCAGCTGTGCTTTCAACCACCATCACATCAATAGACACAGTAGCTGACAGAGAAGGTTCTCCATTATCAGAAACTAGCACCACCAAGGGGTGAGTTTTCAGGTCATTGTCACTCATTCTCCTCTTAGTCCTGATTTCCCCGGTGCTGGTTCCGATCCTGAACAGGTTGTTTCCTTTGGGCTCAGACAGGTGATAAGAAAGCAGCGCATTGTATCCAGAGTCTGCGTCCACAGCCCTGATCTTTGCTACAAAGTATCCTGCTTCAGCAGAATAGGGGATGGTCTCACTGTTAGCAGAGCCGTGCTCAGAATAAGGAGCTAAAATTGTTGGATTATTATCATTTTCATCCAGAATTAAAACATTAACAGTCACGTTGCTGCTGAGAGGAGGAACACCAGAGTCTGTAGCCTGAACTTTAAACTGAAACGTTTTTAACTCCTCGTGATTAAAAGACTGCAGACTGATTATTTCTCCAGTCTCTGAATTTATGCTCATCATTGATCTGAGTGGGAGTGGGTTACTATTGTCATGCACAAGTGAGTAGCTAAGCTGACCATTTTGATCAGTGTCTGCATCAACTGCTGACACTGTTTTAATAACTGCTCCTGTTGGACTGTTTTCTTTCATAAAGATGTTTATAATGTCTTCTGTGAAATGAGGTTTGTTATCATTTACATCAGAGACATGTACAATAATGACGCTGGTGCTGGAGAGAGGTGGGCTGCCTTCATCTGTAGCTATGATGCTGATATTGTAGTGAGGCGCTCTTTCTCTGTCCAGAGGTCCATCCACAACCAAAGAATAATAGTTCTTATAATTTGACTCTAATTTAAAAGGAACGTTTTCTGACATTTTACAGTTAACTATTGCATTTCTACTGCTGTCTTTATCAAATATTGAAACAAGAGCAATGGCGGTGCCACTGGATGCATCCTCTTTCACTGTATTTAATAGGGATGTAACTGTAATTTCAGGAGCATTGTCATTCACATCTAGAACTTCTATCAGTAGTTTAGCATTTGACGTGAGTGGTGAGGGTGCTCCATCACTGGCCTGAACGCGAATTTCAAAAGCATTATTCTCTTCATAGTCTATGTTCTTCTTACTTGTCACTGTTCCGGTGTTTTGATCGATTTGAAACAGCTCAGTCTGTTTACCACGACCGACTTCACTGAATGAATATGTTACCTGTCCATTTTTTCCTGCATCTTTATCGATAGCATTTAAAGTTATAATCGGTGCTCCCAGCTTTGCGTTCTCATACACTCTGGCTTTGTAGAGAGTCTGGTTGAAAACAGGAGCGTTATCATTAACATCCAATACATTTACGATTATCAACATGGAGCCTGATTTAGCATGCGTTCCTCCATCCAAAGCCGTCAAAATCAGCCGAATCGCAGATTGTTTTTCTCGGTCTAACATTTTCTGAAGCACCAGTTCAGGTGTCACAATCTCTCCTTTTTGCGTTGCTAGAGAAAAGTGTTCATTCTGACTAAGTCTGTAGGTGTGTACGGTGTTTTTGCCAATATCTGCATCGTGAGCTGGATGTAGTGGAAATTTAGTTCCTGCTGCTGTATTTTCGCTTATGTTCATCAGCTGAGGATTAATAAGAAAACTCGGTGAATTATCATTTACATCTAAAATTAGAATTTCAATGCGGTACAATTTTAAGGGATTATTAATGACTGCTTCTATACTCAGTGAGCATTTGTCATCATTACCACACAGTTCCTCTCGATCTATTCTCGCGTTAACGTAAAGGACACCGGTCTTTAGATTTACCTCAAAATATGTTTTCTTTGATCCTGCAACGATCTGGAACATACGTGTTTCAAGATCCTTGACATTTAGGTTGAGATCTTTGGCAATATTCCCGACCACAGTCCCTTGGTTCACCTCCTCTAAAACGGAGTAAGAAAGCTGTCCTAAAGCAGCTTCCCAGCAGCAACCCAGCAGCACAAAGACGAGGTAAATCCACACAGAGCTTCTTTTCCTCGGAAAAAGCATGTTCCTAGAAATGCGTGGAATGCATACATTCAAAATCCTTTTGGTATGACACAAAATGATGGAGGTAATCCTGTTCGAGAATTAAAACAAAATTATTTAAAACGCTTCAAAAAATCAAATCTTCGTCGCGTTCTATTTTGAGCCTCTCGTCGCTTTGTTTCTTATGTCGGCGAAACATCATCTGCATCTGACTCTGGGAGGAGTCCTGACAAATAAAAAAAAAAAAAAAACAATATTTCATATGTGACGGTCTACAATGTCCCCATGTGGACAAGTAAAAAAACTACACCCAGTATCAAATTCAATGGTGTGTATGTTACTTAAGAGTCTCAAAGATAAAGGGTAATTTCAGCTGCAAATTATGTAATCTAACATAATTTTAAATAAAAGCCATAACCTCCCAAATCCACCAAATAACGTTTATATTCACATTTTTTAAATACTCTAACAAATTCCGAAAAACTTTCCAAATTTTCTCTATAAATGTATGATTTTCTCTCTTCTGTTAATTTACTAGGGAACTACTTACTAGCATCATTGATAGTGAAATCATATCTAAAGGTGAAAATAATAATAATAATACAATTTGAATTTAAAATCTACAAACAGAAGGTAAATCCATATAGTGCTGAAAGAACTATATAATTTTCAGGTGTCACATTTGTGTGCGAGTTCTACATCTTGGTGGTATTTCTGTCTTTTTAGAATGGAAGCAAATAGTATGTCTTTGCAATTAACATCAGCTAAGCACTGAGTTAATATATATCTATATTTGTAAGAGAAATAAAGATATGGACAGTCATTTTCCATACAAATAACGTTAAGACTACGAGAAAACAAATCATGACACTTGGGATTCAGCACCACGGCCAGTTACAAGAAAATATTAGCATTTGTGACTGCTCTGTGGACATTCATAGAATATATTTTACGACAGCCTACAAGATGTGTGAACTAGTTCAATTATACATAACAGCTCAACTGGCACCTTATATATATTTAATTTTGAACAAACTCAAAAACTTGAAAGGGTGAGAAGAACATCCAAAATCGTTAGCAATGAAACTCGCAGTAATAAAAGCGAACTTATGATCTTACCTTGTCTTTGTTTGGTAAAGTCTGAGTTCTGGTAAAAGTGTCTCCTCCATTTATACTGATCAGTTCACCATCTACAGGTGGAAACGGTGCGGGGAAAACCACTACATCACTCTTCAGTGTGTCTGAGCTGAAACACACGTCATACTGCTGAGTAGCTTTAGAGTAAGACCAGCTCCCGTCAGGGTGGGTGGTGATCATGGGGGCGCTGTACCTGCTGAAATCACCGTCTGTCCTGTGGCATCTGACAGCTATTAAACTGATGAGACTCAGCAGAAAGATCACAGAGACTGACACGATGGCGATCAGCAGATATAGGTTCAAATCAGAGAAGTTGTCCTCCTTTATAGGCACATGTCTGAACTGAGTCTGAACATCAGCTGTGCTTTCAACCACCATCACATCAATAGACACAGTAGCTGACAGAGAAGGTTCTCCATTATCAGAAACCAGCACCACCAAGGGGTGAGTTTTCAGGTCATTGTCGCTCATTCTCCTCTTAGTCCTGATTTCCCCGGTGCTGGTTCCGATCCTGAACAGGTTGTTTCCTTTGGGCTCAGACAGGTGATAAGAAAGCAGCGCATTGTATCCAGAGTCTGCGTCCACGGCCCTGATCTTTGCTACAAAGTATCCTGCTTCAGCAGAATAGGGGATGGTCTCACTGTTAGCAGAGCCGTGCTCAGAATAAGGAGCTAAAATTGTTGGATTATTATCATTTTCATCCAGGATAAAAATGTTTACGGTAACGTTGCCGCTGAGTGGAGGAACACCAGAGTCTGTGGCCTGAACTTTAAACTGAAATGTTTTTAGCTGCTCAAAGTTAAAAGACTGTAAGCTCATAATATCTCCAGTTTCTGAATTAATATTTACCATCGCCAACAGTTGCAAATTACTACTTCCTTCGACCACTGAATAGCTCACTTGAGCATTGTGATCATCGTCTGCATCAGTTGCAGATACTCTTTTTAAAACTGTTCCAACCGGAGTGTTCTCTTTTAAATAAACATTGAAAACCGAGTTTGAAAATTGAGGAGCGTTGTCATTCACATCAGAAATATAAACTGTAAAATCCCTCGTGCTCGTCAGAGCCGGCTTTCCGTCATCAGTAGCAATGATGGTTACATTGTAATATGAATTAGTTTCTCGGTCTAGCTGGCCATCCACCACTAAAGAGTAATAATTTTTGTAATTTGTGTCTAAATTGAAGGGGATTTTATTTTTTATGTTGCAATGAACTATTCCGTTTTTACCTCCATCTTTGTCCACGACTGACACAAGTGCAATGGCCGTTCCTAATTTTGTGTCTTCTTTTACAGTAGTAATCAGAGTAGTTATAGATATTTCAGGAGTATTATCATTTAAATCAATCACTTCTATCAGCACCTTGCACTGTGATGTCATGGGAGGGGACCCTCTGTCACTAGCCTGAACGCGGATTTCAAAAGCTGGATGCTCTTCAAAGTCAATGTTTCCTTTTACTGTCAGCAAACCTGTCTGCTCATCAATTTCAAATATGTTTAAGATGTGGTCCTGGTCTTTGCTGCTAAGTGAGTAGGACATTTCTCCGTTTGGCCCTTCGTCGTCGTCTGTCGCTGTAACTGTTAAAACCGACGTACCAAGCGGGATATTTTCGGTAATGCTTGATTTGTATAAGGGTTGAGTAAAGATTGGTACGTTATCATTATTGTCTAAAACATTTATTATTAACTGTGATGTTCCTGATTTTGCTGGTGTTCCTCCATCTACAGCAGTCAGCGTCAGTCTAATAATAGACTGTTTCTCTCGGTCTAAAGGTTTCTGCAGAATGAGTTCCGCTGACACTTTCTCTCCTTTGTTCACTGATAAGGAGAAATGATCATTTGTACTCAGCTTATATGTACTGATATCATTTTTTCCCACATCAGCATCATAATGCTGATAAAACTAGAAATGTAGTCCCAGGTAGTGTGCTTTCTGCTATTTCAATGTTTTGAGAATTACTAGTAAAAGACGGATAGTTGTCGTTAACATCTATAATATTTATCTCTAAACGATAAAGCTTCAAAGGAGCATTAATCACAGCCTCTACACTCAATGTGCATTTCGTTGCTTTTGCACAGAGCTCCTCTCTGTCTAACCTGTCGTTGACAAAGAGAACACCTGTCTTTAGATTTACATCGAAATGCGTATTCTTTGCTCCAGTAACAATTTGAAACATACGAGTTTCCAGTTCATGCACGCCGAGATTTAGATCTTTGGCGATATTTCCCACCGAGGTCCCCGGATTTACCTCCTCTGATATGGAGTAAGAGAACTGCCCCGACACCGATGTCCACTCGCAGCCAAGCAGGATAAATATCACGAATGTCAGCACCTGAATCCCTTGAACTGAATCCATAATCCGATCGGATGAGCCAAAAAGAAAAATCAAACTCCAATGGATCTCCAGAATAAACGGAAGCTATGTTTCCTTTCTTTTGAAACAGTCCTCAGTGTAGCTCAGATCCGATAGTCTCATCTCTGTGCTTCTGCGTCTCTTTGTGCAACAGCCCAATAAGACATCCTCACGTATTTTAACAGTGGCGACTACAGGATTCAGCTCAACATGTTAAGGTCTAAAGCGCCCCCTTTTGGCTTTTTGTATTTATTACATTCTAAGTGAAAAGAAACCAGGATTTTGGGACTCATTATATCTTTTGAGTAATTCACAAAATATATATGACGTAAATTAATTACAATATACTATTTGGGCATTCAGTTTATAGAAAAAAATATGTTTTATTATATAATAATGTGCTCTGTTACATGTATATTATCTTGGTCTTTAAGAACAACTGTACTGTATAAACCAATCACAGTTTTGGTTTTGGTTGTTGTTGCAGTTAAAACGTTCTGGCACATATGCTAATACTGACAATTAGTTTTGTAATAGGACAAAACAGCAAAAGTCTATAATAAGCGACTCAAAAAGAAACACATAAAAAACAAAGCCTAGTTTAATAAAAAAATGTTTTTGCTGAAGAATACCTGGGGTCGACAGCAAAACAGAACATGAAAAGCTATTGTGCTATAAAAACTCAAATATTATACTTTGTACCGTATTTGACATATGTTAGAAATTATTTGTAGCCCACATAAATACACAAGCATATTCTACTTATTATTAGGTACATTCTGTTTTAAAGAAACTTAAACAACCGCTATTAGCAGTTTCTAAAAGAAAATTATTATTTAAGAAGATCAGGAAAAGATAAATAACCTGAAACAATGTCAAATCCCTATCCACTATCTAATAGTAGAAAAAACCCATCATGGTCAATGTGCACTCAGAGACGACATGGCTGAGAATTCAAACCTACCTTGTCCTTGTTTGGTAAAGTCTGAGTTCTGGTAAAAGTGTCTCCTCCATTTATACTGATCAGTTCACCATCTACAGGTGGAAACGGTGCGGGGAAAACCACTACATCACTCTTCAGTGTGTCTGAGCTGAAACACACGTCATACTGCTGAGTAGCTTTAGAGTAAGACCAGCTCCCGTCAGGGTGGGTGGTGATCATGGGGGCGCTGTACCTGCTGAAATCACCGTCTGTCCTGTGGCATCTGACAGCTATTAAACTGATGAGACTCAGCAGAAAGATCACAGAGACTGACACGATGGCGATCAGCAGATATAGGTTCAAATCAGAGAAGTTGTCCTCCTTTATAGGCACATGTCTGAACTGAGTCTGAACATCAGCTGTGCTTTCAACCACCATCACATCAATAGACACAGTAGCTGACAGAGAAGGTTCTCCATTATCAGAAACTAGCACCACCAAGGGGTGAGTTTTCAGGTCATTGTCGCTCATTCTCCTCTTAGTCCTGATTTCCCCGGTGCTGGTTCCGATCCTGAACAGGTTGTTTCCTTTGGGCTCAGACAGGTGATAAGAAAGCAGCGCATTGTATCCAGAGTCTGCGTCCACAGCCCTGATCTTTGCTACAAAGTATCCTGCTTCAGCAGAATAGGGGATGGTCTCACTGTTAGCAGAGCCGTGCTCAGAATAAGGAGCTAAAATTGTTGGATTATTATCATTTTCATCCAGAATTAAAACATTAACAGTCACGTTGCTGCTGAGAGGAGGAACACCAGAGTCTGTAGCCTGAACTTTAAACTGAAATGTTTTTAACTCCTCATAATTAAAAGACTGCAGACTGATTATGTCGCCTGTTTCTGAATTTATGCTCATCATTGATCTGAGTGGGAGTGGGTTACTATTGTCATGCACAAGCGAGTAGCTAAGCTGACCATTTTGATCAGTGTCTGCATCAACTGCTGACACTGTTTTAATAACTGCTCCTGTTGGACTGTTTTCTTTCATAAAGATGTTTATAATGTCTTCTGTGAAATGAGGTTTGTTATCATTTACATCAGAGACATGTACAATAATGACGCTGGTGCTGGAGAGAGGTGGGCTGCCTTCATCTGTAGCTATGATGCTGATATTATAGTGAGGTGCTGTTTCTCTGTCAAGGACTCCATTAACAACTAAAGAATAGTAGTTCTTATAATTTGACTCTAATTTGAAAGGAACATAATTAGAAATTTCACAGTTAACTATGGCATTTCTACTGCTGTCTTTGTCAAATATTGAAACAAGAGCAATGGCGGTGCCACTGGATGCATCCTCTTTCACTGTATTTAATAGGGATGTAACTGTAATTTCAGGAGCATTGTCATTCACGTCTAGAACTTCTATCAGTAGTTTAGCATGTGACGTGAGTGGTGAGGGTGCTCCATCACTGGCCTGAACACGAATCTCAAATGCATTATTCTCTTCAAAATCTATATTTCTCTTATTTTTTATAGTCCCAGTTGTTTCATCTATTTCAAACAGCTCAGTCTGTTTCCCACGATTTATTCCACTAAATGAATAAATAATGTTTCCATTATGCCCTGCATCCAAATCAGTTGCATTCACCGATATTATCGACGAGCCTATTTTTGCATTTTCATGTACTCTGGCTTTGTACAGAGTTTTACTGAATACTGGCGCGTTGTCATTAATGTCTAAAACATTTACTAATATTGTCATACTGCCTGACCTAGCTGGCGTTCCCCCATCAATGGCAGTTAGTACTAGCTGAATTACAGCCTGTTTTTCTCTGTCTAACGCTTTCTGCAAGACCAGTTCAGGAGCAACTCTTTCTCCTTTATGAGTCACTAGGGAAAAATAGTTATTTTGACTAAGCTTGTATGTATCAACAGTATTTTTGCCAAAGTCTGAATCTTCAGCAGGATTCATTGGGAATTTTGTCCCCGTCGCTGTGTTTTCACTGACGTTCATTGATATCAATGTGTTTGGAAAAGATGGAGAATTATCATTTATGTCCAGGATTGTAATTTCAAAGCGGTACAGTTTAAGTGGATTATTAATGACTGCTTCTACATTACGTGAACATCTGGCTTCGTCGCCGCAGAGTTCCTCTCGATCTATTCTCTCGTTAATGTAGAGAACACCAGTCTTCAGGTTTACCTCGAAATATTTTGTCTTTGATCCAGCAACGATCTGAAACATGCGGGACTCCAACTCCTGGACATTTAGGTTGAGATCTTTGGCAATATTTCCAATAAAAGTTCCACGATCCACCTCCTCTGCGACGGAATAGGAGAGATGCCCAACAACCGCTTCCAAGTAATAATCCACCAGCACAAAGACGACATATATCCACACAGAACTCAATCTATCCGTTCTCTGCATAATTAGATTTAACTCGAAAATACTACACTTTATTTTGAAATAAGGATATCCCTTCCTATATTCTACATTCAAAGTCCAAAAGAAACAAATAGAGAGCAAATATTTGAGGCAAATTGTAGGTAGAACGAAAACGGTCGCCGCACCGTTCCTCTTCCCTCTCTGAACCCCTTTGTCTCTGTGGCTTCTAAAACATGTACTGAGGGCGGAGCCCGAGATATTGTGCAGCCAGCCGACATGTGATGGTCTACTATGTCCCCATGTGGACATACGCAGGCAACGCATGCACCACAAGCAAGAAAGAGCCATGTATCTGTTTTTGTTGTCTGACAGAAATAATTATGTATCAGCTGGAAAGAGCATAGTGTTGCACTCTAACCGGATCATGTTTTTCTCTATTTTTTTTTTATTGTTGCGGTTAACCATTCTCTAAGCAAGGGGCAAGAGGTTGGATATTGTGCTCTTCAATTATCTGCACTGAAAACAAATCGTGTTATAAACCGTAAACTATTTTTGTCATTAGGTAACAAATATTTTTATAATTTTTTTGTAAAGAAATTTGCTTCATATTCAATTTGATTACTTAATCGGTATTTACTTTATTGAATCTTTATTAACACATATCGTTTAAAATGCGAGCCATCATTGTGAAAGTTTTAGCACAGTACATGCATTTCAACATGGCTTCATTCCAATGAACTTTGATCAGTTTAAATATTGAATACAGTTGTGCTCATAAGAACATGCTTTGCCTAAAAAAAAAGCATGACCACAATCACTTTCAGCACAGCGGATAGCGAGAAACCATTAACAAATAACCTGGAATCACTGCAGCTACAGAAGTCGTAGTGCACACTAAACCTGGCTATTTTTGCCAAAAGTAAGAATGACTGAATTAATGAATGAATGAACGAACGACCGGATGAATCTCCTGGCTCTGAAACCTCGGTAGGAATACCCAGAAGGCTTAACACAAACAGCATGTCTCTACTGACTGGTTTACAAACTGTATAAACAGAAACAAAGTGTGGCATTTTAGTTTGGCAACGTTCACATGACAATGTTTTTTCAAAATTAAAACCGACTCTTTCTTTTTCACAAAACATTTGTTGCATAATATACATGATTATTATGTGTGAGAAAAAGCACGTAAGTTTGAAATTAGCAATGCCCTTCGTCAGCTATTGAAACAAAATGTTTAAGATCTGTATAGTCTTACCTTGTCTTTGTTTGGTAAAGTCTGAGTTTTGGTAAAAGTGTCTCCTCCATTTATACTGATCAGCTCTCCATCTACAGGTGGAAACGGTGCGGGGAAAACCACTACATCACTCTTCAGTGTGTCTGAGCTGAAACACACGTCATACTGCTGAGTAGCTTTAGAGTAAGACCAGCTCCCGTCAGGGTGGGTGGTGATCATGGGGGCGCTGTACCTGCTGAAATCACCGTCTGTCCTGTGGCATCTGACAGCTATTAAACTGATGAGACTCAGCAGAAAGATCACAGAGACTGACACGATGGCGATCAGCAGATATAGGTTCAAATCAGAGAAGTTGTCCTCCTTTATAGGCACATGTCTGAACTGAGTCTGAACATCAGCTGTGCTTTCAACCACCATCACATCAATAGACACAGTAGCTGACAGAGAAGGTTCTCCATTATCAGAAACCAGCACCACCAAGGGGTGAGTTTTCAGGTCATTGTCGCTCATTCTCCTCTTAGTCCTGATTTCCCCGGTGCTGGTTCCGATCCTGAACAGGTTGTTTCCTTTGGGCTCAGACAGGTGATAAGAAAGCAGCGCATTGTATCCAGAGTCTGCGTCCACAGCCCTGATCTTTGCTACAAAGTATCCTGCTTCAGCAGAATAGGGGATGGTCTCACTGTTAGCAGAGCCATGCTCAGAATAAGGAGCTAAAATTGTTGGATTATTATCATTTTCATCCAGAATTAAAATATTAACAGTCACGTTGCTGCTGAGAGGAGGAACACCAGAATCTGTAGCCTGAACTTTAAACTGAAATGTTTTTAACTCCTCATAGTTAAAAGACTGCAGGCTGATTATATCTCCTGTTTCAGAATTAATATTAACAAGCGTGGATGAACTCTGTGAATTACTGTTAGTTTGTAATAACGAATAGAAAACCTGACCATTTTTATCAATATCGGCATCAAATGCTGATACGGTTTTAATAACTGCTCCCACCGGACCATTCTCTCTCACATAAACATTTATCAGTGGTTCAGAGAAACGGGGTGGGTTGTCATTAACGTCAGATATTTGAATATTAACAGTGTTTCTGCTGGAGAGAGATGGAGTCCCTCCATCAGTTGCGACTATAGTTATGTTGTATTCAGCCACAATCTCTCTATTAAGTGGCCCATTAACTACTAACGAGTAATAATTTTTGTAATTTGTTTCCAGTTTAAAAGGGGTTTCATTTGCAATAACAGCTTCTATTTCCCCGTTTTTCCCACCATCTTTGTCCAGCACAGACACAAGAGCAATAGCTGTACCTATCTGTGCGTCCTCTTTCACCGTGTTTAGCAGCGATGTTACAGTGATCTCAGGAGCGTTATCATTTAAGTCTAGGACCTCTACCAGAACTTTACAATGAGCAGACATTGGAGGCTGACCTTTGTCACTAGCTTGAGCGTGAATCTCAAAGGCTGGGGTTTCTTCATAGTCGATATTACCTTTAACAAGAATTGATCCTGTTTTAGAGTCAATCTGAAAAAGATCTAAAATGTGATCTTGACCTTTTTTTCTTAAAGAGTATTCTATCTCACTATTTAAAGCCTTGTCTGCATCTGTTGCATTCAAAACCATGGCTGTTGTGCCTGTTGGTACATTTTCAGGTATTTGAATTTTGTAGAAAGATCTACTGAAAACAGGGTGGTTGTCATTGATATCTAAAACTGTAACGATTATTTCCGAGGTGCCTGACTTCGGTGGATTTCCTCCATCCACTGCAGTCAGAGTGAGTTTTATAACAGAGTCTCGTTCTCGGTCTAATGGTTTCTCCAGGACCAGCTCAGCAGACACACTGTCTCCTGCTTTGTGAATTTCTAGTGAAAAATAATCATTGCTACTCAGCTTGTATGTATGTACGCTGTTTTTTCCGACATCCAAATCTGATGCTTCGATTAGGCCAAATTTGACTCCAGGTAAAGTGTTTTCAGGAACATCAATTGCCTGCAATGGCTCGGAAAAAACGGGTTCGTTGTCATTTATATCTTTTATTGTTACCTCTAAACGGTAAAGCTTCATCGGGTTGCTCATCACAGCCTCTATATTCGCGACGCATTTCGTTACCTTTGCACAAAACTCCTCTCGGTCTATTCTTTCATTTACAAAAAGAATCCCAGTTTTCAAATTGATTTCAAAATACTTTCTCTTTGATGCATCAACAATTTGGAACATACGGGGCTCTAAATCCTGGACGTTAATGTTTAGATCCTTTGCGATATTTCCCACTGATGTCCCGGGGTTTATCTCCTCTGAAATGGAATATGAGAGCTGGGCAGTAGCAACTTCCCAGCCGCAACACAGCAGCACGACGAAAACACAAGTACAAAAAGGGCTCGCTCCTCTCGAGAATTGCATGATTAGATCCAGCGTAATAATGCATAAATCCTACTCCAGTCTCAACCTTAAAACAGCCATAATAACACGGAACAAAAGCCAGTCTTGACCATTTATCCAGTCAGCTGAGTATTCTCTTTCTCTCACGGCCTGCTTCTCACTCTAACAAAGAACAGAAAAAAAACCAGAAGCCCTTGTTACTGGGAGGAGTCGTGCACCGCGTAACAACGCTACTGCCATCATGTCATGGTCTTTAGTGCCGCCTCGTGGGTATATAAGAAAATAACAATCTCTTTCTGGTTTAATATATACTTAGTAGTAACTGTCTTTCACAGACACATCACGTTTTCTGAGTTACGAATATGTTTGGGTTGAATGTCACGTTGAATTAAACATTTTATCATTATTATTATTATTAGTATTTGTACGACGTTTACTTAATTGTACATATTTCAACCCACCATTAGCTTATGACCACTTAAAATCAAGACCTAGAACACGACTACAAAACAAAAATGGTTTCGGAACGTGAATTAAAGTCCGTTAATTTTCAATTTATTTGTGGCTATAATAAAAGGTGGAGGAACGTTATCTTAAAACATTTTTATCCAAATAACATTAAAGCGACTTTGAATGATAGATCAGGTATTTAAATTAAACTTAGTGTAGAAAGACAATAATCCTCATTCTGTGATTGCAAAACAAATCCCTCGCTCTTTTGTTCAAACACAACACATGGCGGAGAGGGGGATCTTTTTTCAGCACCATGGACAACGGCGCAGATATTTAAGACAAGTGTGTCGGGGCTAAAACAGTTCTGGTCCACACAAAGTTGTAGGCTTAATCTACATTTTAACATTAATAAATAAAAAACAATGAGGCTGGACATCCACACGTGCCCCACACGGCAGCGGCATTGTAAATGCATATATGAAAGAAAACAGAAAAAAAGCAAAATACTAATACATTAATCTCAATTTCCCAGAATAAAATTAAAAGAACTTGTTATCCGGTTTCTTACCTTTTCTTTTGTGGGTAAAGTCTGAGTTGTGGTAAAAGTGTCTCCTCCATTTATACTGATCAGTTCACCATCTACAGGTGGAAACGATGCGGGGAAAACCACTACATCACTCTTCAGCGTGTCTGAGCTGAAACACACGTCATACTGCTGAGTAGCTTTAGAGTAAGACCAGCTCCCGTCAGGGTGGGTGGTGATCATGGGGGCGCTGTACCTGCTGAAATCACCGTCTGTCCTGTGGCATCTGACAGCTATTAAACTGATGAGACTCAGCAGAAAGATCACAGAGACTGACACGATGGCGATCAGCAGATATAGGTTCAAATCAGAGAAGTTGTCCTCCTTTATAGGCACATGTCTGAACTGAGTCTGAACATCAGCTGTGCTTTCAACCACCATCACATCAATAGACACAGTAGCTGACAGAGAAGGTTCTCCATTATCAGAAACCAGCACCACCAAGGGGTGAGTTTTCAGGTCATTGTCGCTCATTCTCCTCTTAGTCCTGATTTCCCCGGTGCTGGTTCCGATCCTGAACAGGTTGTTTCCTTTGGGCTCAGACAGGTGATAAGAAAGCAGCGCATTGTATCCAGAGTCTGCGTCCACGGCCCTGATCTTTCCTACAAAGTATCCTGCTTCAGCAGAATAGGGGATGGTCTCACTGTTAGCAGAGCCGTGCTCAGAATAAGGAGCTAAAATTGTTGGATTATTATCATTTTCATCCAGAATTAAAATATTAACAGTCACGTTGCTGCTGAGAGGAGGAACACCAGAATCTGTAGCCTGAACTTTAAACTGAAATGTTTTTAACTCCTCATAGTTAAAAGACTGCAAGCTGATTATATCTCCTGTTTCAGAATTAATATTAACAAGCGTGGATGAACTCTGTGAATTACTGTTAGTTTGTAATAACGAATAGAAAACCTGACCATTTTTATCAATATCGGCATCAAATGCTGATACGGTTTTAATAACTGCTCCCACCGGACCATTCTCTCTCACATAAACATTTATCAGTGGTTCAGAGAAACGGGGTGGGTTGTCATTAACGTCAGATATTTGAATATTAACAGTGTTTCTGCTGGAGAGAGATGGAATCCCTCCATCAGTTGCGACTATAGTTATGTTGTATTCAGCCACAATCTCTCTATTAAGTGGCCCATTAACTACTAACGAGTAATAATTTTTGTAATTTGTTTCCAGTTTAAAAGGGGTTTCATTTGCAATAACAGCTTCTATTTCCCCGTTTTTCCCACCATCTTTGTCCAGCACAGACACAAGAGCAATAGCTGTACCTATCTGTGCGTCCTCTTTCACCGTGTTTAGCAGCGATGTTACAGTGATCTCAGGAGCGTTATCATTTAAGTCTAGGACCTCTACCAGAACTTTACAATGAGCAGACATTGGAGGCTGACCTTTGTCACTAGCTTGAGCATGAATCTCAAAGGCTGGGGTTTCTTCATAGTCGATATTACCTTTAACAAGAATTGATCCTGTTTTAGAGTTGATCTGAAAAAGATCTAAAATGTGATCTTGGCCTTTGGTTCTTAAAGAATATTCAATTTCAGCATTTATCCCATCATCTGCATCTACTGCTGTCAAAACTATAACAGTGCTACCTACTGATACGTTCTCAGATATTCTCGCTTTGTACAAAGAATTACTAAAAACCGGAGAGTTGTCATTATTGTCTAAAACACTGACAATAATCTGTGCTGTCCCTGATTTTGGTGGATTTCCTCCATCCACAGCAGTCACAGTAAGTTTGATGCTCGGCTGTTTTTCTCGGTCCAGAGCCTTTTGCAGCACAAGCTCGGCAGACACACTGTCTTCGTTTTTGTGGACCTCTAAGGAGAAATAATCATTTCGACTGAGCATGTATGTGCTAACGCTGTTCTTTGCCACATCCAGATCTGATGCGGCTACAAATCCAAATGTTCCTCCTGGCGCTGTACTTTCTGCTATATTGAGAGACTGTATGTTTTCAGAAAAATATGGTGCATTATCATTTATATCAATGATGTGTATTACCAATCGATAGAGTTTTAACGGATTGTTAACAACGGCCTCTACGTTAACAGCGCATTGTGCAGCGTTTGCACAAAGCTCCTCTCTGTCGATTCTTTCAGCGACATAAAGACTGCCTGTTTTCAGATTTATGTCGAAATATTTTCTTTTAGATCCGCTGACAATCTGAAACTTGCGTGTCTCCAAGTCATGCACGTTAAGATTTAAGTCTCTTGCGAGATTTCCTACGGAAGTACCCGGGTTTACCTCCTCCGATACAGAGTAAGAGAGCTGTCCACATCCCAGTTTCCAGTAGCATTCCAAAATAATAAAGAGCAAATAGATCCTTGAAGGTCCATGCATCCTTCCTCTCGGCATATTGTGATCCAACGACGGTGTGGACTGTAATGCCCATTTAATCTTTGGGGTAGTTCATGTCGGTCTTGAAGTATCAGAACAGAGAATAACTGTTTTATGAAGGGAAATGGGCAAAAGCGTGTCTGTCTCCTCCTGCTCTGCCCTTCTTTGTAACAAAGCACTGAGGAAACATCCTCCGATAGATTTGGGAGGGGCCTCAAGCAAGCAACAGACATGTGACGGTCTATGACGTCCCCATGTGGTTGTTTGAAATAAATACATGCGTGACAAAAAATAGTAATAATAAAAATAATCTCATCCAAACGAAATGTAGTTATTTAAAACAGTTATGAATTCGTTCTATTTTGTGAAAGCATTTAAGTTTAAATGAACTACCAAAAGAACCCAAATGAGATGCCATTAAAACTGGCCAGCTCTATTTTTTATGCACACTGACAGTAAACGAAGCTCCTTACCACAAAAAACATTGTTTTATAGCATATTTTAGCACCGTGGACAACGAAATATCAGCCTTAAAATAATGTTAAAACTAAAAGGATTGTGCTCTTTTGACCCATACAGCAATACGTTTAAAGAGAATTCCCACAGAAACATATTAAAAGTTTATTTTTTATGTCTCATTGTATGAAAAAATAAACATGTTTTTACATTTCACATTTAATCTATTTTTTTGGAAAATACATTTGCAAAGACTTTAGGTGAAATAACAATCTTACCTTTTCTTTTGTGGGTAAAGTCTGAGTTCTGGTAAAAGTGTCTCCTCCATTTATACTGATCAGTTCACCATCTACAGGTGGAAACGGTGCGGGGAAAACCACTACATCACTCTTCAGTGTGTCTGAGCTGAAACACACGTCATACTGCTGAGTAGCTTTAGAGTAAGACCAGCTCCCGTCAGGGTGGGTGGTGATCATGGGGGCGCTGTACCTGCTGAAATCACCGTCTGTCCTGTGGCATCTGACAGCTATTAAACTGATGAGACTCAGCAGAAAGATCACAGAGACTGACACGATGGCGATCAGCAGATATAGGTTCAAATCAGAGAAGTTGTCCTCCTTTATAGGCACATGTCTGAACTGAGTCTGAACATCAGCTGTGCTTTCAACCACCATCACATCAATAGACACAGTAGCTGACAGAGAAGGTTCTCCATTATCAGAAACCAGCACCACCAAGGGGTGAGTTTTCAGGTCATTGTCGATCATTCTCCTCTTAGTCCTGATTTCCCCGGTGCTGGTTCCGATCCTGAACAGGTTGTTTCCTTTGGGCTCAGACAGGTGATAAGAAAGCAGCGCATTGTATCCAGAGTCTGTGTCCACAGCCCTGATCTTTGCTACAAAGTATCCTGCTTCAGCAGAATAGGGGATGGTCTCACTGTTAGCAGAGCCGTGCTCAGAATACGGAGCTAAAATTGTTGGATTATTATCATTTTCATCCAGAATTAAAATATTAACAGTCACGTTGCTGCTGAGAGGAGGAACACCAGAGTCTGTAGCCTGAACTTTAAACTGAAATGTATTTAACTCCTCATAGTTAAAAGACTGCAGGCTGATTATTTCTCCATTCTCTGAATTAATATTTACCAGAGTGGATAATGACAATATATGCCCGTTACTTTGCAAAAATGAATAGCTCACCTTATTGTTCTGCTCACTGTCAGCATCAGTTGCAGTCACTCTTTTAAGTACGGCTCCCACAGCGCTGTTTTCCCTTACGTAAACATTTATTACATCATCTGAGAAAAGCGGTGCGTTATCATTCACATCAGAAACAATTATAGAAACTCTACTCATACTTGAAAGTTGCGGGGTTCCGTCGTCATTTGCAACTATAGTAAGGTTGTAATTAGAGACGTTCTCCCTGTCCAGCGGCCCGTCTACTAACAAAGAGTAATAGTTTTTGTAGTTGGTGTCCAGTTTGAATGGAACATAATTTTTAATTCGCACTTTTACGTCGCCGTTTGTTCCTCCGTCTTTATCGAGGACCGACACAAGTGCAACCACAGTGCCCACAGCTGCGTCTTCCTTAACAGTTTGATGTAATGAGGTGACGGTGATTTCAGGAGCGTTATCATTTAGATCCAACACTTCTACCAGCACCTTACTATGAGCTGACATGGGTGGCTGTCCTTTATCACTGGCCTCTACGCGTATCTCAAAAGCTTTTCTCTCCTCAAAATCTATATTACCTTTTACCTTAATGATCCCCGTCTGTGGTTCAATTACAAACATATCCAAAATGCGGTCCTGATCTTTGCTTCTCAGCGAATAAATAATCTCACCGTTCAGGCCCTCGTCTGCGTCGGTGGCGCTCACAGCGATCACTGTTGTTCCTAACGGTGCATTTTCTGCAATTTTTGTTTTATACAGCGATTCACTGAATATAGGAATGTTATCATTGTTGTCTAGCACATTAACAATAATCTGTGAAGTGCCTGATTTAGGAGGAGTTCCCCCGTCTAAAGCAGTCAGCGTCATGGTAATCACAGGCTTCTTTTCTCGGTCTAATGCCTTCTGCAACACCAACTCTGCAGACACACTGTCACCTGCTTTGTGCACAACCAACGAAAAATGTTCATTCAGACTTAATTTGTAAGTACTGACCCCGTTTTTCCCTATATCCGCATCAGCTGCTTCAGATAAAGCGAATCTCACTCCAGGTAAAGTACTCTCAGCAATATACAAAGTCTGTACTGTACTGGTAAAGGACGGAGCATTGTCATTTACATCTAAAATTTCCACATTAATATGATAAATCTTTAACGGATTTTTTATCACAGCTTCTATGTTAAGTGAGCATCTGCGCTCTTCTGAGCAAAGGTCCTCCCTGTCTATTCTCTCACTGACATAGAGAGCACCTGTCTTAAGATTTACCTCAAATATTTTTTTCTTTGATCCTGCAACAATCTGAAACATGCGAGATTCCAGCTCCTGTGTGTTGAGGTTTAGATCCTTGGCTATATTTCCAATCGGTGTTCCTTGGATTACTTCCTCTAAAACCGAATATGAGAGCTGTACAGCCACGGTTTGCCAGCAGCAGCCGAATAAAAAAAGGCAGAAATACATCCTTAAAAAGCTCCATCCAAAAGAAGAAGACATTTCTGACCAAAATGGATGAAGAATGTGAACAAACTCAAAACCAAGATAGATATTGTACACATAAAGGATGATAATAACCGCATTGAGCTTAATGTTTGCAATGTCCAGCGTCTTTTTATACTGCCCTCAATGTCCCTGTAACAAAGACTGAGAAGACGTTTGGCTGAAAAACAGGAGGGGCTTGGATGTATGAAAATGCACTGCTGTCTTTGATGGATCATCAGTGACGCCAGGTGGAGAAGGACCAGAAGCACAGGAAATGTTTACTTTTTAATCCAGTATAATGTTATGTGCATTTTGTAAAACCCACCTGACAACAGTGTTACTACCACAACGTACAGCTTACATCGCTTTATCATAATAATTGGCATTTTAGTTTTTTATAGTTCTTTTTCCAGTTTTGTTTGACCTGAAATGTACAATTTAACAGGGACAACTTATTGTATTGATTACTTTCATTATGATGTTGCTGTTTTCCATTAAGGATCTTTAAAAAGTACTGTTTTGTCTATAAATCTGAGAAGTCTATAATGTTATTGGGTTTTAAAAAACTTTTTTTTTTTTTACTTTTGAGCCCCTTAATGACACCTGTTCATAATTATTTTTACATTTCTTTTTACAATTGAATATCTAAAAATGTCCTATGAGCAGTCAGGCTTTGGTGCAATGTGTACAATTTCCATTTTACACATCATTCAGCAATTTGTTCATTTTTCATCAAGGCATTCAAATTTAGAAGATAAGACATATTAATATAAATTTTCTTCTGACCTTAACTCAAACAGAGACATTTATTTTTCTCTTTTCCCAATCTGTTTCCAGCAACAAACATATTTTACTACGCCTAATTGTGCAAGTGAACTAACTCCACAGTTCGCTAGGATTATTGTGGGATGTTCCACTGTTTCCCTGCATCTCCACAGAGACAGCAATCATGCGCTTATGCAGATTCCCCAGTATGTAATCCTGGGATTAGGTGCCTCAGTAAATCGTGTCCCATTTCCATTCAGAAGGAAACATTATTTGATTTGAAAATATTAATAATCATCTTACAGCCAAACTCATCTGTTCAATTCCAGTTTTAATAACAGCAGTTTCACAATGAGGGACGTATGTGCCTAATTTCCTAATGTAATCTGAAAATTGTCTGTGAAGTACTGAAAGCTGAGTTAGATAGACAGGGTGATTATTTATGTACATGTAGACAAACATAAAGTTAAACATAAAGACCACCTGGTCTATCATACTTACCTGAAATTCAGTGTCATGTGTTTGTAGGTCACAGTTATGTGGCACAAACCTCTCAGCTTTTGTCCCAGGATTATCTTTCTAACAAAGTCTACATGACATATACAGATCCTGATATAATCAGCACACTTAAGACAAGGTATGTTTTAAAAATATATATCTCATAAAACATTTTGTTAGTTGGTCTGACAGCCTCCTTATTTCTTTTTCTTCAAAGAAAATTAAAATAGGACAGCCTATCTTGCCAAAATAAATTTGTATTGTACATTTGTAAATAAAACAAACTAAAATGTAAACAAATCATATATACATGCAAAACGGTATGTGACTCAACACCATATAGATGACATGCTTTTTATGAATTAGATCAGCAAATACTGCAGTCAACTTTAGTCAAACTGGGTTTGTATCAGAGAACATGCCCGTTAGGCCTTATGAAGGGAGCCCTGATTGCATATCATTGCCTTGTGTTAAAGCATGACTGGGAAGCAGACATATTTACAAAATGGTAAATAATCAACATTAAGCTATTTACTCTAGAATTATGAAAAATATATGCATTTATTTTGTGCAAATGCAAGGTTACGTTTCTTTTTCACTGAAGAAATTGTTTTTTTCACTGACGTTTTTTGTCACTAAAAACCTTTTTTTCTCTGAATAAATAAGTCATTCATTTAGTGTTTGAGATTTAATATTTAAACTATGTATGCAGTGATAAAGGTCTGTCTCCCTGCAGATATATGCTAATAGAATATGGTGAATAATTAATAGTGAATAAATAGTGTTTTAGCAAAACACATATGTTCTTTTTGGTAATTATACATAAACAATCTCTGTGCCTGCTTCTGTAAATGTGTTTTACTCTTTACTATAGGAAGGGGGCAGTGAGTGGTAAGAGACCGGAGGGGGCTGTAGGGGTGAAGGCAGTCAGATATACATTTAAGGCTTGTTCACTGCATTATTGATCAGCTTCTACCATATTTAGTTACTAAATATATTCCATCTCCTCTGTCTGATGATTTCTTAATATTCTTTTGCCAAGCTGTCAGCAGTGTGAACAACTGAGAGTAAGTGTGTGTTTTACAGGCGTGTACTGTACCATTCACATGGATGTTTGTGGATGGGGGGAAGGGTGCCATCTGAATGTGATCTGAGGCCAGTCCTCCCCCTTTTTTGCTTCCTCTCTCCTTGTGCACTGCTCTCTCATCTCCATAGCAACTCCATCAAGGATGATTTTTTAAATTTATTTTACCAAACACACTCACACACCCACACTCACACTCACTCCACTCAGAAAGCTGCTCGTTTAGTTTTCACAGCACTAGCAATACAAAAAGGTTCTGGATCTACTTGCACTTTTTTTTTCTGCTACTTGCTCTAATAAATTTTAGCTTGAATGAAAAGTCCCATCATGTAATAGTAACACTTGTGGAAAAAGAAATATACTTTAATAAGCAGACACAAAATTTACTATTAAACCCTGGGCTCCAGCTGGGTTGCTCATACATTGGTAATGTAACACTGCTGTAGAATATTCCTTGTGACAGCACTTCAGCAAAAATAGTTTGTTTCCACCCCCACAGCCCCAGAGAGTCTGACCTTTGCATCCTGCCATGCCCCCAGTGCACCTCTGAGCCCCAATCATGTGTTGAGAAAGCAGTTTGTTTTAGTGTGAACTACAGCTCATTATGACACAAGGGGGCATCCTTATCCTTATTTAAATATGCTCCTTCACCCATTACCATCTGCTTATATATCACATGTATTGTTCAGATATCATCATCTAAAGTTCCTGCTTTCAAATAAGCATAATTCCTATTTTTAAATTCCTAGCTGATCATTTAGAAAGTAAGTCCTTGCATGGCACTGGATTTTGGCAAATGTGAACAAAACTACATCCCATACAGTGCCTTCAAAAGTATTTGCCCCCTTACAAACTGGCTCAGTTTTTGCAATTTTGGTAACACCTATATATTTCAGATCATCAAACAAGCATTCTTATCAGACAAGCTAGTGTAAGAAAAACAAAAAGCAGATTTCAAATGATGATTTTATCCTTAGAGGGGAAAAAACCTTTTCAAACCAATCTGATTCTATTGGCCCCTAAACCTATTACCTCATTGTGACAACCTTGGTGGGGTACAACTGGTGTTGCAATAACTGGAAAGGGGTATTTAATATTGTCATGGAGTTTTTGTGATTAGCTCTCCTTTGCAGAATACTTTAAATTCAGTGGATGCTGCAAGCATGACCAGACTGTTTACGGTCATGCCATGGCATTTTTAAGTGCTTACCTTGATTAGTCATTTATTGACTAGGATTTTATTCAATACAATTACATTAATTCATCACAATTAACCTTAAATCCATGCACTTCAGCTATGACTGATGTCATGACTGCCAGGTGAAAAATGTCTTAACTTTTTTGTAGGTAAAGTGCACTCTGTAAAGCAAGTCACTAGAAAAACAATGAATGTGTGTAGCAATAATGACCTGATGATTGCCCCAGCCCAATCTGCACCATTCGATCAGTTTGACCTGCCTTCATTTGCAGATTTCTGCAAAATTGTAGGATCTCTAGAAACTACGAACTTCCCTTTAGACATTGTCCCTTCAAAAGCGCCCAAATCTTTTTTTTTTAATACAGTTGAACTCTTCTTTTTTTTATTAATACGCATCTTTCTTTAGGAGTCGTCCCTGCTGCTTTTAAACATGCAATAGTCAGACTTCAACTGAAAAAGCAGAGTTAGGACCACTCTGTACTTTCAAATTTTAGGCCTGTATCTCATCTCCATTTTCTTTCTAAAATCTTAGAAAAGTGGTTTTTAATCAGCTGCAGTCCTTTTTAGAAAATAATTTTAATTTGAAAAGTTTTAGTCTGGTTTTACACCCGCCAAAGGTCTGAGACTGTTTATGTATGTGTCTTAAAAGTCCACAATGATATTGCGTGGTCTGTGAATGCTGGATGCCCAAGTCTCCTGGTGCTGCTTGACCTCACGGCAGCATTCGATACAGTGGACCATTTGGTCCTCCTGTCACGGTTTAGTCACAATGCATTCGCAGCATGCACATAGATGGTTTGCCTCATACTTAACAGAGATATTTTTCTCTGTAATGATTGGTGAACTGTCTTCTTCTACTGCCCCTTTTTCTTGTGGCGTCCCATTAAGGACCTTCATCCATCCTTGACCCCTTACATTTTAGAGGGTGACACAGGAGTGGATTTTCTCTCCTGTCCCATCCCGCTCCCACAGAAAAATGTCCTGTCCCGTCCCACTCCTGGTAAATTGACTCCCACTCCCATCCTGCTCCCATTTAGAACAACTCCCACTCCTGTGACTCTCCCATTTTTGTTTTCTTCATTTAGTCTTTTGGCAATTTCTTTCTTTGAAGGACCAGTTAGGTCCCTGTTTTTAGCTGTAGTAAAGGCCAGTTAAAATAAAAAGAATAATAATGAAGAAATAATAAAATATCAAAGAAGGAAACAGACCATGTCTATAGTTGAATAAACAAAATGTACATAGTTGTATTTTACTCATTTATTAATTGATTGTTTCCTTTGAACAATGACATCACTTTTATGTTTCAAATTGCTGAAATTAAAGAAAAATGCACCTAGCAAGAGAACTGTACTTGGTGAACAAAAGGGCAAAAAGGCATTACCTTTGCAATTTAGAAACTGCACCTCATATGGTTCACAGCCCTGGTCCTCAGGGACCAATTCCCTGCAAGTTTTAGATGTTTGTCTGCTCCAGAACACCTGATACAAATTCTGACATGACCTCCTATACAGGCATCAAGAATGGAGGGTCAAACTGGACAAAATTAATACAATAAAATCATCATTAAATAAATAAATGTTGTTAATGTCCCATAAGTGAAGTAAATGTAACATGAAAGAAATGTAACATTAAATGTGCCATTAAATTAAAGGTACCATTTATTTATTTAATACATAATTAGAAACAATAAATGTACCATTATATCATGAAATGGACTAATATGCAATTAAATGTGCCACTGAATAATTAAGTATAATTTTAAAAACGTAATGATTGGTACACTTAATATTTAATGATGTATTAAAATAAATTGTACATTTAATGGTACATTCAATTTCTTTCTATTTCACAACATATTTATTTAATATCTTCCCTTGATGAATCCTTTCTACGGAGTCCGCGAGAGGACATGGGGGTATTTTTTCTCTTTTGCGTCCCCACACAATACTTTTTCGTTCACTCACAATACTTTTTGCATTCTCACGCAATAGTCTTTGCGTTATTTCGCAATACTTTGTGGCATAGTTTCCAAACCAGATAACTGCAAAAATGAAACAAACACTACACCCGTTTTGAGATGTATTGAGTTTTATTTTGAAATCGGTCTTAAATAAAATTATCTTCAAATCAGACTAAAAGACAGTTTTTATCCACAAGCTGTCAAACTACTGAACTATGGACAATAATGTTGCACGAAACCACATCTGTGACACTTTATTTCCTTATTACTGCTGCATGATGTGTACTTTTTTTTTGTACGCCATTAGTGTTTTTGTTTTTATCGTGATTTGAACGGTTCTTCTTATCCTAAGCATTTCATCACATTGTGTGATCACAATGTTAACCTGCATATGACAAATAAACCATATCAATGACATATCAGTGCTGTTTGTTTTATGAGCAGTTTGTCATCTGTGCTGCTGTTCCAAAATGCCGAACGCAAAAGTATTGCGTGGGGACGCAAAAAAATAAAATAAAAATCCTCCATGTCCCCTCTCGGGCTCCGTACCTTTCCCCTCTACTGTGGCAAAGGCTCTTAAATCTTTAGCGCACATGCAGCAATTTTGTTGGTCAGATGAGACTTGACACATGTTGGTATTTTTCGTTTGATGAATGAAGAGATGCAGGGTTGATTTAATCCAGAATCTGTCTTACAAGTGTCCCTTAATCACTGGTGAACTTGATTACAACTAAACACGTTTTACAAGCAACAGACTGCATGTTAATACCGCTACATTCAACTCTCCTGAAGTTCGGTAATATTTGTGACTTTCCTGTCAGCTCTATGAGTTTAATAGATAAGTCCTTACTTCTGACTTTACGTTGCAAATCCAATTTTACCACGTCCAGTTCTCCACCTGCGTTTGCTCCCTCCATTCTGATCAGAAGCACTGTTGGCTTGTGGGTCGTGTAGTTCGTTTGACTCGCCTTATAGTATAGGCTTCTTGGAAAAAAGCTACACAATGGCGGCGTCGATCCAAGTTTTTTTTTTCTTAAAGTTTATAACAAAGTCTCAGTTTTACATTTCCAAGGACAATTGATCCTAGTTTATTTTCCCTCCTATTGGTTAGCTCCCGCTCCCGTTCATTTTTTATCCTGTACCGTCCCCAGACTCCCGAAAAAATGTCAGCCTCTATTACATTTCTCTCTTTACATGCTACTACTTGGATTGATCATTGCCAAACACAACCTGTCCTTTCACTGCTATGCCAGTGACATACAAACATATCTGCCAGTAAATTCTGACAAGGATGAAGAACTACTTCACTGTATGTCACATATTAAGCCGAGTCTAAATGTATTGTGTTTGGGAACAGTTCAGCTGCTGGCCTTGATTCTTCCTTCAACTGTGCTTCCCCTGTTAGAAGTCCTGGTGTGCTGTTTGACTCAAATACAGGTCCTTCTCAAAATATTAGCATATTGTGATGAAGTTCATTATTTTCCATAATGTCATGATGAAAATTTAACATTCATATATTTTAGATTCATTGCACACTAACTGAAATATTTCAGGTCTTTTGTTGTCTTAATACGGATGATTTTGGCATACAGCTCATGAAAACCCAAAATTCCTATCTCACAAAATTAGCATATTTCATCCGACCAATAAAAGAAAAGTGTTTTTAATACAAAAAACATCAACCTTCAAATAATCATGTACAGTTATGCACTCAATACTTGGTCGGGAATCCTTTTGCAGAAATGACTGCTTCAATGCGGCGTGGCATGGAGGCAATCAGCCTGTGGCACTGCTGAGGTCTTATGGAGGCCCAGGATGCTTCGATAGCGGCCTTTAGCTCATCCAGAGTGTTGGGTCTTGAGTCTCTCAATGTTCTCTTCACAATATCCCACAGATTCTCTATGGGGTTCAGGTCAGGAGAGTTGGCAGGTCAATTGAGCACAGTGATACCATGGTCAGTAAACCATTTACCAGTGGCTTTGGCATTGTGAGCAGGTGCCATGTCGTGCTGAAAAATGAAATCTTCATCTCCATAAAGCTTTTCAGCAGATGGAAGCATGAAGTGCTCCAAAATCTCCTGACAGCTAGCTGCATTGACCCTGCCCTTGATAAAACACAGTGGACCAACACCAGCAGCTGACACGGCACCCCAGACCATCACTGACTGTGGGTACTTGACACTGGACTTCTGGCATTTTGGCATTTCCTTCTCCCCAGTCTTCCTCCAGACTCTGGCACCTTGATAACATGCAGAAGTTGCTTTCATCCGTAAAAAGTACTTTGGACCACTGAGCAGCAGTCCAGTGCTGCTTCTCTGTAGCCCAGGTCAGGTGCTTCTGCTGCTGTTTCTGGTTCAAAAGTGGCTTGACCTGGGGAATGCGGCACCTGTAGCCCATTTCCTGCACACGCCTGTGCACGGTGGCTCTGGATGTTTCTACTCCAGACTCAGTCCACTGCTTCCGCAGGTCCCCCAAGGTCTGGAATAGGCCCTTCTCCACAATCTTCCTCAGGGTCCGGTCACCTCTTCTCGTTGTGCAGCGTTTTCTGCCACACTTTTTCCTTCCCACAGACTTCCCACTGAGGTGCCTTGATACAGCACTCTGGGAACAGCCTATTCGTTCAGAAATTTCTTTCTGTGTCTTACCCTCTTGCTTGAGGGTGTCAATAGTGGCCTTCTGGACAGCAGTCAGGTCGGCAGTCTTACCCATGATTGAGATTTTGAGTGATGAACCAGGCTGGGAGTTTTAAAGGCCTCAGGAATCTTTTGCAGGTGTTTAGAGTTAACTCGTTGATTCAGATGATTAGGTTCATAGCTTGTTTAGAGACCCTTTTAATGATATGCTAATTTTGTGAGATAGGAATTTTGGGTTTTCATGAGCTGTATGCCAAAATCATCCGTATTAAGACAATAAAATACCTGAAATATTTCAGTTAGTGTGCAATGAATCTAAAATATATGAATGTTAAATTTTCATCATCACATTATGGAAAATAATGAACTTTATCACAATATGCTAATATTTTGAGAAGGACCTGTATTAAACTTGACCAACAAATAATGTGGTTTGGACTAGAGCTCCATGAAAAAGCCACAAGGTTTGTAAAGCAAAATGACCTTGAAAAGGTCCATGCCTTTATAACTTCACCTCTGGATTACTGTCATTCCTCGCATTTTGGTACAAACAAGTCTTTGTTTAGTTGCCTCTAAATCATCCAGAATACTGCTGCCCATCTCATAACCAACACTGGAAAGAACAATTACATCACACTGATGCTTAAATCCCTTCACCGGCTCCCTATTCAGTTTAGGGTTGACTTTTAATGCTTGTTTTTAAAGCTTTATATGGTTTGGCCTCATATTATTTGTGTAATATTTTAACTGTCCGTGTGCATGGCCGGGTCTTGAGGGGCTCAAATCTGCACCTGTTGAAGGAGCCCAGGTCTAAATTTTAACACTGATTGGGACTTTTTTGTGGCAACTCCTAAACTTTGGAATAAACTCCCAGCTGAATGAAGACTTACTTCTGACCTGGGAGTCTTCAAGTCAAGACCTAAGACATATTGATGGCTTTAGTGTGACACTTTTTACATCTCTCTATTTTTCTATTGTTTTGATGTTTTACAGACACTGTTGTATTCCATGTTTTATTTTATTTTAGTTATTGTGAAGCACTTTGGTGAACCTAGTGGTAATTGTAAAGGGATATACAAATACATGAATTACTATTAAGCCACTCCAAAACAATAATTCTGTGTTTTTTCAGTCATTCAGAGGTAGACTTGCTTGCGTGCTCAATGTCCTGCTGTATAATCCAAGTGCGCTTGAGATTAACTCATGGCCCAATAATCTTCAGGATTTTCTATTAGAGTTCTGAATTCATCGTTCTATCAATTAGGGCAAGTCATCTAGGTCCAGGTTGGCATGAATGGCTTTTTATTTTATCTTAAAATGAAATAAATGAAATCCTAATTTAAAAACTGCATTTTACATTTACTCAGGTTATATGTCTGGTATTAAATTTTGTTTTATAATCTGAAACATTTAAGTACATTTGCAAAAAGAAATCTGCAAGGTGGCAATTACTTTTTCACTGCTCTGTGCATTCTCATATTTCTATCATCAAAAATCTAGTTAGGAAAGATTTCAGGTGACAAAGAGATAAACCATTTTATTACTGTAATAAAACAGAATGCAAATAAATACATTTCCAGACTAGAAGCTCCAATTAATAAAAAAAGATAAAGACAGAAAAAAGGAAAACATGATTTTCTATTCACAAAACATATACAATGTTAAAATTCATGAAGTTAGTTACATAGGAGCTTTTATGCTTATCCTCTTTCATCTTTAATATCATTCCTGAAAGATATAAAGAAAAATATGAAATTTGAATCATCCATACTGTTTAATCCTCCCACCACTTAATCATTTATTTCCAAATCTGTGCTTGTCTCCTCTCGTTTCTGGAGTAAGTAGGGCAGGGGCGTGTCTGTGGAAACATGAGCCGGAACCAGTTGAAAAATCAGGACACAGCAATATGGAGCATGCCCAAAATTCAGTCACACACATTCACACACACCGAGGGGCATAGTGGGGCACATTGTTCACTCATTTGGAAAGTAATGGAACACTGCCTAAAAAAAATCATTTAATTAGTTACTCTACTGTAAAACAACAGGCGTGCTACACCTGCTGTGTGATTATTCTTGCCTATGTCATGTGTTGCCCCTAACAGATCAACAGTAACATTTTAATGAATGAAAAACACAAAACCTGATACTTTGAATACCCAGCACTGTGCCATTTTTAACATACACCAATACTACCCATTCATTCTGTTGAGAAAGGTAAGATATGATATGTTACATAGCATCTATACACTAGTGATCAGAGGTGCACACAGTATTTTGTTTATACCCTCTTGTAAATATCTGGTAGTATATATTGCCATGGTGAGTTTAATTATTGTAATCTGGATCACATAAATGACTAGGTGAAGATTCACTTAAGATCCATAAGGATTTCTATGATTTACATGTTTTTGTGTGAGAGCAGAAGATAAAAATATGGCAGAAGATGGAACAATAAGGTTTAGATATCAACAAAGCTATTAGAGCTATTTGATTGGGAAGCTAGAATCAATGTAATAGACACTCTGATTGGCTAAAAAGTGTGTCCAGCAACAAAGGCAGAACCCATCTGACTGATCCCCTCACAGGCTCCTATAATTGATTCACTATCCTCCCTCCTGTTTTCATGGTGAGGCATATGCAGTCCCTTTCAAAGCCCCTCCCCTGCATCCTCCTCCACCACACCCTGCCTTATGGCACTGAGCAGCTACACCAAGAACACAACATATTTTTGCTGATCATAAAAACCTCAAAAATAAATTACAGCGAAAAATTTCCCCCATATGTGACAAAGGTATTTAACATAATATGGCCATTTGACGATTTACCATTACCCAATTTTCCCTGGAGTCTTTATCCGTCATTTCCAATTTTTTGTCTCTTGAACTCTTGGATACAGCATCAAGGCCAACCAGCTGTATGTGGTGGGATTAGGGTTAGGGTTAGGTTACTATTAGGAAGAGATCTATCTTTGTAGTAAAGCATAGAAATCCCGGATCAAATACATAAAATGCTTTCCATTCAATGGGGTTGTTTCCCATGTTTAAATCAGACACAGTTGAGAAATGGGACAGAACCTGCTATTCATAGATCAATAGTTACACAGAATGTCAATAACAGCTCTAATGACAACAGTATAACACTCACAGTGGCAACATGCTAAATAATTAAATGAACAGACACACAAACACGCATGAGAAGTAACAAGTAATGTATACGTTTTGCCACAAGGGGGAGCCTATTCACCCTTTTCTTTGTTCTCCATGAGAGTTTCTATATATGCAGAAATCCTGGATGGCAAAGGCAGGGGCGGATATAAAACCTTATATCAGATTAACACTCTTACACGCTTCATAAAATGCATCAGTGTGTGGTGCACAGTTTCTTAGGCTCCGGAAATTTAAATGTCAGCTGTTCAAGATAGCAAATAGAGATGTGGATGTCCTGTGTCTAACAGTACCTTCCCATTCTTATCCAGCCGATACATATTAAAACAAAGAGGCAGAGATGTTGAGAACATTTTCTAATCTTCAACTACAGCTCATGCAAAACATGCGGCATAGATGTATTTTACATACACATATAGTGTATAGTCTCCTAAAAACATATTTATCTGCACCATTGCATCTTGTTATACTTCCTAAATATCAGCATTAATATGCCGTTGTGCAGGTTATATTTTACATCCTTATTAATCATGCAGTAGAAAATGCATAAGGCAGCACTAGATGTGAAAAGCATTGCAGGTGCAGGGCTGCTGCACTGGGCCATGGCCTGTTTCTAAAAAAAAAAAAGAATGAATAATAGAAGAGTGTGCAGGCCTGTAGAGGTTCTTATGTTCAAAACCCCTGGAATGATTTTGTAACGTTGCTCTACTTTCCACAGGAAATGACGATGACTATAAAATAATGACTTTCCAACCAATCGTATAAGCTCCAGCTGACACTTTGCAAAAATAGTAAACGCCTTCCACTCTCATCACCCTCAAAAATGAACGTATAATAAACTAACCTCACCTTCATGGGCACAGGTTTTCAAAGGTAAGTGAATCCTAGTTTTAGCTTGAGATAAGGCAGTGTGTTGCTTGTTGATTAAAGGAAATATGAGTGTTTGTGTGGGTGGCAGAGATGCCTAAATGGAGAAAGTTACCTGTTCTAATTTAGGATATATGTAATGCCCAAACAGTCCTTAAACAAAATTTACCCTTATTATGTGTTTTTTTTACTCAAACTTAGTAAACTTGAACTAATTTCCAACTTTCCCACATATTTAAAACATCTCAATAGACTCCAGAACAACATCAACAAAAAAAATAAGTAAATAAAATGTTGATGACACATACTCTGGACATCTAGACCTTAGTCGTTTAAGTCAGTGCTCAACCAGCAATTGCCAACCGGTAGCATATGATGAAAAATGCACATAATGATTGGAATGAAGTCATGCATCATTAAGATAATTTTACCTAATGGAGCAACATAGCAGAATTATGATTTAAACACTTTAATGAAACCTTATTCCAGGTAAAATGGGAATAATCTGAAAGTTCTAGCAGGACATAGAGAATACTTGAACTGAAAGGTCCTATTTAAAACCATCTAAAAAATCAAGCTCTTACTATAGAGGTAAAGGAATTCTATCCAAACAATACTTGGTATTCTAACACGTTGATACTAGATATTATTCCCTGTGTGTTATGCTATTTTGATTTCACTTTCACGACTTGTTCCTCACGTTCTCGGAAGACAACACAAGGTGAGTCAGACATGCTTGCTGTAAACAAGGGTTTTGGGAACATTTATCGAAAATATTTAATTAATATTTTTAATAAACAGAACAAACTTCTTGTTACATTGCTACTAGTTTTTAATTTTTCTTTCTGGACAAACTTTGGTCATACCCACATTAAGCAAATATCAACTTCTATTAATTCCATTATACTGTGGCCCATATATTATTTACCACAGTATTTCTGAGACAATTAGATTTGCTGAGAAACATTTCATTATATTTTTATCATCATAACAAACTGGATTGTAATATCTGCACAAATAATCACAGAAGAAAAGTAAAAGGGGCAGTCATTCACTGAGACCAGTGACATTAACGTTACGATGCAGATGATATACTGATAGGTAAATTGTAACTACTGCAAGCACAGCAAAAGAGTGAATTATGCATTTACAACACCATGCGCAGCACAGAGAGGTACAAGTTGTCCTTAAAGCATGCATGATTACTCCACTTTTCTAACCAGTAGCGTACACTTGAATGGCTAAAACTACACGTGATACAGTACAGTGTGAAGTGATGTAAATTAACATAAAATAATTGTTTAAACATCAAAAGAAAAAAAAATGATAATAGCAGTAATTATATGTGGAAGGATGAGTCAAACTAAATTAAAACAACCCTATCCTAAACAAAATGCTGTTTTTTTTTTTTTTTTTAACGGACACAGCAACAGCTTGATTTTGTATGCTAAAAAACACTGTTATTCAAATCTTAGGTTCCTAAATGTTCCAGACGTATGAATAATTATGGGCTTAACTGTATACTCAAGCATTAAAAACCAACACATTAGCAGGATGTTTCACGAATCTCTGTCTTCATATCAGATCAGATGGATCAGTTCAGAAAACACAACTTTTATGTGAAATAAAGTTTTTTTATTTTTACTTCGTACTGTAAATTATGTCATTCTCAATGCAAAAGGTAATTTGTCAAACAATGATAATTTCCTTTATTGCCACTTCTTTTCATTACTTGTACTGCATACATAAGGGACTGAGTGATGTTTTATGTCACAAGCAAGATATTTTTTGTACTGTTCCTTTAAATTACTACAGCAGGCCCAGGTTTGACCCTATAATAAGATAATTTATATGATTTAAATACATGCTCTGATAAACCATCTTCTTTTTTAATTTGGAAAACGAGAAATTTCAGGTGGTAGATAGCCTGTCTGTGGTTACAAAGAGCAAAAATTATAGTAAATCATTGGTTAATAATAAGGAAGCAAAGATTGATATTTAAATAATAGTTAGCAATGAAACATAAGTAAATAATATATTAAAAATCAGAAAAGGACCAGAGAGGACAAATAAAGTTCCCATTTCCCATCAAATTGCAGTTGCAAAAAGCAACAGGAGGGGGCACAAGTAAAGACAAATACAGCCAAAGAACGTCAGCATGCGTAGGAAGGGGGGAGGGATGGTAAAAATCAGAGATACGGGTTCTTTGTTTAAAGATGAGAACGAGGAGAAATGAAGACAAATATCAGAGCTGAAAAAACTATCATTCAAACGGGAGGGGACAGCAATAGGTAAAGCAGAGAATCATCTGAGGTAGAGAAATGTGGGGTAGTGATAAGAAGAACAGAAACAGGCAAAAAGAGAAACATGGTGGGAGGGGAAAGCAGGATGTGAGTCAGACTGACAGCATTAACACTCATCTTCCACACCCATCTCTCTGTTTTCTTCATACACTTAACATACTAGATAAGATGGCGGGGAACACTGAAGAGAAACTGACACTTACATAAAGTGACAATCAGTGCACAAGTAAGCACACACCAGAGCTATGTGACATAATGTAAACTCTAATCTCCACAACAGCATGGCAGAATAACCATATAAGCTCTGAATGCCCACATTTCTGATTCATTTTTAGGACAGACGGCTCAGCTAAAAATAACCACAATAACTTTACAAAAGGCAAAGCTGTGTGTGGGATGGGATGACTCAGACTGTAAAGAGCACCTCACAGGTTCACATTTCAGAAAGATGACCAGAAAGAATCAGATGAAGCTCGGTTCATTTCGATATCAAGGGAGGACAGTTCATGCTGCAGTTTTATTAATCAACTAAATGATTGGTTTCTTTGTACTTATGTCACTCTGTCCATGCCATCTGATCATCCAGCTCCTCGGTGTGTCCTTAAAGAACAAAAAGTTTTATGTTTTTAATCACATTTTATGTTTTATCTTTTTAATCAATTTTATGTTTTTACATGTACAAGGTGAATTTAAGATGAGATATTAAGGTATTTTATGGAACAATGGCTCAGATTTTTTGATATACTGATATATTTTACTATTGCTCAGGCTGCTTATGCCTTAAAACTGGAATACATTCATAATACAGTTCCTACCCCGAACAACCTTCTACATTCCTATTTTTTTTTTTTGCTGAGTGCAAACATTCTGTTAATTTTTCTTTTTGCCCTGCACATTTGTCTGAAAATATTTTACAACTGTCAGCAAGACATTTCTTACACTCCTCACTAAATTATGTTGATCATGATGACAGAAATGTTGCGTCTTAGCTACCTTAAAATAATATGCTAGCACACATAAAGCTATGCTCTCGGCTTCATTGTTTTGAGAACAAAACCAGAGGACAACCAGATAAATTTAATGAAGAAAGGTAAAGGGGAGTGCACTTGCTGAAGTGCCACAAGTACCGCCTAGCATGCATAGTGGGAGCAGCAGATGAGGCAAATAGACACAGGGGGATGAGGAACCCTGCAGCTTAAGACTGGTTCTCTTTAACAGTAAACATCTGATCCCATCCATTTATGGTCAGAAATAAACACAAGATCTGGTACTAATCAGACAGCATTTGTAGCTGTTTACCCCCTTTACCCCCATAGTGAACAGCACGCAAATAGTGCTGCAAGAGGCCAATCCTCTTATCAGAGCTGCATCCAATGTCTGACCCCATGACTTTGGATTTCCCACACCCTTTCAGCCATTTTTAATCAGACACCAATACCTTGCTCCCTAAATCTAGATTTAAGGATCTAGATTTAGATTTAGGTTTTCAACAGCAATCAATCAAGGATCCTATCCATTTGCCTTTAATTGATGTGGCTGACATGTATGTAGCCTTGCATTGACCCCCCTTAGGTCAGTTCATTCCCACAGGCTTGCCATGTTGACCCCCGCACAGCAGCAGATGTTGTGGCTGTGTGGGCTCTGATGTCAAACAACAGTTCTGCAGACCCACATCTGTTCTAATCTCTGTTGATTCTATATATATATATATATATATATATATATATATATATATATATATCACATCACAGAGATAAATATAGCAACTAAACCAGTTTAGTATTCTTAAATTAATATTCCTACTTTTACTATAACAGTTGCTTAAACAAACCAAGGTAACACGTCATCATGATTCCCAAGCTCTGCTCATCCAGCAAGGATTTAAAATGACAATTCAAGATAACATTCCTAAAGCCTTTTATATAGCTGATGGTCATTGAGGTTAAAGCTGATAACAGAAATGAAACAGGCTCCAGTCCACCAAGTCAGGTGATTATAAAATAAGAGAGGAAATATTTAAGAAGTAGATTTTATCTAAACAACTTAGATTCCAGAGTGGGGAGGAAACTTTGGTCTTATCCACCCGAACCACAGGAGGGGAAAAAGTCACACTCACCTAAAATCACCTGGACTCAAACACTTGAGCAAGGAATATGATCATTTTTGTAAATTGCTAATGTCTCTAAATAACCGGTGCTGAAGAAAAGTTCACCAGAACTGACCCAAATACTGCTTACTAACTTGGGCCAATTCACATCAAAGCCACACATGGCTCCAAACTGCTCTTCATCATGTTCTAGGACAAATGACAAGAGCAAAAGATGCTGTGCCAAGGAAGCTAACCCTACAGCTGTGAATGCTCCCTGCAATGCAATGTTGGCCCACTCACTCTGTCTAAGCTATTAACAAAAATGTTGAACATGAAAATAGACTCAGACGGCAGTCTGTAAAATGCTATCAAACATGGAAAGAGGAGCAGAATTTTGGGATTTAAATGTTATGTAGAAGAGTTATTAACAATTAAATTAATTCAGAATACAGAAAGATGTTTTATGCCTAACTTTTGTGCTTCTGCTCCATATTAAATGTGTAGCAGAAAGACACTTTATTTGCTGAATTCCCCATCAGCTGCACTGCAGCAGTGTTTGTGCTGACGTCCAGGACAACAGCCTCCTGATTCACCAATTACAAATCCCTGACATGTCTGTGGAGGGAAAATGCTAATAGAAACACTCATTAACAGAGGATCACACTGAAAGAACCAAGCATTAAAACATACAAGAACACTTTAGAAACACGTGGGCAGGGTGCAACAAAGTGTAAACGTATTACCTGAAGCTGAAGTGTTAATCATATAACATTTATTGAAGCCATAAATTAAGCCGTGATTGAAGACACATTTGCTCTAGTTGAGCTTTTTGACTGTAAGTGATTAGCGACTAAAAGAGAGAAAAAACAATGTGAGTCATACATAAAAACATTCTCCGTTAATTATTTCATGGCTATCATAAATCATGAGAATAAGGAAAAGATAAATAAAAAGAGAACCCACTGGTCCTTAAAGATGAATGTATTCATCTTTGTAACCAGAGTTAATTGCATTGACTAAAGCTATGATGAAAATATTTTGTTACTGGCCTTTTATTAATGTACAAAAACTTGATGAAACTAATTTCAATCATAACTAAAAAAGGAGAGATACATACAATCCATCCTTCTACCCCCTCAGCGCCTATACCCGCTCATCCATGCACAGTCACAGTAGAACCAGTCCAATTTCCAGTGGTGACACTGTGGGCAGATTGTCAATTAGATTAAATCTTCCTGAGTGGTAGGAAGTGAATGACTATATGTGTCCAGCACCAGGTGGAAAGATGTTAATGGTCTGAACCACGTCTGGAGCAACAGTATCTAGCAGAAACAACGCTGGCTGCCCTGGTTTCAGTGCAAAGGTAGAGAAGTAATGCTTCCATTTTATATTCTGAACTACAAGGGGATTTCACAAGCCTGTGATTGAAAGAATGATTTACTGTTGCGTTGTTATTTTTAGCAAAGTAGTTGCTGGCTACCAGCAGCTCTTATGTCTTCTGAGCTACATAAAGCTGAACTCAGTGTAAATCCAAATTGTTTAAAGGCCCAGTCATCCCAGCACAACAGAATCTGGTCATCCTTGGTAACTGCTCCTGATAAATGCTTGTGTTTTTTCACATATCCTGTCATCTTCATGCACATCAGCTGTCTGGAGAGTTGTTGGTAGCTATCAACTTTTTAGTAGCTTCACTGCTGTGTGGCGATATAAAGGTAATTTGCAAAAATCTTATTAAAAATACAAGAAAACACTGAAGTATTTCACAATCAAATTAGGTGTAAGACCATGGAAAACCCTTAACAACAGAATGCAGAGAAAGTGACAGAATTACAACAGACAGTTTCAATTAAAGAGAAGGCCTCTGCAAATTGGGCTGGAGGAAAAGGATCACTTATCTTGGTGGTGAAGTGGATAATTTTTTTTTTTTTTTTGGAGACAATCGAAGAGCAGACTGCTACAAAGATAACTAAAATAAGGAGTCAGATTGATGCATGACTAGGCTGAAGATAAACAATATAAAATGACTGAATGCTTCATTCTTAATAAGTTTATAGTTTTATATATAATTCCCCTATTACTTGTATTTTGAATATCTTAATTTACAGTATATTTAATAGAGTAAAATATACTAAGATTTTGTTGACTAAAACTAAATTAAAAGTAAAATGACTACAGGTGACTGAAATGTGACCAACACTACATTACACTGTAGTCAAAAGATTGTCAGTCAGTCATTTTCTACCACTTCTTCCATGGTGGGTTGCTGGGAAGCTGGTGCCTATCTCCAGCAGTCTATGGGCGGGAGGTGGGGTACACCCTTGACAGGTCGCCAGTCCAGGAAGGGCAACACACAGACAACCAAGCACACACTCATTCATACACCTAAAGGAAATTTAGAGAGACCAATTAACCTAACAGGCATGTCTTTGGACTGTGTGAGGAAGCCGGAATACACGGTGAGAACCCACACATGCACGGGGAGAACATGCAAACTCCATGCAGAGAGACCAGGAGTCGAATGCACGACCTTCTTACTGCAAGGCAACAGTGCTACTAACTGCGCCACGGTGCAGTCCTAAAAGATTGTCTAAAGTTAAATTAAAATGTGCTGTCAAACCTAACACTGTTTGTAGCAAGCAACATTGCAACAAAAACATGTAATAGTTTGTTTTTTTGTGTGTTTGTGTATGTCATTGTACAAAAAAGTTAGACAAAGTATGAATCTGTGATCCATTTTGAGACGTTACTAATGAATTACGTTACTTTTTTCTCTCTCTCTCTGTCTCAAAAATCTCTCAACAATCAAAACATGCCCAAAGCACAAGGATAAAGAAATGCGATAGTCTTTGGTCAAAACATTACTGGTTTGATATATAAACTGATTAAGTCTAAGCCTACATTCCTGCATGTACATTTTTTTAAAATCATTTTTCTATTCTCTAACACCTGGTAAAAGCTTAATGTTGAGTGAAAAATATCATTTGGTAGTAAGACTGCAAACGGCACAACTTTTTTACATATACAAGTTGTGAGAAATATCAAATAAGTTAAATATTTAAAAATACGCTAAAATAATGCATTAGTGCTATCATAAAGCACGTGTAGGTTTCGGTAACAGTGTCTTTCTATTCATTTGTGACACACCATACAGTCAAGGATGTTCATTCTGTTTTAGCTCTCATTTAGCTTTTTCTCAGTCTCCTTTGTGTATGAAGCAACCTTTCTTCTGTGAAAGTGCCTTTGGCTAAAGAGGATTAGATTTTTGTGAGTATGTGCCATGTGCTGTTGCACATCACAAATGTCTGTCTAAGAGCATCCTCTTCTTGCATGTGACGAGTGAACATGGCTGTTTTTGCTTCAACAGCAATATGTGTGTGTAAATTAGATTACGATCCTTGCTGCTGATCCCACAAACAAAGCTGCAGCAAAGGAGAGAGAAGCTGCCCTACTGACACACAACAGCACAATCTGCATCCACAGTTGCAACATCATAGGCATAAGGCACAGTGCTAGAGAAACATATGACAGACTGAGAAAGCGGACCACATGCAGAAAGATGGCCAAAATTCAACAGGGAAGAGGATGAATGAGGAAACGATATGCAGGCATATAAGAGAAAAGTAAAGTGAGACTAGGACAGAGGCAGGTGTAAAAAACAATGAAACTAAATAATTGACTAATTTATAGTACACTTATGCTGTGATTAATTCCTATAATTTTTTTTTTTTTTTTATGCTGTCCCTTTCAAAAACACCCAGGAATGTACATTTTGGATCATTTGAAATATAGCCCACCATAGAAATATGAAAGACAGAAACAGCTTCAAAAGGATTTTCTACAAATATTTGGTTAAAAGCCATATTTGCCTATATTTTACCCTTACCACCACCGTTTATACAGTACCACTGTCTTCTGTCTAGCTGTAGAAATGAACCGGCCTCAACAACAGGATTCAATGTGCTCATTTTCTGAATTATGTTTTTCTGTGTTGAGTTAGTTTGAAATTGGCTTAAAACAACCTGAAACAGGTAATATGTAATACTTTTAATTTCAAAGCACCGAATGACAAGGTATTTTTCACATCAATCCAACTAGTAGCTGACAGAAATTTATCCTACTGGTTTCTATCACTGCTTGGAAACTTATCTGTAACCAAGTGTATCTCAGGTGAGATTTTCTCTGTTGTCTGTCCCTCATCATGGCCAGCCTGGTGATGCTCATCAGAAAGGCTCCTCATAAAAGGCTCTGATCAAATTAGATATTTTTAACCCCATAATTTTAAGACAGTCTTTTCCTTTAACTTCCCCTTAATCTTCCCTCTTCTTTTACTGCTCATCTATACTCTGACTACAATTTTTTTACTCTTCTTTGGTTTAGTTTTAGTAAACGTTTCTTGCTTCAGGCTGAAAAAATTATTGACAGAAACCGGGATGCCTTATTTATAGGTCGTAGCTGTTATTTGCTCACATAACTGTCATACTTTTTTTAAATTATGAAGGTGCGATTGGATTTCTGTATTACAATACTTGCAACGAGCTTTCGAGTCAAACTCTGGGACAGGGGCAATCCATGATTTTAGCTCCAGATCAGGCTCCCATTCCTTTCTGTGAATTTCTTTGTATTTTCCCTCTTCAGCATGATGCTGTCTCTCAACATCAAGTCAAAGCTTAACAGTAAAGGGCTTTAGGCCAATACACCTCAGTGTAGCCTAGTTGAACTCCAAACCCCAATAGGGTCATTTCCAATTGATATTAACCAATATAGTTTACAGTGACACTTGATTAACCAATGACTATCACTGGGCTCAGATTAAAACTAATAATATCTCAGAATCTATAGCAGCACAAACGGTAATTTTAACAGCATAAACCAGCACAAACAAAGCACTAAAACATGAGACCATTCTGGTTCATTTTGGAGCAAATTGCAGGGGATGATGATGTCATCAGACTAAATTAAAAGTTATATTTATCTCAGAAATTGTAGCAGCAAAAACGAAAGATTTAATGGCACAAACCAGCACAAATGAGGCAGTAACCACTCAGATTATTTGCCTGAATTTTTCATCTGGGTGGGAGTTCAGCTTCACTCAGCTGGCCACAACCCCTGCTGGCGTTGACTGTTTGAGAAATTCAGCGTAAGTTTTTGATGGCCCTGGATGGGACAGCTGTTCTGGAGCTCTCCAAATTGGACAGACTTCATCTCGGCCTTAAACTGAAAAAAGTGAATTTACTTCATGATATTTTTGCTTGAAATTTAAATTAAATATGGTAATGAAAATTCAACATTTCTCTGACCAACATGTTACAGTTCTTTTGAAATCTCATACCACGTAAATTTATTGGATGTGACCTGTGATTTTCCACATCTACACCAAAACAAACAATGATTTAGCTAAAAACAGACAAAGAGCAAATAAAATACTCTTCTGCAGATGTAGGCCCCAACAAAGACAGAGGAGAGTAAAATAAATGAGTAAATTAACAGTAAAGGCAGCACCATTTTTCTGCTGAGGGAGGAAAGGGTTAAAAAAAGTCAAGTCATTGTGTCTCCACTGCACTGCACTGATGGGGCCTATAACAGCATGTAAGGCATATAGGTTGAGTTCTGATGGATATTTAAAAGACATTATCAAATTCTGAAGCTCAATGTATCCATCAAGTCAAGGCTACATTTTTTTTAGGCAAAATAGGGCTTCTAAATGGCTAAAGGGTCAAGTTATAATCAAGACTCCCCTTAAAGCAGCAGTCAGTATGAATTATTATGTTACTTCTTCTCCCATTTTCCTACTGAAAATAGTTTACCTCTTCACTTAACACAAAAATCTGTAAATAAAGAAAGGTCACCTCACTGTGAAAAATGTACAGCCTGAAAACACAGCATACAAGCACAATTGCACTGATCTGCTGAGCCAGCCAAGCATAGGGACAAAGGCAGATGGGCAAGCAGGCACTCCTCCACCAAAGAAGGCATGCAAAATGATAATATGTTTAGAACAAACCGTATAGTAATTTCACACATAGTGTATCCCATTTAATGTTTTACTGCTGTTTTAATCAGAAGACATTTTGAATTATTCTGGCATTAGTTAGTCATTCTGAATTACCCTAATTGCAATTCACCCACTCCTTGTTCTTTTTGTCCTCTCAATTATACAAGCAAACTACCATGGGAGTAGCTAAGAACTGGCTTGGGGCATGCAATCGCCTCACAGTTTCAGATCACAGTTAGTCTGATAATCCCAATGCATAAGATTCAAGATATTTATTTTTATTCATTCACATATTTCCTTGCCATCTGCTGTTCAGGCACAGCTTAGCGGTCTTGTTGTACTTGAACACACATTGTGTCTCATACAGGTTTTCATTGCACACACATACAGACACAGAGGTGCATTAAAAATGCATAAATGCACAGAGATAGGCAATTACTGTTGTAAAGCAGACAGTGGAAATGGGCAGAGGAACTGCTGAGAAAGTGTGTTCAAGCTTTCTGCTTCGTGAAACTGTGGTTCACACTGAATCTGAACTCATCCTTTGTTTTCCTCTATGGGTACTTCAGTGAAGAGCCATCTCTAAGGCTCATCCGTTTGTCCAAACATGTCACTTTTAATCATAATTCAAATAACATTTCTCAAAATACACATTGTTTCGTCAATGTAAGATAAGATTGACCTATATTTTTTCGGAGAAAATAGATTATCTAAATACAACGCAATACCAAATTAGAGGCTTAACTATTCCTGCCTTTGTTACAGCTTTAGAATCTGTACCATCTGCTGCCGGCTTTGCAATAGCAATTTTATGAAAGTGATCTATTTATTATATTTTTTTAAATATTGTATCTGGTTAATAGAAAAAATGCATTACTTCCCCTCCCCCTACTCCATTGCTCTCCCTGCATCTCCCTCCCTCATTCATCCTGTTCCGCTGCTGTTGCTAAGACCGAGGAGTGCAGGCTAGTCCGTGGAAACCAGTAGAGTCTGAGATGTGGATCTCCCAGTGTGTTGCTATGGGCAACACATAATGTTCATGAGAAAAGCAGCCCAAAAGTCTAGCATGCAGATGTACACATGTGACCTAGTTTTTAGTTAGTCAAAGGGGATTGTACATTCTGTAGCTTATGTTTGGTGTCCTTAAAAATACATATATGCATGTGTGTTCTCTGACATCTCTGTATTTTATATCCAAAGCACAACAAGTCTAATAAATAAAATATAGGAACAGAATGTACTGCTTCCTTTTCAGTCATAAAATGTAAGATTCATGCTAAGTCAAAGTAACCCTGCCCCACCTGACTGGCTGCACATTGTGTTTCACTGCACATGCGCCTCAGGCTCGCTCTGACCTCCTCTCTGTCTCAGCCATTCATTGCCCACTGAATCCCTGCAACTGCATCAGAAATCACAGACCTCCAAGGCTTGTAGGCAGTCTGTGCCTTTTTAACAGATGTGTAGAAAAAAATTACAAAAAAATCTAAAAATGTATAAGAATAAAGTATCCAAAAATCTTCTGTCTAATGTAAATAAAATGTATCAGGTTCACCCTGACATAAAGCAGTTGCTATTAGAAGTAATCAATCAATGTTTTTTAAGAAATTAAGGTTATATCAAATCACAATACAATGGCTCAAACAGGATGGTTATTTAAACATAAAGACTAAAAGTACAACCTGTTTGCACTCACCATATAATGTAAGTGAAAGTTATGTTTTGTGCCTTGTCTTTAAAAAAGTTTACTAATTACAAAAAATAAAAGCAACAAAGCATTACCCTAAAATTTGCATTTAGTTAGATAATAGTAAAAGAAACTAGTCCTCAAATGTAGAAGCATAGAAATATAATCAATGAGTAAAGGTCAAAGCATTAAAGTCTCCTTAAAGCATAAAATCACTGATTGGATTTGCTTTACAAAACTAAACCAGACTAATTATCTACATACAGTATACACAATCTCAAATAGGTCAGCCAGATCATCAACATATGGCATTCTTGTTCCTCTAAGTGAAGGACTTGTCGACCATTTCTATCTGGCTAGACATTATTATAAGTTTAAGTCTCCATCATATGCACACTTATTTCAAGGATCGTTTAATTTTGCCTATAAATTCATCCTTACCTCTTCACATGTCCTCCTCCTGTCAGGTAGCACCAGTGTGTTTGCATGACTTCCAGGTACTATAGTAGATCCTATACTCATCCTGGGTCCAACTAACATGTACCGTTTGTCTCCAGATCTGTACTGGATGCTGTGGCACAGTGTCCCATCATAATTAGTCTCTGGGAGATATTTAGAAGTATAGTCTGTGGATCTGGAGCACTGCATTGCAATCAGCACGATGATACTGATGATAAACAGAACTGAAACTGAGCCCAAAGTGATCATCAGGTAAAAAGTCACATTATTATCCTCATCATCCTTTGCTGCACTTTTAACATCAGAAGCTGCAAAAGCCTCTTTGGGCTCCACCAGTTTGACAATCACAGTAGCTGTTGCTGAGAGGGAAACGTTGCCATTGTCTTTGACCAGTATGACCAGTTTATGCTCAGCCTCGTCTGTCTCTGTGAATGAGCGAAGTGTTCTGATTTGTCCTGTGTAGCGGTCCAAACCAAAGAGACTGTGGTCAGTAACTTCCTGCAGTGAAAACAGCAACCAGCCGTTATATCCTATATCAGCGTCATAGGCTCTGACTTTAGTCACCAAGTGTCCTGCGTTCACATTGCGGGGAATCTCCTCCACACCTTCAGCAGAACCGTTGGAGCTGACTGGATACAGGATGACTGGAGCGTTGTCGTTCTGATCCAGAATGAACACATTCACTGTGACGTTGCTGCTCAGTGACGGAGACCCAGAATCTGAGGCGACAACTTGGAACTGGAAAGTTTTCAGAGTTTCAAAGTCGAAACTTTTCAGTGCCACAATCTCTCCAGTTTCAGAGTTTATGTTGAGAAATGATGTCAGTGTTTTATGTTGATCACCACTTCTTAGTATATTATATGATATGAGAGCATTTCCCCCCTCATCATTATCAAAAGCATTCACTGAAAATAAAGAGGCTCCAGCAGCATTGTTCTCAGTCACATAAAAAGTATATGGGCTTGTTGAAAACTCTGGACTGTTGTCATTTACATCTGATATTGTTACACTTATTGTCTTCCAAGCTGACAAAGCTGGTTCACCAGCATCTCTTGCAATTATTGTTACTTTATATTTTGACTTATGCTCTCTGTCAAGCAGTGATTTGGTAACAAGTGAAAACATGTTTTCTTGTAAGGAAGGTGTTAATGTGAAAGGTACATCATCAATTATAGAACACATGACCTTTCCATTTACACCTGAATCCTTATCATTCACACTTATCAATGCTACTGTCCTTCCGGGTTTTGAGTCTTCAGGTATTGCACTTGATAATGATGTTATTTCTATTTCAGGTGCATTATCATTCAAGTCTACAATAGCTATTATGACACTTTTTTCTGTTGACAAGGGGACTGGTCCTTTATCAGAAGCTTTGATGTCTATTTCATATCTGTCATTTGCTTCAAAATCTAAAACTCCTTTTACTGTAATTGATCCTGTAAAGGTATCAAGTTGAAATAGTTTCCTTAGGTTGTCATTTACATTATACCCAAAAGAATAAACCACCTCTCCATTTAAACCCTCATCTTGATCAGTGGCATTTACTTGTATGATCGTTGTACCTACGGGGGAATTTTCATTGAGCTCTGCAGTATATGAATCGCTAGAAAATGTGGGCATATTGTCGTTTACATCTAAAACATTGATAAGAATTTTCATTGTTCCTGACCTAGCGGGCTTGCCTCCATCAACAGCTGTGAGCAGTAACCCATGACTTCTCGCAGCTTCTCTGTCCAGCGGTTTATGCAACAACAAAAAAGGAATTTTACCATCTCGCCCTCTATCTTTAATCTCCAAACGAAAATTATCATTTTGACTGAGCCTATACTGTTGAACAGAGAACACGCCACTGTCTGGATCCCGTGCGCCTTGCAACTGAAACCGAGCCCCGGATAACGCAGATTCTGATATCTCTAAATGCGTCTCGTTGTCAGGGAAGGTGGGAGAATGGTCGTTCACGTCCAACACCTCGATGGCGACATAATGCACCTCTAAGGGATTCTCCAGTACAGTCTTTATGTTGATAATACACGCAGCGATCCTTTCGCACACCTCCTCTCGGTCTATTTTTCGGCTGACGTGAAGGACTCCGTTATTGTTGATCTGGAATAGCGAGTCCCTCGATCCAGATACGATGCGAAATCCTCTGGAAATTAAAACACTTGGCTCCATTCCTAAATCTTTAGCAATATTTCCAACAACAGCACCCGTCGTTAGTTCTTCTGGTATTGAGTAACGCAGCTGCGCCGAAGTGAAATTAAAAGTGAAACCCAGAGAAAGAATAAAAATGAGCACACGCTCCAACACTACGTTGCATCCTCTTCGTGCCATGGCAAATTCAAAAGATGGATTAAATCAAATCAACTGAAAGCTGATAATAAAAAAAATCAACCTCCTAAACATGAATTTATACCAAAAATTGAAATTAGTATTCCTAGAATCAAATATTGATCAATGAACTGGTGAAGAATGGCGGATCAGTAGCCATCGCCCTATTGCAATCTTTTCCTCTCCCACAAGCTCCAAAGTACTGATGGAAGTTCCACTGAGACCCCTGGAATTTCACAAGCAGCGCCCCCAAGCGAGCTGCTGTTACAACGCAGATACAATACTAATTTGTGCTAACATTTTCAGTCTTTAAAAACTATACACTCCTAATGGTGATGCAAAACAAAAAGTGAAAAGGTAAACTGTAGAATAACTCACCAATGTATTTATAATCCAACATTCCAGCACATTTCCACAACTTCATTCAACTTGTTTTTGTGTTTTAGTATTGTTCGTTTGTTTGCGTGACATCCTGGTACTACATACTACACTCCTCAAAAAATAAAGGAAACACTCAAATAACACATCCTAGATCTGAATGAATGAAATATTCTCACTGAATACTTTGTTCTGTACAAAGTTGAATGTGCTGACAACAAAATCACACATAAATCATCAATGGAAATTAAATGTATTAACCAATGGAGGTCTGGATTTGGAGTCACACACAAAATGAAAGTGGAAAAACACACTACAGGCTGATCCAACTTTGAGCTATTGTCCTTAAAACAAGTCAAAATGAGGCTCAGTATTGTGTGTGGCCTCCATGTGCCTGTATGACCTCCCTACAATGCCTGGGCATGCTCCTGATGAGATGGCGGATGGTCTCCTGAGGGATCTCCTCCCAGACCTGGACTAAAGCATCCACCAACTCCTGGACAGTCTGTGGTGCAACGTGACGTTGGTGGATGGAACGAGACATGATGTCCCAGATGTGCTCAATCGGATTCAGGTCTGGGGAACGGGCGGGCCAGTCCATAGCTTCAATGTTTTCATCTTGCAGGAACTGCTGACACACTCCAGCCACATGAGGTCTAGCATTGTCCTGCATTAGGAGGAACCCAGGGCCAACCACACCAGCATATGGTCTCACAAGGGGTCTGAGGATCTCATCTCGGTACCTAATGTCAGTCAGGCAACCTCTGACTAGCACATGGAGGGCCGTGTGGCCCTCCAAAGAAATGTCACCCCACACCATTACTGACCCACTGCCAAACCGGTCATGCTGAAGGATGTTGCAGGCAGCAGATCGCTCTACACAGTGTCTCCAGACTCTGTCACGTCTGTCACATGTGCTCAGTGTGAACCTGCTTTCATCTGTGAAGAGCACAGGGCGCCAGTGGCGAATTTGCCAATCCTGGTGTTCTCTGGCAAATGCCAAGCGTCCTGCACGGTGTTGGGCTGTGAGCACAGCCCCCATTTGTGGACGTCGGGCCCTCATACCATCCTCATGGAGTCAGTTTCTAACCGTTTGTGCAGACACATGCACATTTGTGGCCTGCTGGAGGTCATTTTGCAGGGCTCTGGCAGTGCTCCTCCTGTTCCTCCTTGCACAAAGGTGGAGGTAGCGGTCCTGCTGCTGGGTTGTTGCCCTACTACGGGCTCCTCCACATCTCCTGGTGTACTGGCCTGTCTCCTGGTAGCTCCTCCAGGCTCTGGACACTACGCTGACAGACACAGCAAACCTTCTTGCCACAGCTCGCATTGATGTGCCATCCTGGATGAGCTGCACTACCTGAGCCACTTGTGTGGGTTGTAGAGTCTGTCTCATGCTACCACAAGTGTGAAAGCACCACCAACATTCAAAAATGACCAAAACATCAGCCAGAAAGCATAGGTACTGAGAAGTGGTCTGTGGTCCCCACCTCCAGAACCACTCCTTTATTGAGTGTGTCTTGCTAATCGCCAAAGATTTCCCCCTGTTGTCTTTTCCATTTGCACAACAACATGTGAAACTGATTGTCAATCAGTGTTGCTTCCTAAGTGGACAGTTTGATTTCACAGAGATTTGATTTACTTGGAGTTATATTGTGTTGTTTAAGTGTTCCCTTTATTTTTATGAGCAGTGTATATAGATGTCATTTATTTTTGCTCCACCTAAAATGTACAGTTTGTCTCCAGTTCTGCACTGGATGCTATGGCACACTGTTTAATCAATGTTAGTTGCTTGAAGATGATCAGAACCTGTGGAGTACACCGCATTGAAATCAACACAATCCGACTGCATCTAGACCACTAATTGTACTACCCAATATAAAAAAAAAACTTTAAAAAAACAGTCATTCCCTCAAATATTCTTAGCTATTCAAATTAAACACCAACAAATCAAAGAAAAGCCGAGGATACATCAGATTTAGCACCATGGACAGTGACAGGACAAAATGCGATTCACTACGTCAAAATTAACAGATATATAACAATTATCCCCTTTTGAGAGAGGACGCCACAAGATGTAAAGAACCAGTTAGATGATCTAATTACCGGAAATCTCAAAGATGTATTCTTAGGTTCTTCCACACTTCATAAAGCAGGAAGTGCTTGTAAAATGATAGCAAACACACCTAAATGTAAGAAGAAAAATACCTAAGCCAAATTCCATATTAACAAAAGTTTACCACCACCACAATAAAACAAAAACATTTTGAATAAGGAAAAATATCAATAATTAAAAAAAACTAATTCGAGATAGAGTTGTTTTAACAGAACTTCATCACATCACAAACTTCTTAATTCTTAATTTATGCACGGTTACCAAGAGTCCAGTAAGCCTTATGTATACGTATCGCTCCCTCCCTGACATATTGCTTAACATTTTTAACACCCATATAAAATAAAACTATTATGATGTCACGATGATCTCATCAAAAAGTATCTAAATACAGTCTTACCTCTTCACATGTCCTCCTCCTGTCAGGTAGCACCAGTGTGTTTGCATGACTTCCAGGTACTATAGTAGATCCTATACTCATCCTGGGTCCAACTAACATGTACCGTTTGTCTCCAGATCTGTACTGGATGCTGTGACACAGTGTCCCATCATAATTAGTCTCTGGGAGATATTTAGAAGTATAGTCTGTGGATCTGGAGCACTGCATTGCAATCAGCACGATGATACTGATGATAAACAGAACTGAAACTGAGCCCAAAGTGATCATCAGGTAAAAAGTCACATTATTATCCTCATCATCCTTTGCTGCACTTTTAACATCAGAAGCTGCAAAAGCCTCTTTGGGCTCCACCAGTTTGACAATCACAGTAGCTGTTGCTGAGAGGGAAACGTTGCCATTGTCTTTGACCAGTATGACCAGTTTATGCTCAGCCTCGTCTGTCTCTGTGAACGAGCGAAGTGTTCTGATCTGTCCTGTGTAGCGGTCCAAACCAAAGAGACTGTGGTCAGTAACTTCCTGCAGTGAAAACAGCAACCAGCCGTTATATCCTATATCAGCGTCATAGGCTCTGACTTTAGTCACCAAGTGTCCTGCGTTCACATTGCGGGGAATCTCCTCCACACCTTCAGCAGAACCGTTGGAGCTGACTGGATACAGGATGACTGGAGCGTTGTCGTTCTGATCCAGAATGAACACGTTCACTGTGACGTTGCTGCTCAGTGACGGAGACCCAGAATCTGAGGCGACAACTTGGAACTGGAAAGTTTTCAGAGTTTCAAAGTCTAAACTCTTTAATGCCACAATGTCTCCAGTTTCTGAGTTAACATTAATAAATGAAACTATGCTATCTCGCCCTGCATCTCTCAAAACTCGGTAGGAAACTATTGAATTACTGTTCTCATCAAGGTCAAAAGCTTTTACAGTCAACAAAGTAGCTCCTGGATTATTACCTTCAGTCACATAAAAAGTGTATGGGTTCAGTGAAAACTCTGGGTAGTTGTCATTTACATCTGACACCACAACACGTACTGTCTTTTCACACCACCGTGGTGGTTGACCTGCATCCTTTGCTTTTACTGTTATCACATAATGTGATTGTTTCTCTCTGTCCAGAGGGGATTTGGTTACCAGTGAATACATTTTGTCTTGTAAAGATGGTGATAAAATAAATGGGATATCATCATTTAGTGTGCAGATGACCTTTCCATTAAGACCCGAGTCCAAGTCATTTACACTGATCAGAGCGACTGTTGTTCCAAGTGGGGAATCTTCAGGAATCGAACTTGAAAATGAAGTAATCTCAATCTCGGGTGCATTATCATTCATATCAGTTATTTTAATAATGATACTTTTTTGTGCCGAGAGAGGAGGGAGACCTTTATCTGAAGCCTCAATTTCAAGTTGATACTTATCCCTTTCCTCGTAATCTATTAAACTTCTTACAGTTATCTCACCTGTTGATGGATTAATTTCAAAAAGCTTAAGGAATTTACGATTTACACTGTTGCTAAAGAAATAAACTACTTCCCCATTCCTGTCGCTATCTAAATCTGTGGCATTTATCTTCACTACAGTTGTACCAAGTGGACAATTTTCCTCAAGTATTACAGAGTAAACATCTTTGGAAAAGACCGGTGCGTTGTCATTTGCATCCAAAACGTTTACTTCAATATTAACCTCGCCAGATTTTGGAGGTTTACCTCCATCGAGGGCAGTCAGCATTAATGTATGCTTTGCTGAGTTTTCCCTATCTAATGACTTTTGAACAATCAAAACAGGTATTTTGCCGTCATCTCCTGTATCTTTAACCTCTAAGCGAAAGTGGTCGTTAGAGCTTAGTTTATAATGCTGGATAGAGAATATCCCCCCGTCTGGATCGCGGGCAGGCTGCAGCGGAACGCGCACTCCAGGCAGCACTGACTCAAAAATTTCCACCACCGTCTCATTCTCCGGAAAAATGGGAGAATGGTCATTTATATCTTGCACCTCAACACTAACATAGTGGACCTCCAAAGGATTTTCCAGCACAGTCTTTAAATTTATTTCACATGTACTGGTACGTTCACAGACCTCTTCTCTGTCTATCTTTCGGCTCACATAAAGGTTGCCATCGTTCGGATCCAGACGAAAAATAGGAACCGTCTGGCTGGTAACAATGCGATACTTTCTACCTATCAGCGTGCTTTGATCTAACCCAAGATCGTTCGCTATGTTTCCAACCACAGTTCCTTCCTTAAGCTCCTCAGAAATTGAGTATCTTATTTGCGCTGAGGTAACACCCAACAAAAGCAAAGCGGTCACACACGCAATCCAACGCTGCCTCATCCATGCTGCGCAGAATCCTCTTTGTTCCATCATAAAAAATAAAAAAAACATTTATCAGTTCTTGATGCAAAAAACAATTTTGTCCAACAAATTAATAAAGCATAATCAGGTCCAGAAAATGTCCACGCTACCTCAAATGGCATGCGCAATGTTTAGGAAGACAACCAAGTGAATATATCCAGTATCAAATGCATATGGAGGTAAAAGAGGTGGAACTACAAAGCAGTTACGAAAAATAGAACTCATTTTTACACAAGCACACTGACACCAAGCGAAGCTGTGGCTAACTACAATAACAGTGCGTCAGTTACATTTGTCATAGGTAAACTTTTATGTTTTCATTTTATCAATTTATCTAATGTGAGGTATTTATTGCGGCCTGTTGGGTAAGAAAATGTCCTCTCTGACGTCTTAGGGTGAAATACGCATGACTGTTTTATCATAAAAAAAATTGCTTTATAGACAATTCGGTGAAAATGGCAATTGTTGTTATTGCATGGGCTATAAGCGCAAAATCTGTCAGCACTATACAGAGCAAATAAAAAAAAAATTGCCAAGATACGTGAGGAGGCTTTAAACATCAGCATATTTTCTCCACATATTTGAAGGTGCAATTTTAAATACGTTTTGCATCAGTTTATTTTGTCGAACGTTAATGAAATTATTGAGCACATGATCGAGAAAAAGAAACCAAAGGGAGCGCTACCATGTGCACGAACATCTGTTAATCACGCAAAATACTGAAAAAAATACTTAACTGCCAGGTTTTTACCACTCATAAATCCATCTGCAGTGTAATATCAAATAAAGATAACCAAGAAGGATTATGATCGAGCAAACAAATCAATCATTATTTGTGCAACACTCCAGCATGATAAAATGTCTACAATTTTCCATACCTCTTCACATGTCCTCCTCCTGTCGGGTAGCACCAGTGTGTTTGCATGACTTCCAGGTACTAGAGTAGATCCTATACTCATCCGGGGTCCAACTAACATGTACCGTTTGTCTCCAGATCTGTACTGGATGCTGTGACACAGTGTCCCATCATAATTAGTCTCTGGGAGATATTTAGAAGTATAGTCTGTGGATCTGGAGCACTGCATTGCAATCAGCACGATGATACTGATGATAAACAGAACTGAAACTGAGCCCAAAGTGATCATCAGGTAAAAAGTCACATTATTATCCTCATCATCCTTTGCTGCACTTTTAACATCAGAAGCTGCAAAAGCCTCTTTGGGCTCCACCAGTTTGACAATCACAGTAGCTGTTGCTGAGAGGGAAACGTTGCCATTGTCTTTGACCAGTATGACCAGTTTATGCTCAGCCTCGTCTGTCTCTGTGAACGAGCGAAGTGTTCTGATCTGTCCTGTGTAGCGGTCCAAACCAAAGAGACTGTGGTCAGTAACTTCCTGCAGTGAAAACAGCAACCAGCCGTTATATCCTATATCAGCGTCATAGGCTCTGACTTTAGTCACCAAGTGTCCTGCGTTCACATTGCGGGGAATCTCCTCCACACCTTCAGCAGAACCGTTGGAGTTGACTGGATACAGGATGACTGGAGCGTTGTCGTTCTGATCCAGAATGAACACGTTCACCGTGACGTTGCTGCTCAGTGACGGAGACCCAGAATCTGAGGCGACAACTTGGAACTGGAAAGTTTTCAGAGTTTCAAAGTCGAAACTTTTCAGTGCTATAATGTCCCCGGTTTCAGAGTTTATGTTGAGAAAAGAAATCATCTTATTATTTTCGTGTCCCTCTCTGAGAATATGATATGAAATTAATGCATTGTTGCTCTCATCCCTGTCAAAAGCTTTGACAGAAAATACCTTCGCACCTGGCTCGTTACCCTCTTTGATATAGAAAGTATACGGGCTCAGTAAAAACTCCGGACTGTTGTCATTTACATCTGACACCTCAACGTTGACTGTCTTTACCGATGATAATGAAGGCTGACCTGCATCTTTTGCAGTTATTGTCAGATCATAATGTGATGTTTTCTCTCGGTCTAGAGGGGATTTAGTTACAAGTGAAAACATACTATCTTGCAAGGATGGTAATAACGAAAATGGAGCATCCTCGGCCATTGAGCAGGTTACTTTTCCATTAAGACCAGAGTCTAGGTCATTAACACTAATAAGAGCTACTGTGGTTCCCGGTCGAGAGTCTTCAGGAATGGAACTGGAAAACGAAGTTATCTCAATCTCAGGTGCATTATCGTTTACGTCAATTACCTTAATGATCACGTTTTTTTCTGCAGTTAGCGGAGCTAGGCCTTTATCAGATGCTTGAATTTCTATTTCATATTTGTCTTTTTGCTCGTAATCTACAAGCCCCTTAACAGTTATCTGGCCCGTAGATTCGTTTATATCAAACATTTTGAAAATATTGCTACTCACACTGTTGCCAAATGAAAAAACGACCTCTCCATTCTGTCCGTCATCCAAATCAGTTGCATTTATTTGAATAACTTCGTTGCCCAATGGAGCATTTTCAATAAGAGTAACAGAGTAAACATTCATTGAGAAAATCGGTGTGTTGTCATTTACATCCAAAACGTTTACTATAATTTTCATATCTCCGGATTTTGGAGGCTTTCCTCCGTCCAACGCAGTCAGCAGTAAGGAGTGGCTTCGTGCTGCTTCTCTATCCAAAGATTTTTGCAAAACTGCTATTGGTATTTTCCCATCATCTTCCTTATCTCTCACCTCTAAACGAAAGTGATCGTTTTGGCTAAGTTTATATTGCTGAATAGAAAACTGACCGCTATCCAGATCCCGTGCAGGTTTAAGCTGAAATCGTGCTCCGGGCAACACAGACTCTGAAATCTCTAGGATTTTTTCTGCTTCAGAGAAATTGGGCGAGTGATCATTTATGTCCAGCACTTCCACCCCAATGTTGTGTACCTCAAGGGGGTTTTCTAACACACTTTTAACATTTATCAGACACACGCTACTTTGTGCGCACACCTCTTCTCTATCAATCTTTCGGGTCACATAAAGGACGCCATCGTTTTGGTTTACGCGGAAAAGGGGATCCGCGCCTCCAGAAACAACACGATACTTTCTGCTTTTCAGAGTGCTTTTATCTAATCCCAAGTCTTTTGCCAAATTTCCAACCACAGTCCCCTCGTTGACTTCCTCAGAGATAGAATACCTCAGTTGTGCTGATGTTACACTCATTAAAAGCACAGCAATCACACACTGGGTTATGCGTCTTCTTCCCAGTCGCGCGTCGTCTTTTCTTTGTTCCATTGTTAATCCAGAAGGCACTAGTACTCAATCAAATAAGTGAAGTGGCCTTGAATTGGTCGGTAAGATAATATCCATACATAAAAAATGTCACCAGCTTCCCTCGTCAAGCATGGAGAAAAATCGACAATACGCATCCGTAAGCTCGGGAATTATGGTAGTAACATCCGAGTGATGAAGGCACCGAGAGGCTGGACCAAAATTCAGCGAATAATATCCAACGTGACGCTTTTTTGTTCTATTATACTGACACCATGCGATCTAAATGCTAACCATGGGTTTTCAGAATCTTATAGCACTTTGGTTCAAATGTCAATTTTTTGTTCAAAATGTTGTTTTTCATTTAAAGGAATGCGCAGCAATACTCTTCTAGTTAAAACAAGTTAATAAAGCTTATGTAAACATTTTAAAAACATCTCAACAATAAAATTCGCCAAATGAATCGCGAAACAAACCAACAAACAAACAAACAAAAATCAATAAAAAAATGTTAATGACACAGCATATCTAATCTGTGGTGATATTAAAAATGTTCAAAAATGGCAATGCCATTATAATGGTAAACGCAAAGTGTAAGCACAATGCTTGGAATGAAACGTTGCCATTGCCTTTGACCAGTATGGCCAGTTTTTCTTTAGCTTTATCTGGCTCTGTGAATGCACCTTACTCCTTTTCTTTCAAGGGAAACTATTTAGTTCAGGACCAATGAAAGCGATTGATGTTATTTCCACAGTCAACCGAGTACACCATATCCGTTTGTGTTCAATTTGAATTATTGCAACGTGCATACTAACTTGAAACTATCAGGAATGCGTGGGGCTCTTAGAAAATATGAAAGTACGACAAAACATGCGTTACGTATTAGTGAAAAACCAAGTAATGTGTTTTGGCGGACTACACCAACTTCTTTGAGAAATATCGAAAAAACGAGAAAATAAATGATTACTTAATAATGGTTAGAATATATATATATATATATATATATATATATATATAACAATTTCACTTGCAAATTTTGTTTGTTTGAAATGTTTTAAACATTGTTTTAAATAACTTCCCTTTGACTTGTTTTTGTTCTGTTTGAAACTCAATGACGACTTTTAATTTTGAGAGCCCTGCACATGCAAAACAACCTTTAAATTAAAAAGCATCTTCAAGCTATTGCAACATGTCTGTGACAGTCTGATGTCAAAAATATAATAGCAATGAATATATGCAGGGAATAAGTTGCAGGACCAGGGAGTGTACGATACCTGTGTAAAAAAAGCCAGAATATTCAAGTGCCTAGCTCACCTCTTCACATGTCCTCCTCCTGTCAGGTAGCACCAGTGTGTTTGCATGACTTCCAGGTACTATAGTAGATCCTATACTCATCCTGGGTCCAACTAACATGTACCGTTTGTCTCCAGATCTGTACTGGATGCTGTGGCACAGTGTCCCATCATAATTAGTCTCTGGGAGATATTTAGAAGTATAGTCTGTGGATCTGGAGCACTGCATTGCAATCAGCACGATGATACTGATGATAAACAGAACTGAAACTGAGCCCAAAGTGATCATCAGGTAAAAAGTCACATTATTATCCTCATCATCCTTTGCTGCACTTTTAACATCAGAAGCTGCAAAAGCCTCTTTGGGCTCCACCAGTTTGACAATCACAGTAGCTGTTGCTGAGAGGGAAACGTTGCCATTGTCTTTGACCAGTATGACCAGTTTATGCTCAGCCTCGTCTGTCTCTGTGAATGAGCGAAGTGTTCTGATCTGTCCTGTGTAGCGGTCCAAACCAAAGAGACTGTGGTCAGTAACTTCCTGCAGTGAAAACAGCAACCAGCCGTTATATCCTATATCAGCGTCATAGGCTCTGACTTTAGTCACCAAGTGTCCTGCGTTCATATTGCGGGGAATCTCCTCCACACCTTCAGCAGAACCGTTGGAGCTGACTGGATACAGGATGACTGGAGCGTTGTCGTTCTGATCCAGAATGAACACGTTCACTGTGACGTTGCTGCTCAGTGACGGAGACCCAGAATCTGAGGCGACAACTTGGAACTGGAAAGTTTTCAGAGTTTCAAAGTCGAAACACTGTAGTGCCACAATCTCTCCAGTTTCAGAATTTACATTAAGAAACGAAGTTAGTTTACTATCATTAATTCCGTTTCTGATGATATGATAAGAAATACGTGCGTTCTCGTTATCGTCCTGATCAAAAGCTTTAACAGAAAACACGGGGGATCCTGGATTGTTGCCCTCTGCGATATAGAAATTATACGGGCTCAATAAGAACTCTGGACTGTTGTCATTCACATCAGACACCACAACGTTTATACGTTTTTCAGATGAGAGTGAGGGTTCACCCGCGTCCTTCGCTCTCACTGTTATAACATATTGTGACTGTTTCTCTTTATCGAGAGGGGAATTAGTCACTAATGAAAACATTTTATCCCGTGAGGAGGGTGTTAAAGCAAAAGGTACGTCCTCACTTATCGAGCATAATACGTTTCCATTAAGACCAGAGTCCAAATCATTTACACTGATAAGAGCAACTGTAGTTCCCGGACGAGAATCTTCAGGAATCAACCTGGAAAATGAGGTAACTTCAATCTCCGGAGCATTGTCATTCACATCAACTATATTAATATTCACACTCTTCTGGGTTGATAGCGGCGCTGAACCTTTATCTGATGCCTGAATTTCAATTTCATATTTATCCCTTTCCTCAAAGTTAATGTTGCCTTTCACAATTATCTCGCCTGTTGACGGATTTATGTCAAAAAGCTTTAATAGTCTTTGACTAACAATACTGCTAAATGTGTAAACTACCTCTCCATTAGTGCCCTCATCTAAATCAGTTGCATTTACTTGCACAATTATCGTACCTATTGGAGCATTTTCGTTAAGCATTACTGAATAATCAGATTTGGCGAAAACAGGAGCGTTATCATTAATGTCTAAAACATGCACTGTAATTTGCATGTGTCCTGATTTCGGAGGTTTTCCTCCATCTACTGCTGTTAACTCCAATGAGTGACTTCTCGCTGTCTCCCTGTCCAAAGCTTTATGCACAATTAAAATTGGTATTTTACCGTCTTGGCCTTTGTCTTTCACTTCCAATCGGAAGTGATCATTTGCACTGACTTTATACTGCTGAACGGCGAAAGAACCGACGTCTGGATCTCGAGCCGGCGGGAGCGGAATGCGTACCCCCGGTGACGCAGACTCCGAAATCTCCATCATGATTTCTTTATCTTGAAAACTGGGAGAATGGTCATTTATATCCATCACTTCTACTCCTACGTAATGAATCTCCAGCGGATTTTCCAGCACGGTTTTGAGATTTATTAAACACGATGTGCTTTGCCCGCACACTTCTTCCCTGTCAATTTTTCTGCTAACATAAAGGACTCCGTCATTCTGATTAACATGGAAGAGGGGATCTGGGACATTGGACGTGATCCTGTATTTTCTTTCTTTTAGCATGCTCTTATCTAATCCCAGATCTCTTGCTATATTTCCGACCACAGTCCCTTCATTAACCTCTTCAGGGACTGAATAACGCATTTGCGCAGAGGCAACACGCCACAAAAGCACAGCGAGCAGGCATCCAACAATACATCCTCTCTTCCTTTTTCTCTTGGGTCCTGTTTGTTCCATGGTTAAGCTGTAAAGAGCCATTACTCCAAGTCAAACAAAAAATAACAATATAATAAAAAGGTGATCCAAAGAGAAGAAGGTTTCTCGTAAAAACTGTCAGCCGCAAAAGAGAATAATTCCGAATGGAGCAGGAAGCTCAACATCTACACCCATTGTGTCGCGTCAGTGAAGTAAAAGCAGCCCTTAAAAGTCATTGAAATTGTTTATTTTCTGATACAGTGACACCACGTGGTGAACATTTAAACCAGGATAAAGTCATTGCAGGGTTAGAAAATATAAATTTCTTAGCAATATTTTCTTTTTGAACAGTAGCGTTTTCAAATGAAAGAAGAGAACAAGCTCAGACATTAAAACTGTGAAAACAGTGATGGGTGTTTTATACAAAAATAAATAAGTATATAAGTTAAGTATTATTATTGTTTATGCTTAGTTATGAAATTACAATCATGGGTTAGTGATCTAGAGAAAAGCGTTTCATTATTTATTTCAAGATTACTTAAATACTGTATTAAGAAATAAAAAAAAAGATAGTTCTTGTAGACTTTACATTATCGGACAGTTTTTGTCCTTTCTTAAATAACGCACTAATGCTGAATCAGAATTACCGATACAGAATCATCTGAGGTGTTATTGATCTCATTGACAGGCATACACTGATCATATCTGTAAAAAACTGTAACAACAAACAATGTGTTCATTACAGACTGCGAATTGAGAACTGACTACAAAGTAAGGAGTGTTTTTTTTTGTTTGTTTTGTTTTGCTTTGCTTTGTTTGTCTTTGTGTGTGTGTGTGTGTGTGGGGGGGGGGTGTTAATAATATGAATCTTGTTTCACATTTTGAATACATGACTTAACATCTTCTTACCTCTTGAGACGCCCTCCTCCGGTCGGGTAGCACCAGTGTGTTTGCATGACTTCCAGGTACTATAGTAGATCCTATACTCATCCTGGGTCCAACTAACATGTACTGTTTGTCTCCAGATCTGTACTGGATGCTGTGACACAGTGTCCCATCATAATTAGTCTCTGGGATATATTTAGAAGTATAGTCTGTGGATCTGGAGCACTGCATTGCAATCAGCACGATGATACTGATGATAAACAGAACTGAAACTGAGCCCAAAGTGATCATCAGGTAAAAAGTCACATTATTATCCTCATCATCCTTTGCTGCACTTTTAACATCAGAAGCTGCAAAAGCCTCTTTGGGCTCCACCAGTTTGACAATCACAGTAGCTGTTGCTGAGAGGGAAACGTTGCCATTGTCTTTGACCAGTATGACCAGTTTATGCTCAGCCTCGTCTGTCTCTGTGAATGAGCGAAGTGTTCTGATCTGTCCTGTGTAGCGGTCCAAACCAAAGAGACTGTGGTCAGTAACTTCCTGCAGTGAAAACAGCAACCAGCCGTTATATCCTATATCAGCGTCATAGGCTCTGACTTTAGTCACCAAGTGTCCTGCGTTCACATTGCGGGGAATCTCCTCCACACCTTCAGCAGAACCATTGGAGCTGACTGGATACAGGATGACTGGAGCGTTGTCGTTCTGATCCAGAATGAACACGTTCACTGTGACGTTGCTGCTCAGTGACGGAGACCCAGAATCTGAGGCGACAACTTGGAACTGGAAAGTTTTCAGAGTTTCAAAGTCGAAACTCTTCAGCGCCACAATGTCCCCGATTTCAGAGTTTATGTTTAGAAACGAGTTCAATTTATGATCTTCACTTCCCTCCCTGACAATTTGATAGGAAATACGTGCGTTCTCATTTTCATCACGATCAGTAGCTTTAACAGAAAACATCAAAGAGCCTGCTTCGTTACCCTCAGTTACATAAAAAGTATACGGGCTCAGTAAAAACTCTGGATTGTTGTCATTTACATCAGACACCACAACGCTGACTGTCTTTAACGATGACAATTGAGGCTGCCCTGCATCTTTTGCAGTAATTATGAGATCATAATATGATTTTTTCTCTCTGTCCAAAGAAGATCTAGTTACCAAAGAAAACGTTTTATCTTTTAAAGCTGGTAATAAATTAAACGGAACGTGCTCCTTTATAGTGCAGATCACTTTTCCATTTAGCCCGGAGTCTAAGTCATTCACACTTATAAGCGCGACTGTTGTTCCTGGTCGGGAGTCTTCAGGAATTGAACTGGAAAATGAAGTAACTTCAATTTCCGGTGCATTATCGTTCATGTCAATAATCTTGATAATCACGCTTTTTTCTGTTGTCAGAGGAGCAAAACCTTTATCAGACGCCTGGATTTCTATTTCATATTCGTCTTTATCTTCGTAGTCTATCACACCTTTTACAGTTATATCACCTGTTAATGAATTAATCTCAAATCGATTCAGTAAATTTGGGCTCACGCTGTTACTAAATGAATAAAGCACATCTCCGTTTGATCCCTGATCTAAATCAGTTGCGTTCACCTTTATGACAGTTGTTCCTAGTTGAGCGTTTTCATTAAGTGTCACAGTATACTCCTTCTCTGAGAAAACAGGCGGGTTATCGTTAATGTCAAGAACATGTATTATTATGTTCATATTACCAGTTTTTGGAGGTTTACCTTCATCTAGAGCTGTCAATATCAACGTGTGGCTCCGTGCAATTTCTCTGTCTAAAGATTTTTGAACAACCAATATTGGTATTTTAATATCGTTTCTTTTATCCTTAATTTCCAATCGAAAATGATCATTTTGACTAAGTTTATATTGCTGAACGGAGAACTGACCGCTGTCCGGATCCTGTGCCGGTTTCAGCTGAAATCGTGCTCCAGGCAGAGCTGACTCTGAAATCTCTAAAATAATGTCCTTGTCCGAGAAAACAGGCGAATGATCATTTATATCCAAGATTTCCACTTCTACATAATGGACCTCTAGTGGGTTCTCTAGCACAGTTTTAACATTCATAACACACCGACTGTTATGGGCGCACACCTCCTCTTTGTCAATTTTCCGGTTCACATAAAGGATTCCATCGTTTTGATTCACGTTAAAGAGCGGATCCACATCACCTGATACAATCCGATACTTCCTGTCTTTCAATATGCTTTTGTCTATCCCCAGATCCTTTGCTATGTTTCCAACCACAGTGCCTTCCTTTACCTCCTCGAAGACCGAGTAACGCAGTTGCGCTGAGGCTACACTCCATAAAAGCACACCAAGCACGAATCCAATTAAATATCCCTGCTCCTGCCGCTGCTTGTATCCTCTTTGTTCCATCCTGATTTCTGAAGTCATCGGCAATCCATTACGAACGAAACATTTTTGACTTGGTAACAATACCGACTTTTCTAAATGTACACATGCCGTTTGCTTCTGTTTGGAAACCCTCTGCTATCACTGTGTTCATAATACGACCAAGAAGAAAAAGACAGAACACTGACGAGAACATGACCTGGAGGGGTGGGACCACAACGAAATAATGAACACCTCATATTTCCAATATCTTACTGACACCAAGCGACCAAATATTCTGATGCACAAAACCTGAAGGCGGTTTATCCATTAGATGAAATGTTTGTTGTTTATAGCTTCACTGCGAGTGTTAGATCAAAGTGAAACAATGGTATCATTTTAATGGTTTCGTTTGAAACGCTTGAAAGCTCTCCATATTTAGTTGTTACCAAGATGGTAGTGAAGTGAACTGATGAGCTGCACGTCCACAATCTTGATCAATTGGTTAAATATTGTAACATGTTTTATGATGTCAGAAATAATTTCCCAGCATGCATTGCTCCATGGGTGTGTCTGTTCCCTTGGTTTTGTAGGCACTTAAACTATATATAGTGAAGGATGTTCTTATTGTCACTGTCCTTTCAGTTGCTGTTACAGTTGTGGCAGGTGTTATATGTGTGGCAATTGAGTTGAGTGAAGAGACAAGTTGATTTTTTTTAGTTCCTCCAGAATCATCCTTGTGATTGGAAGGTAAACGTTTTTTTATATACAGCACCAGTGTGGCTCCTTATGGTGCAGCAGCTACATCATCAATAAATAGTGTGTGTTCTGTGCTAGAGATAAATCTGTGCTACAATATCATCATCAGAGACTTGTTGTAGGTCTCTGTGACTAACAGTTCCCAAAGTAATGTAAATTGGGAAAAAAATATTGCATGAAAGTTCAAAGAAAGAAAGAAAGAGACGTTCATCACCACGGACAGTTACTGCTCACTACAGCAGGATATTAATTACTTTGTCTTTAAGATGGATTTGTAATGAAAATGTCCTTCACTGTGAAAACAAGCAGTTTACATTTGGGGGAACATAAACTTTTTTTTTAATTTTGTTTAGAAAATGAATCATTAAAGCAGGTTGTGTTTACCACATGCAGAAAAGTTTAAACCCAATCTGATTTAACACATTGGTGGGGATAAAAGGCTAGTAATGGAAAAACATAAAGTTACATTATATATTTAGTGAAAAGCTGATATGAGTGTTTACTTAGAAGATGTTTCTATAAATTTAGTTTGTTAATTATTCTATGTAACATTCTTTACTGCAGCTAGTTTTGGGTTAAATCACACTTTGGTAAGGTGTGATTGACGCCGCCATCTGACGAGTGCATCAAGATGGCGGCGTCAAGGTGCAGCAGCTCAGCAGGTGCTACTGCTTCTTCCTTCCAAAAAACATCTAGGAAGCCGCCTGATAATTCTGTTCTACCTGGACATGGGAATATAAAGCCTTTCTTTCCAAAAAACACCAAAGTTCAACATCTGCTTCGTACACTGAATATATTTCGTACACTGAATATATTGTTGTACGTATTGCAATCATCAGCACACAAATGTTTGGTAGCTGGCTGAGCGCATGGGAATGCTCGGCTCCGTTTCCGACAGATGAATACGCTACACCAATGTCACATGCCATACCGTTGGATACTTGGAGTCAGTACATTGTGTTTAATCATGTTTTGGATCAAGGAAAAGCGATTGTCCTGTGCACACAGCGTCAGTGTGGACAGAGGACGCCGCTGACACGTAATACATCAAAACAGGAAAGTGTAATTTTTTTCTGCCTTTTTCTCTTACTTTGTGGAGACGTACAAGTAAACCCCGGACGCGTAGCTCCACTGAAACAACATCGGGTAGGCATCGCTGTGCCACCTTCATCACCTGATGCCTTTTCACCAGGAATACAAGGTAACATTAAGACAAACTGTTTGGCCAAATCACAAACAAATTCATCTTTCTTGCGATCTGCAACCGCTCTACAGACTATTGTGACTCTAAAACAAAAAGAGACAAAGTTATTTCAAATGGTAAATCACGCCCGCGTCCTGTGGCATCCTAATACCAAACCGAAGGGGAACTTCGGAGGACACATAAACATACGGAGCATCATATCTAAGACTGAACAAATTGAACATTTACTAACGGACACAAATCTGGACTATCTTTGCCTCACAGAAACATGGCTACGTTCCACAACTCCATTATCTGTGTTTACTGTTCCTGGATATAAAATATATAGACGTGATAGAAGGAGGGGGAGGGGTTTTGATATATGTGAAAGAGAATATCCACAGTAATGAAATTGATATAAAAAACGATGTATTAGAATGTGTAGCAGCTAAAATTACACTTTCTCGTGAAATGTCATTTGTTGTAATTGCCATCTATCGCCCCCCAAACGCCACAGATATATTTCATTCAGAGTTATTTAAAATGCTTAAAATGTTTGAAGGAAAAGAGGTCTTACTTATGGGCGATTTTAACGTAAATTGGCTTGACAAAATGCGCAAGAAAAATCTTAACGACATTATGAAATCACTACAAATGAGACAAATAATAAATAAACCAACTAGAATAACAAAAACTAGTCAAACACTTATATACCTTGTCTTTACAAACAAACCAGAAAGAATAGGGAAAAATATAATTTAGTAACAGGATTATCCGACCATAATTTCACACGAATTGCAAGAAAGTTAAATAAAAACAGATTTAGGGACCAAAATCAGCCAAAAAAGAACCAAGAGATATCATTTATCACAAAGAAGGATATATCTCTATTGGAAAATGACATACAGCAAATTAACTGGAATAAAATAATAGAAAATCAATCATGTGAACAAGCCTGCAATGATCTAATATCAGTTTTAAGAAATATTTTATCAAAGTATAAAAAGACAAAAAAAAAATAAAACTTAAAAAACAGAGTATACCATGCTTTAATGCTGAACTCTGGGAATTAATGAAGGAAAGAGATGCCTCACTAAAAAAGTTTATCAAAACCAGATTAACAACTGATTATTCGATATATTGAAGTTTGAGAAATAAGGTCATAACATTCCTTAGAAAAACAAAGCCAAACTTTTTCCTCAACTTAATTAAAGATGCAAAAGGAAATAGTAAATAGTTCTGGAAATATATTGATAAATTACTTAGAAAAGAGAAAAACAGCAGCTATGACATACAGCTCAAAATAAATGACAATATTGAAAATGATACTGAGATTTTAGCAAGATATTTAAATGAATATTTTATTAATTCTGTTGAGAGGCTAGCCCAGTTGTTCCCAACACATTGTTCTTCCCACTCATTATTCTGTGATACATCAACCTTTAGTCTGACACCTGTTAACAACGCAAAGGTGGAAAATATTATTGGGCAACTTAATAATAGCAATGCTAAAGAACTGCATGGGTTGGATAGTGTGTTTCTAAAAACCCATGCAGAAAGTCTGATCCCAGTGCTGACAAAAATAATAAATTGGTCCATTAGAGATGGTATATTTCCTGATGCATTAAAAACTGGCGTTGTTATATCTGTATATAATCCGGAGACAAACGAGAGGTTAATAACTATTGGCCCATTACCATCCTCCCAACCATCTCCAAAGTCTACAAAAAGGTTGTGGCAGAGCAACTAATCCAACATCTTGAAACCAATGCTTATTTAAATCCTTTGCAATTTGGTTTTAGGAAGAAATATTCAACAGAGACCGCTTGTTCCTACTTCCTTGAAGAAATTAAATCAAACCTAGACCAAGGAGTAGTGGGAGCTGTCTTCCTAGATTTACGAAAGGCTTTCGATACTGTTTCTCACAGTATTTTATTAAGCAAACTATCAAACTATGTACTTTCCAACCAGACAATAAACTGGATAACATCACACCTGAGTGGCAGAAAACAATTAGTTCGAGTAAATCACACACTGTCCACCCTTAAAAATTGCACCATGGGAGTCCCACAGAGCTCTGTATTAGGGCCACTTTTTTTAGTTTATACATCAATGATCTCCCCTTGGTATGTGACATCAACACCGTCATGTATGCGGACGACACTGTTCTGTTCACTCATGGAAAAAATATAAGTGAAGTAGGTGAAAGATTAACAGGGGAATTGAAAAAAGTTTAGGCCTGGCTAAAAAGTTGTTGTCTCACCTTAAATGTAGAAAATACTATTGCAATGTATTTTACAAATAGACATACATTTTAGATTATCCAGACATTTATATAAATGGGGAAAAAATAATAAATGTTAACAGCTTCACTTATTTAGGTGTTGCTCTGGATCAAACCTTGACTTTTAAAAATCATGTAAAAAAAATTGTGCAACTCTTTAAAATTTACTCTGGCAAATTTTAGGTTCATCTGAGGATCCCTTACCATTGAAGCATCATATATGTATTTAAATTCCATGATTTTTTCCCGTATTCTGTATTGTGTGACTAGCTGGTTGCAGGCATGCAAAACAGTCTTAAAGCCTCTTCAATCAACCTTCAAAAGTGCAATAAAAATTCATGACAAGAAATTTAGACAGTTTCACCACTGTCATATTCTTTCAAAATACAATTCTTTAAATTTTAATAACCTTATTATGCATGCAAACATTTGCTTACTTTTTAAAATTATTCATGGTATTAGTGCTCCTCCTCTAAGAAGGTATGTCATACTGACCTCAGAAAAAACAACTAGGGTGACCAGGGCGACCTCTAGAGGAGAGTGCAGCATTCCAAAATGTAAGACATCTTTTGCTAAATCTGCCTTCTCTGTTGTTGCCATGAGTCAGTGGAATACATTACCAACTGAGATTATAACATGTACAAGTTTCTCAATGTTTGCACGTTTGACAAAGAAATGGCTATTATCAAAGCAGGTCTCCACTCATTAGTGATGAATGTGTGTAAATGGAAATATAGTTGGTTCTTTTGGAACGTATGTGAGTGTGCGAACGTGTATGTGTGGTAGGTATGTTTATTGTATAGGTGCAAGCATGTGAAATGATAAATCCCTGGAAGTCTTTAATAACTGGTGTAACTGAGGGGCGAGGTTTGTTACGATTGTGTTGTATGGTTAACATCAACCTGTCAAGGGACTACAGGTGGAAATTAGCATATTTTGCTATAACCTGGCACCATGCATATTTCCTATTTTTAGGTCAATGTATTGTTGTGCACTGTCCATGTACAAATAAAAAAACAATAAATCAATCAATCAATCAATCAATCAATCAAAGAATGTTCAGCCTTTCCTAGTCTTATTGTTTTTCACAAAGAAAGTGATATGTCTAAACATCATTAAAAACGCCTAATGAAACCAAAAACAATTGTATGACCCTGTAAAAAGGAGTATGCAAAGAAGGCTGACCATAGTAAATAATTCATAGATATGGTCATAAACATAAAATATTTGTCCAGAGGTTTGGAAGAAAACTTCTAAAGACATTCTGGGTTGTTTGTCTTTTTTAAGTGAATGTATGTTATACCTTACCTCTTCACATGCTCTCCTCCTGTCAGGTAGCACCAGTGTATTTGCATGACTTCCAGGTACTATAGTAGATCCTATACTCATCCTGGGTCCAACTAACATGTACCGTTTGTCTCCAGATCTGTACTGGATGCTGTGACACAGTGTCCCATCATAATTAGTCTCTGGGAGATATTTAGAAGTATAGTCTGTGGATCTGGAGCACTGCATTGCAATCAGCACGATGATACTGATGATAAACAGAACTGAAACTGAGCCCAAAGTGATCATCAGGTAAAAAGTCACATTATTATCCTCATCATCCTTTGCTGCACTTTTAACATCAGAAGCTGCAAAAGCCTCTTTGGGCTCCACCAGTTTGACAATCACAGTAGCTGTTGTTGAGAGGGAAACGTTGCCATTGTCTTTGACCAGTATGACCAGTTTATGCTCAGCCTCGTCTGTCTCTGTGAACGAGCGAAGTGTTCTGATCTGTCCTGTGTAGCGGTCCAAACCAAAGAGACTGTGGTCAGTAACTTCCTGCAGTGAAAACAGCAACCAGCCGTTATATCCTATATCAGCGTCATAGGCTCTGACTTTAGTCACCAAGTGTCCTGCGTTCACATTGCGGGGAATCTCCTCCACACCTTCAGCAGAACCGTTGGAACTGACTGGATACAGGATGACTGGAGCGTTGTCGTTCTGATCCAGAATGAACACGTTCACTGTGACGTTGCTGCTCAGTGACGGAGACCCAGAATCTGAGGCGACAACTTGGAACTGGAAAGTTTTCAGAGTTTCAAAGTCAAAACTTTTCAGAGCTGCAATATCTCCAGTCTCAGAATTAATGTTTAAAAATGAAATCAATTTGCTATCCTTGCTTCCCTCTCCAGTAACATGGTAGGAAATAAGCGCATTTTCATTTTCATCCCTATCAAGAGCTTTGACAGAAAACACAAAGGCGCCTGGATTGTTACCCTCAGTTATATAGAAAGAATATGGACTCTGTGAAAACTCTGGACTATTGTCATTCACATCTGACACCACAACGCTTATTGTTTTTTCAGATGACAGTGAAGGATGACCTGCATCTTTTGCAGTTATTGTCAGGTCATATAGTGACTTTTGCTCTCTGTCCAGAGGGGATTTGGTTACTATTGAAAACATTGTGTCTTGCAAGGATGCTGATAAAACAAAATTAACCTCCTCACTTAACGAGCAAATAATTTTTCCATTAAGACCTGAGTCCAAATCATTTACACTGATGAGCGCGACTGTAGTTCCTGGTCGGGAATCTTCAGGAATTGAGTTTGAAAATGATGTGACTTCAATCTCCGGAGCGTTATCATTCAAATCAATAATTTTAATAATCACACTTTTTTCAGCTGTTAGTGGGGCAAGGCCTTTATCAGATGCTTGAATTTCTATTTCATATTCATCTTTATCTTCGAAGTCTATTAACCCTTTCACTGTTAGCTCACCGGTTAATGAATTAATATAAAAAAGATTTAGTATATTTTTACTCACACTGTTGCTAAATGAATAAATTACTTCTCCATTTGGGCCTTCGTCTAAATCAGTTGCATTCACCTGTATGACTGTTGCTTCTATCGGTGAATTTTCATTGAGCATCACTGAATAAGCATCTTTGGAAAAAACAGGTGCATTGTCGTTTACATCTAAAACATGTATTAGAATATTCATATAACCAGATTTCGGAGGTTTACCTCCATCCAGGGCTGTAAGTGTCAGTGAGTGGTTCCCTGCAGTTTCTCTGTCTAAAGGTTTTTGCACAATCAGAATTGGTAATTTAATGTCGTTTCGTTTATCCTTAACCTCCAACCGGAAATTATCGTTTGGGCTAAGTTTGTATTGTTGCACAGAGAAATGACCACTGTCTTGATCTTTTGCGGCTTTAAGTTGAAATCTTGTCCCAGACAACACTGACTCGGAAATCTCCAGAGTGGTCTCGTTGTCTTGGAAGCTGGGAGAATGATCATTTATATCCAGCACTTCCACCCTAACATAATGTACTTCTAGCGGGTTTTCAAGCACAGTTTTCAGATTTATCAAACACGTACTGCTATCTGAGCACACCTCCTCCCGGTCGATTTTTCGGCTGACATACAGGATTCCATCGTTTTGATTTACACGAAAAAGGGGATCCGCATCATTGGAAACAATCCGATACTTTCTGTCTTTTAGTGTGCTTTTATCCAATCCCAGATCCTTTGCGATATTTCCGACCACAGCTCCTTCGCTTATTTCCTCAGAGATCGAATATCTTAACTGTGCTGACGCCAAACTCCACAAAAGCACAGCATAGAAGCATCCAAATAAATATCCCCGCAGCCTTCCCGCGGTGCGTTTCCTTTGTCCCATGGTCAACCCCAAGATATCAGCAATCCACAACACGGATCAAAACTGTTTCGTTAGAACAGAATGCAACACTTGTAGTTCAGATAGACAGTCGATTTTATGTAAAACATTGCATAAATCCGATGACTATAAGAGGTTGTGCACAGAGAAAATGAGGCAGCAGCCGAACGGAGGAAAATTATAGAAAGGTGGAACCGCATAGGGACGAAAAACGGCTCGTCTGTGGTTCACTTTTTATATCGCACTGACACCACGCGTAATTTTTTCTCACTGCAGATTTTTGTTTGCGTTTTTACTTATATTTTCAAGATCGTCAGGTCAAAAAGCGCGTTTTTTACACAATCCCAGAAAAATCAAGAGGCATTTTAAGATAAGTAATTATGGGTCCATTTAACACAGCACAATTGGAAGATTTTTTTTTATTGTTATTGCGGACAAATAATGAAATAAACTGAGAACTACATCAATGCCACAGGAAGAAGCCAAAAATTCAGTACCAAGGATAGAGACTGCAAGTTTCTGTCCCTAAAACCTTAACTACCTGTGCGTTGCACCTAGTTAAAATTTGGAGTTCTTACATTTCATTTCCCAATAAAAAATGCCAGCTTTTCAGTTATTAATGGATTGTACAGAGTTAAAAAATGATAAGGAGGGATTCATGTCTCTGAGACAAAAAAAAAAACATGTAAATAGAAACAGAACATTGCGTACACTAATATTACCGAGAGAAAGCTTCGATTTTTCACTTTATGGATAAGTTGAATGATGACAAAAGAAAAAGTGCTCAGCTCACGGGCGAAATATATGGTCAAAATCTCGGGGGGAAACATAGCAACACATCAACCTTTATACAAATGCAAACAGTGCTATCACGTTTAAGAATTAGCATACGCATTAAATCCCCTTTTAGTTTAGACTTCAGAGGCGGTTAGCAATCCAAAAAGTCTTTAATTCACATTCCAAACACACTAGAGTTTCTATTAAGAACATGTGAGATGTTTTACTCTCATTCTGGTCCTTCTAAAACTGCATCATATGCAGCAAATCCCGTTCAGCTTTCTGCATTAATCTAAATCCGTAGTAATGTTGAATGTTTTCTTAACTCACTAAAAAACAATGTCGCAGAGTATCAGCAATGCTCTTTCTGGAGAAATTTCGTGGATTCCACAGGTTAGCACAAAACGAAGTGTTGCAATGCTAGTGACAGATGAGAACTGTCACCAACATCCTTCACATTTGGTGATAGAAGGATAGTTTTAAAGCTCCCATTTCTCTTTCTCTTAAATGAATTTGAGTTTAAACTTTTAGTAAACTTTTGTTTGTTTATAAGACGATGCTGCATTTTTGATAACACATTAGAATACATGAGGGAACCGTGTTCCTCCAATTTAAATAAAACTTAGAAGAAAAAAAAACCGAGACTCAATTCTAAAGAATCTGATCAGTCTATTAGCTCATAAGCCAAATGTTTACACATAAAAAAAACTTATTGACAACGACTTATATAAAAATGCTTACCTCTTCACATGTCCTCCTCCTGTCAGGTAGCACCAGTGTGTTTGCATGACTTCCAGGTACTAGAGTAGATCCTATACTCATCCTGGGTCCAACTAACATGTACCGTTTGTCTCCAGATCTGTACTGGATGCTGTGACACAGTGTCCCATCATAATTAGTCTCTGGGAGATATTTAGAAGTATAGTCTGTGGATCTGGAGCACTGCATTGCAATCAGCACGATGATACTGATGATAAACAGAACTGAAACTGAGCCCAAAGTGATCATCAGGTAAAAAGTCACATTATTATCCTCATCATCCTTTGCTGCACTTTTAACATCAGAAGCTGCAAAAGCCTCTTTGGGCTCCACCAGTTTGACAATCACAGTAGCTGTTGCTGAGAGGGAAACGTTGCCATTGTCTTTGACCAGTATGACCAGTTTATGCTCAGCCTCGTCTGTCTCTGTGAACGAGCGAAGTGTTCTGATCTGTCCTGTGTAGCGGTCCAAACCAAAGAGACTGTGGTCAGTAACTTCCTGCAGTGAAAACAGCAACCAGCCGTTATATCCTATATCAGCGTCATAGGCTCTGACTTTAGTCACCAAGTGTCCTGCGTTCACATTGCGGGGAATCTCCTCCACACCTTCAGCAGAACCGTTGGAGCTGACTGGATACAGGATGACTGGAGCGTTGTCGTTCTGATCCAGAATGAACACGTTCACTGTGACGTTGCTGCTTAGTGACGGAGACCCAGAATCTGAGGCGACAACTTGGAACTGGAAAGTTTTCAGAGTTTCAAAGTCGAAACTTTTCAAAGCCACAATGTCTCCAGTTTCAGAGTTTATGTTGAGGAACGAAGTCAATTTATGAACACTGCTTTTATCTCTTAAAATATGGTATGAAATAAGCGCATTATCACCATCATCCCGGTCATACGCTTTTACTGAAAACACATATGCTCCGGGACTATTGTTCTCTGTCATGTAAAATGTGTATGGAATTGTTAAAAACTCCGGCACGTTGTCGTTTACATCAGACACAGCGATACTCATAGTCTTTTCAGTCACAAATGATGGATCACCAGCGTCTTTTGCACTAATTGTAACATAATATTGAGAAATTATTTCTCTATCAAGGTGTGATTTGGTCACAACAGCGTACATATTTTCCTGTAAGGACAGAGTCAAAGAAAATGGGACGTCCTCTTTAATTGTACAAATCACTTTACCATTTATTCCAGAGTCTAAATCATTCACGCTAATGAGAGCTACAGTAGTTCCTATCTTAGAATCTTCTCTTATCAAGCTAGAAAATGACGTCACTTCTATCTCAGGTGGATTGTCGTTGACATCAGTGACACTTATTATAACATTTTTAACACTTGTAAGAGGAACTGGTCCCTTATCAGAAGCTTGAATATCAATTTCATAAATTTTGCTTTTTTCAAAATCTATCTGACCTGTCACTTTAATTTCACCCGTGTTTTCATCTATACTAAAAAGATCCATTAATTTTGAATCAACTTCGTTACCAAATGAGTATATAATTACACTGTTAGCACCCTGATCCAAATCTGTTGCATTTACCTCAATTACTACAGTGCCAATCGGAATGTTTTCATCAATTGTTGCAGAATAAACCTCTTTAGTGAACACTGGAGAATTGTCATTAACATCAAGAACATCCACAATAATATCTATATGTCCAGATAGTGCTGGCTTCCCTCCATCCACCGCTGTTAGACGCAGCCTGTGTTTCCCAGCCATTTCTCTATCCAGCTGCTTTTGTAGAACTAAAAATGGCACCTTACGATCCTCACCTCGGTCTTTGACTTCTATCCTGAAATGTTCGTTATGGCTGAGTTTGTATTGCTGAATGGTGAACTGTCCTACATCAGGGTCGCGGGCAGCCTGCAGCTGAAATCTTGCCCCTGGTAGAGCCGACTCGTAAATGTCAAGCCTTTTCTCTTTCTCTGGGAAAACTGGCGGGTGATCATTCATGTCGAGGATTTCCACTGACACGTAGTGAATCTCAAGTGGGTTTTCAAGCACGGTTTTTAGGTTGATTATGCATGGACTTATCCGTTCGCACGCCTCTTCTCTGTCAATTTTCTTTTTCAAATAAAGGATTCCATCGTTTTCATTTACCTCAAACAGGGGTTCGGTTGAGCCTGCCACAATGCGATATCCTCTGTCTTTTAGAACGGTCTTGTCTAGTCCCAAATCTTTTGCAATATTCCCAACAAAAGTTCCACCTTGAACCTCCTCGGAAATGGAGTATTTGAGCTGTGCAAAAACTCCGCTCCATAATCCATTTAAAGAAAATAAAATAGCAAACCAACAACGTCGCGCCCTCCGTGCATTCCCTCTTCTTTGTTCCATGACGAAAAAGAAAGTGCGTTAAAAACGTAATTGTTTTTAAATACAACTCATAGAAGCTCTGAATTATATATATATATTATTAAGAAAATTCGTAAAGATACCGAAAATGTATCTATTTTGCTGTAAGCCGTGATGTTACGCACAGATTGCTGTTCGGGTAAATATGAGGGATGTGTTTCAGGATGTTACGTGGTGCGACTCTGCGGATAGCCTGAGCATCACTGACACCAAGTGTCTAAGCATATATTTTTCTAGACCGCTGTAAACCTTTTCTTCCAAGATGCACCATTTCTCATTTTAGTTGCTCATGATGAGAAAAAACCTTCCAAAAACACGTTTCTGTCAGTAAGGTAGGCATTTAAATGCACTATTGATATTTGTCATTTGAGGCGAAAGAAAGTTTAGAGAGAAAAGTTCAACTAGGATTCCAGCAGTCCACAAAGTTCAATGCACACACGTAACTCCCCGACAATTTACATAACAAAAATCTAAGAATATTTAAATACCAAACTACGAAACAAGGCAACACTCTTGACATGATAAAGAAATTATATTCAGGTCGAAACATTTCAAGGTTAAATTGTTCATCTTACCTCTTCACATGTCCTCCTCCTGTCAGGTAGCACCAGTGTGTTTGCATGACTTCCAGGTACTATAGTAGATCCTATACTCATCCTGGGTCCAACTAACATGTACCGTTTGTCTCCAGATCTGTACTGGATGCTGTGGCACAGTGTCCCATCATAATTAGTCTCTGGGAGATATTTAGAAGTATAGTCTGTGGATCTGGAGCACTGCATTGCAATCAGCACGATGATACTGATGATAAACAGAACTGAAACTGAGCCCAAAGTGATCATCAGGTAAAAAGTCGCATTATTATCCTCATCATCCTTTGCTGCACTTTTAACATCAGAAGCTGCAAAAGCCTCTTTGGGCTCCACCAGTTTGACAATCACAGTAGCTGTTGCTGAGAGGGAAACGTTGCCATTGTCTTTGACCAGTATGACCAGTTTATGCTCAGCCTCGTCTGTCTCTGTGAACGAGCGAAGTGTTCTGATCTGTCCTGTGTAGCGGTCCAAACCAAAGAGACTGTGGTCAGTAACTTCCTGCAGTGAAAACAGCAACCAGCCGTTATATCCTATATCAGCGTCATAGGCTCTGACTTTAGTCACCAAGTGTCCTGCGTTCACATTGCGGGGAATCTCCTCCACACCTTCAGCAGAACCGTTGGAGCTGACTGGATACAGGATGACTGGAGCGTTGTCGTTCTGATCCAGAATGAACACGTTCACTGTGACGTTGCTGCTCAGTGACGGAGACCCAGAATCTGAGGCGACAACTTGGAACTGGAAAGTTTTCAGAGTTTCAAAGTCGAAACTTTTCAAAGCCACAATGTCTCCAGCTTCAGAATTGACATTTATAAAAGATGTCGGCATATTTGTTACTTCTGTGTTTCTTAAAATTTGATATGAAATTATTGCATTACTACCGTCGTCTTTATCACGGGCTGTTACAGAAACAATTTTCTCACCTGGGGCGTTATTCTCATAAACGTAAAAAGTGTATGGGTTTTGAGAGAATTCAGGTACATTGTCATTTACATCAGATACGTCTACTTTAATATTTTTTTCTGAATGTAAGCTTGGCTCTCCTGCATCTTTAGCGATGATTAGTACATTATATTGAGATTTTTGTTCTTGGTCTAGAACAGTTTTAGTTACCAGAGAATACATGTTATTTTGTAAGGAAGGAGTTAACAGAAAGGGAAGGTCATTGTTTATGTAACACATAACTTTTCCGTTCAGACCAGAATCAGCATCCTTTACACTAATCAACGCCACTGTTGTCCCCGGTTTTGAATCTTCTGGGAGCACATGAGAAAATGACGTCACTTCAATCTCTGGTTCATTGTCATTTATATCAACAATGTTGATTAATACACTTTTTTCTGTGTTCAGTGTTGCTGTACCTTTGTCGGATGCCTGCACATCAATTTCATATCTGCTGTTCTCCTCGAAATCAATGGCTCCTGCTACAACAATGACTCCAGTCAAAGGATTTAAACTGAAGCTTTCACGACTCCGTGCATCCACGTCATTTCCAAATGAATATTCGACCTCACCGTTAGGACCCTCATCTAAATCGGTTGCATTAACTTGGATCACAGTCGTACCAACAGGGGAGTTTTCTTTCAGAGACACAGTATATGATTCCTGACTGAAAACTGGAGGGTTATCATTAACATCGGAAACATTAACAATTATTGTCATATTACCAGATCTTGGAGGTTTACCTCCATCTAATGCTGTCAGGAGCAACACATGGCTTTTAACTGATTCTCTGTCGAGTGGCTTTTCAAGAACTAAACTAGGTGTTTTACGGTCCTCACCTCGATCTTTTACGTCTAAACGAAAATGTGCATTATTACTCAACTTATATTGCTGAACGGATAATAAACCACTGTCAGCATCCCGCGCAGCTTGCAACTGGAATTTTGCGCCAGGCAGCGCAGATTCAGAAACCTCTAATATGTTTTCTTTTTGTGGGAAGACTGGTGAGTGATCATTTACATCCAGAATCTCCACAACGACGTGATGAATCTCCAGCGGGTTTTGAAGCACCGTTTTTAAGTCAATAGTACAAACCTTTCTTCGTTCACAGATTTCCTCTCGGTCAATTTTTCCTTCCACGTACAAGACACCATCATCTTGCCTCACTATGAAAGGCGGCTCTGTTGATCCGTACACAATACGGATGCCCCTCTCTTTCAGCGTGGTTTTATCAAGACCTAAATCCTTCGCGATATTTCCAACAACAGTTCCCTCTGGAACTTCTTCGAGGACAGAATACCGGAGTTGTGCTGAAACGCTGCTCCAAAACGCCACCAGAAGCATTGTGATTGTAGTCCATTTTTTCCGCGCTCTCCGTGTTTCATGTCGCCTTTGTTCCATGACGGAAAGGGAAAAAATAAATCCTCTCGAAAGAGATCTTCACTTGTGCTAAAATATTTGTTTCCAAGGCTATCGTTTTTGGAATGACACCATTATACGGTATGAAGGATATCTGACATCTATAACGCAAGATACATCTGCAGTCGCAATAACGACTTGGTTGTAAAAGCTGGATGGGAAGGGGATGGGTCTGGTGGAGATCATATAAGCACGCAGAGTCATAGTTTGTTATTATACTGACACCAAGTGTCTCGGACAAAACCCTGCAGAACTGCACCTTAAACCTAGAGAAAAATATGCAAAATAGAATAATTAAAAATGAAAAATGAAAACAAAATGTTATGATATTCCCCATTTTGCAGCACAAAGCTCACTGACCAGCACAGCTTATCTAAAAGGTTTCGAGACAGGATTAAAACTCTGTATTGATTTTAACACTTAGTAATTTATATTAGAGAAATGAAGAACTCAGCAAAACTTCTTAATGGCATGCAAGCCACAAAAAACGCATTTTCAGAGATTCTGCCCTTGAGAAATAAGGATTAGAACAAATATTCTAAAACAAAGTAGAAATCAGACCACTTTAAACAATCAAAGAAAATTTGACACACCAGCAAGTTCAAAAATATAAATTTTACAATATATCTTGTAACTATTATTAGAACTCTTTTATTGCTTCTCTTACAGTCCTTCAAGTGCAAAGTGAACTAAACTGTACACTGCTGAGATGTGAAAAACACGAATAACTTGCTGATCCAACTTGCTGGTCGCTGCCTAAAAACAAAAACAGTGGCTTTAAAGAGTATTGCTGGCATTGCATAAACCTTATATGGATAAAACAGAACCACTTCAGAAAATGGAATACCTGGAATCTGGTTTCTGCCTATGTGTAGTTACCACAAAGCTCGCAAATTCTTTTGGCCTTTTAAAGATGTACGTTTACTACCCACCCTCTCAAACGAGAATTCAAAAATAATCATAACATGACGATGAAGTAAACTGTGACCACAGCACCACAATCGAATTAAAACCACCTGAAAGGACATAAACATAGTCTTACCTCTTCACAAGTCCTCCTCCTGTCAGGTAGCACCAGTGTGTTTGCATGACTTCCAGGTACTATAGTAGATCCTATACTCATCCTGGGTCCAACTAACATGTACCGTTTGTCTCCAGATCTGTACTGGATGCTGTGACACAGTGTCCCATCATAATTAGTCTCTGGGAGATATTTAGAAGTGTAGTCTGTGGATCTGGAGCACTGCATTGCAATCAGCACGATGATACTGATGATAAACAGAACTGAAACTGAGCCCAAAGTGATCATCAGGTAAAAAGTCACATTATTATCCTCATCATCCTTTGCTGCACTTTTAACATCAGAAGCTGCAAAAGCCTCTTTGGGCTCCACCAGTTTGACAATCACAGTAGCTGTTGCTGAGAGGGAAACGTTGCCATTGTCTTTGACCAGTATGACCAGTTTATGCTCAGCCTCGTCTGTCTCTGTGAATGAGCGAAGTGTTCTGATCTGTCCTGTGTAGCGGTCCAAACCAAAGAGACTGTGGTCAGTAACTTCCTGCAGTGAAAACAGCAACCAGCCGTTATATCCTATATCAGCGTCATAGGCTCTGACTTTAGTCACCAAGTGTCCTGCGTTCACATTGCGGGGAATCTCCTCCACACCTTCAGCAGAACCGTTGGAGCTGACTGGATACAGGATGACTGGAGCGTTGTCGTTCTGATCCAGAATGAACACGTTCACTGTGACGTTGCTGCTCAGTGACGGAGACCCAGAATCTGAGGCGACAACTTGGAACTGGAAAGTTTTCAGAGTTTCAAAGTCGAAACTTTTCAAAGCCACAATGTCTCCAGTTTCAGAGTTAATATTCAGAAAAGATGTCAGTGTATTTGCTCCTTCTTTGTCTCTTAATATTAAATATGAAATAAGTGCATTACCTCCTTCGTCATTGTCACGGGCTGACACAGATAAAACTTTCTCTCCTGGGGTGTTATTTTCTGTTATATAAAAAATGTATGGATTTTTATGGAATTCAGGAATGTTGTCATTTATGTCTGACACCAGAACAGGTATATTCTTTTCTGATGATAAAGATGTTTCGCCTGCATCTTTAGCAATGATTAATACATTATATTGAGATTTTTGTTCTCTGTCCAAAACAGTTTTAGTTACCAGAGAATACATGTTATTTTGTAAGGAAGGAGTTAACAGAAAGGGAAGGTCATTGTTTATGTAACACATAACTTTTCCGTTCAGACCAGAATCAGCATCCTTTACACTAATCAACGCCACTGTTGTCCCCGGTTTTGAATCTTCTGGGAGCGCATGAGAAAATGACGTCACTTCAATCTCTGGTTCATTGTCATTTACGTCTACCAGATTAATTACCACTGTTTTATCTGTTTTAAGTGTTGCTGCGCCTTTGTCAGAGGCTTGAACATCAATTTCATATCTACTACATTCTTCAAAATCAAGCGCCCCTGTCACAATAATGACTCCAGTCATTGGATTTAAACTAAAACGTTCAAGTACCCGTGCCTCCATGTGGTTGCTTAATAAATACATAACCTCCCCGTTAGGACCCTCATCTAAATCGGTTGCATTAACTTGAATCACAGTCGTACCAACAGGGGAGTTTTCTTTCAGAGACACAGTATATGATTCCTGACTGAAAACTGGGGGGTTATCATTAACATCGGAAACATTAACAATTATTGTCATATTACCAGATCTTGGAGGTTTACCTCCATCTAATGCTGTCAGGAGCAACACATGGTTTTTAACTGATTCTCTGTCGAGTGGCTTTTCAAGAACTAAACTAGGTGTTTTACGGCCCTCACCTCGATCTTTAACCTCTAAACGAAAATGTGCATTATTACTCAACTTATATTGCTGAACGGATAATAAACCACTGTCAGCATCGCGTGCATCTTGCAACTGGAATTTTGCTCCTGGCAGCGCAGATTCAGAAATTTCCAGCGTAGTTTCATTATGTGGGAAGACTGGTGAGTGATCATTTACATCCAAAATCTCCACAGCAACATGATGAATCTCCAGCGGGTTTTGAAGCACCGTTTTTAAATCAAGCACACAAGCTTTGCTTCGATCACAGATTTCCTCTCGGTCGATTTTCCTGTCTACATAAAAGACACCATCATCTTGGTTTACTGTAAAAAGAGGATCTGTGGAACCGTAAACAATACGGATCCCCCTGTCTTTCAGTGTGCTCTTATCCAAGCCTAAATCCTTCGCGATATTTCCAACAACTGTTCCCTCTTCAACCTCCTCGGAGACAGAATAACGAAAGTGGGCCGAAGAGCTGTAACAAAATAACACCAAAATTATCACGAATGTAATCCATTTTGTCCTCCCTCTCCGTGTTTCAGGTCGTCTTTGTTCCATGTTGGAAATATGCGAAAATAAAAATACTATAAAATCCATTGCAAAGAGCTCATTTGGTATGCTGATATAAAATTCCTGCACCGCACACGGTAAAAAAAAGCAACTATTCTCCGAAAGAGACAAAAAGTCTAATATAAAATGTATATAGAAACCGCACAGCAACGCTTTTCGTCGTGAGAGAAATGGGATGGATCTAATGGAAATCCCGACAAAAGCAGGACATATTACTTGTCATTATACTGACACCAAGTGATTTCTAACTAAACTGCAAGTCCAAAAAAATGGTTCGCCATTCACAAGATGCAAAAAACGGAGCATTATAAAATTTCAGCGCATCTTTGATGAATAAATAATCATTGAGTGCGCTGAACCTTTCGCATTTGAAGCAGTGTTCCTGTGTATATTTTTATTTTACCAAAGAAAAACTATCTTGCCAACAAATGCATTAGCAACACGGACAGCGATTTTCAGAGCTTTGCAATAGAAAACGTCCACGACGAAAACGTAATACACAAAAATATATAAAAAGTAAAAAAAAATAAATAAATAAATTCTCATCGGATTTACTGGTGCTTTATACACAGGAAAGTGAGGACATAGAAATAGAGGAGCTAAACTTGTAATGTGTATTTGCCAGAGTAGATATATATGTACAGCACCTTAAAAAACACGATAAAACCAAAAATTGTACAAGTTTAATTGAAGTTGCAACAATGTTGTCTCAAGAGAAAGGAATTGTGTTCTAGGTTGCATTTAACATTTTTTTAAACAGTATACACTTACAAAAAACAAAAATAGAATAAATGAAGAGGTGATTAAAAAAGTAAAAAATTCAAGCAGATGATATGTGGGATTGACCTAGAAAAACAACTGAAGAAAACTGTTCATCTTACCTCTTCACATGTCCTCCTCCTGTCAGGTAGCACCAGTGTGTTTGCATGACTTCCAGGTACTATAGTAGATCCTATACTCATCCTGGGTCCAACTAACATGTACCGTTTGTCTCCAGATCTGTACTGGATGCTGTGACACAGTGTCCCATCATAATTAGTCTCTGGGAGATATTTAGAAGTATAGTCTGTGGATCTGGAGCACTGCATTGCAATCAGCACGATGATACTGATGATAAACAGAACTGAAACTGAGCCCAAAGTGATCATCAGGTAAAAAGTCACATTATTATCCTCATCATCCTTTGCTGCACTTTTAACATCAGAAGCTGCAAAAGCCTCTTTGGGCTCCACCAGTTTGACAATCACAGTAGCTGTTGCTGAGAGGGAAACGTTGCCATTGTCTTTGACCAGTATGACCAGTTTATGCTCAGCCTCGTCTGTCTCTGTGAATGAGCGAAGTGTTCTGATCTGTCCTGTGTAGCGGTCCAAACCAAAGAGACTGTGGTCAGTAACTTCCTGCAGTGAAAACAGCAACCAGCCGTTATATCCTATATCAGCGTCATAGGCTCTGACTTTAGTCACCAAGTGTCCTGCGTTCACATTGCGGGGAATCTCCTCCACACCTTCAGCAGAACCATTGGAGCTGACTGGATACAGGATGACTGGAGCGTTGTCGTTCTGATCCAGAATGAACACGTTCACTGTGACGTTGCTGCTCAGTGACGGAGACCCAGAATCTGAGGCGACAACTTGGAACTGGAAAGTTTTCAGAGTTTCAAAGTCAAAACTTTTCAGCGCAGATATTTTCCCATTTGCTGAGTTGATATTTAACAACGCTGTTACATCATCTTTACTCCCTTCTCTCATAATATAATAAGAAATGGCTGCATTGTCATTCGTGTCAATGTCCGTCGCGCTAACTGAAAATATTGATGCCCCAGCAGCATTATTTTCTGATAAATAAAATTCTAACGGACTTTTCTCAAAACGAGGACTGTTGTCATTCACATCGGAAATCTGAATACTGAGCGTTTTTACTGTAGATAATGGCGGATTACCACAATCGGTGGACTGTATTAATATTTCATAACGGGACAACTTCTCTCTATCTAAATATTCTTTTGTAACAAGTGAATATATGTTTTCCTTATAAGATGGCTTTAATTCAAAAGGTGCATCATTAAGTATGCGCGAAATAATCTTTCCATTAACACCTGAGTCTTTATCTGTTACACTGATGAGAGAAACCGCTGTTCCGGGTTTTGAATCTTCTGGTATTGTATTTGACAGAGATGTGACATCTATCTTTGGTGAGTTATCGTTTACATCTTTTATCTTTACAACCACTCTACACCTTCCTGTTAAAGGAGGCGTTCCCTTGTCTGATGCTTCAATGTCAATTTTGTAGATTTCAGACTCCTCAAAATCCAGTGGTGCTTTTAATTTTATTTCACCTGTTAAGCTTTCCAGTTCAAATAAAGTGTATATTTTAGGTGCTAAGGTGTTGGCAATGCTATACATAATTTCTCCATTATTTCCCTCGTCTGGATCTCTTGCATTAACTCTTGTAACAGCAGTTCCAACGGGGGCGTTTTCAAACATCTGTATCTGGTAAACTTCCTGGTTAAAGGATGGACGGTTGTCATTAATATCAAGAACAGTGATTGAAACATTAAGAGTCCCTGTTCTCTGAGGTTTGCCTCCATCTATTGCTGTAACTAGCAGTAAAAGTTTCTTATTTTGTTCCCTATCTAGAGGCTTCTTTAGCACTAAAAATGGTATTTTTTCTTCATCGCTTTGACTGAGATCTATATCAAAATAATCATTTGAAGATAACGTGTATGTGCGGATTGAATTCACTCCTACATCAGGGTCACGGGCCGATTGCAGCTGAAATCGGGTTCCTAGAGTAGTATGTTCAGCTATTTGAAAATGTTGCTCTGTTTTTGTAAAATTTGGGGAGTGATCATTTACATCTATAATTTCAACAAGAACGTGGTGCATCTCTAATGGGTTTTCAACAATAATTTTTAGCTCCATCAGGCATGCGCCACCGCCGTGACAAATCTCCTCTCTGTCAATTTTTCTACGAACCTGTAAGGCCCCGTTATCTGTGTTAACATCCAAAAATGTGTCCTGCGGTCCGGAAACAACACGTAGCCGTCGATCAGTTAAATGTGCCTTTTCCAGACCAAGATCCCTGGCAATGTTTCCAATGACGGTTGCCTTTTTCGCCTCCTCCGGAACAGAGTACCTCAGTTCAGCCACAGCCTGCTTCGTGAAAATCAGCAGAACACGTAAAAGAAAAATACACCAGCTGTAATCACTTGATCGTTTCCAGCTTGCCATCGCCATTCAGCCTCGCATGCACTCCAGGTGTATTATTTGAGACAATGAATTTCTCCAGATCGATTCTCCACACGGTTTCTGAAATCTCCTGTTCTCTCATCAAATCTGTCTTGATTGGTAGAATAGCAAACAAAAGGCTTGGTTCGAGAACGGACTCTCTCCGCCGGTATGGATATATTACAACGACACCTTGTGGACAACATAGTATATCTTTTTTTTTTTATCTATGGAAATTGATAAAAGACAGTTTTGCTTTCTGTTCTTTCAGCAAATCAACACGTCGATGCAGTAAGTTAAATATTTCAACAATTAAACAAAAAACACTGCAGGTGAACGTTTACTGTAGCCATGACCATAACAGCTTCCGTCTCAGTTTAAAACAGAGTACCATACTATGGCATCCTTGACAACATAGTGAAGCATCCAGCACCCATAATATGTTATGTACCATATTCCACTCATCCAAATCTAAGAACAATGCTCCCTCTTACTCTTTTTTTCCCCAGCGAGGCTATCAAGTTCAGCACCACGGACAGCCACTACAGCTTTTTCCACAGTCTGCCCAGTGCACCAGAGTACGTTCTGTTCAGTTGAAATCATTTCAATGTACAAAGTAACTTGAAAGTATTCAGATTGTGTAAGAAGTGATAGGAAATGTGAGCGCACATCAAAATTTGCGTTTACTCAATACTGAAAAACTAAGTTATAAGTGTTTTCTGGGATTAGAGGGATTGCATCAAGCAAAAAGTCAAAGGAATAAAGTGGCGTGAAAGTAATTGGAACACAACTGAGAAACAACAAAATAATGATTACAATTGAACATACACTTTTCATAGCAAATGTAGGTGCCAAAATGGTTTTTAAATACTTTGTCTTAAATAATATCCTTTCGAAGTGCACCCAAGTGTTCTGTTGGTAACTCTGGAAAAAAATCCTAATATGAAAGATATGAATATGCAAAACAAGAAAAGCACAATGACAAAACATTCGGGTGAAACAATATGAAACCCAGGTCTGAGACTGTCTGTTGCCAAATTTACAAAGCAATGAATATATATGCAGGAAATCGGTTTTAGGGATGGGAGCAGGGACATCTGAAATAAGCCAAAGTATTCAAGTGCATGGCTTACCTCTTCACATGTCCTCCTCCTGTCAGGTAGCACCAGTGTGTTTGCATGACTTCCAGGTACTATAGTAGATCCTATACTCATCCTGGGTCCAACTAACATGTACCGTTTGTCTCCAGATCTGTACTGGATGCTGTGACACAGTGTCCCATCATAATTAGTCTCTGGGAGATATTTAGAAGTATAGTCTGTGGATCTGGAGCACTGCATTGCTATCAGCACGATGATACTGATGATAAACAGAACTGAAACTGAGCCCAAAGTGATCATCAGGTAAAAAGTCACATTATTATCCTCATCATCCTTTGCTGCACTTTTAACATCAGAAGCTGCAAAAGCCTCTTTGGGCTCCACCAGTTTGACAATCACAGTAGCTGTTGCTGAGAGGGAAACGTTGCCATTGTCTTTGACCAGTATGACCAGTTTATGCTCAGCCTCGTCTGTCTCTGTGAATGAGCGAAGTGTTCTGATCTGTCCTGTGTAGCGGTCCAAACCAAAGAGACTGTGGTCAGTAACTTCCTGCAGTGAAAACAGCAACCAGCCGTTATATCCTATATCAGCGTCATAGGCTCTGACTTTAGTCACCAAGTGTCCTGCGTTCACATTGCGGGGAATCTCCTCCACACCTTCAGCAGAACCGTTGGAGCTGACTGGATACAGGATGACTGGAGCGTTGTCGTTCTGATCCAGAATGAACACGTTCACTGTGACGTTGCTGCTCAGTGACGGAGACCCAGAATCTGAGGCGACAACTTGGAACTGGAAAGTTTTCAGAGTTTCAAAGTCGAAACTTTTCAGCGCAGATATTTTCCCATTTGCTGAGTTGATATTTAACAACGCTGTTACATCATCTTTACTCTCTTCTCTCATAATATAATAAGAAATGGCTGCATTGTCATTCGTGTCAATGTCCGTCGCGCTAACCGAAAATATTGATGCCCCAGCAGCATTATTTTCTGATAAATAAAATTCTAACGGACTTTTCTCAAAACGAGGACTGTTGTCATTCACATCGGAAATCTGAATACTGAGCGTTTTTACTGTAGATAATGGCGGATTACCACAATCGGTGGACTGTATTAATATTTCATAACGGGACAACTTCTCTCTATCTAAATATTCTTTTGTAACAAGTGAATATATGTTTTCCTTATAAGATGGCTTTAATTCAAAAGGTGCATCATTAAGTATGCGCGAAATAATCTTTCCATTAACACCTGAGTCTTTATCTGTTACACTGATGAGAGAAACCGCTGTTCCGGGTTTTGAATCTTCTGGTATTGTATTTGACAGAGATGTGACATCTATCTTTGGTGAGTTATCGTTTACATCTTTTATCTTTACAACCACTCTACACCTTCCTGTTAAAGGAGGCGTTCCCTTGTCTGATGCTTCAATGTCAATTTTGTAGATTTCAGACTCCTCAAAATCCAGTGGTGCTTTTAATTTTATTTCACCTGTCAATATGTTAAGCTCAAATATTTCATATATTTTTGGTTCCAATGCTTTAGCAATGCTGTATTTAATTTCTCCATTATTTCCCTCGTCTGGATCTCTTGCATTAACTCTTGTAACAGCAGTTCCAACGGGGGCGTTTTCAAACATCTGTATCTGGTAAACTTCCTGGTTAAAGGATGGACGGTTGTCGTTAATATCAAGAACAGTGATTGAAACATTAAGAGTCCCTGTTCTCTGAGGTTTGCCTCCATCTATTGCTGTAACTAGCAGTAAAAGTTTCTTATTTTGTTCCCTATCTAGAGGCTTCTTTAGCACTAAAAATGGTATTTTTTCTTCATCGCTTTGACTGAGATCTATATCAAAATAATCATTTGAAGATAACGTGTATGTGCGGATTGAATTCACTCCTACATCAGGGTCACGGGCCGATTGCAGCTGAAATCGGGTTCCTAGAGTAGTATGTTCAGCTATTTGAAAATGTTGCTCTTTCTCTAGGAAACTAGGAAAGTTATCATTTATATCTGTAATTTCAACAACAACATGATGCATTTCCAGCGGGTTTTCAACGATGATCTTTAGCTCCATCAGGCATGCGCCACCACCGTGACAAATCTGCTCTCTGTCAGCTTTTCTACGAACCTGTAAGGCTCCATTATCCGTGTTAACATTGAAAAAAATATCCTCAGATCCAGAAACAATACGAAGCCGTCGATTATTTAAGTATGCTTTTTCCAGACCAAGATCCTTGGCAATATTTCCAACGACGGTTCCCTCTTTCACCTCCTCCGGAACAGAGTACCTCAATTCAGCCATAGCCTGCTTCGCCACAATCAGTAGAATATATAAAAGAAAAACACGCCAATTGTAGTCACTCGTTTGGCTCCAGCTCGCCATTGTTTCTCAGCCTCATACGTATTTCGTTTTTTTCTTTTGTTTTTTGTTTTTTTCTTTTATTTGCATCCAACAAATGTTCTACATGAGATTGTTCTATGATTACTTCAGCTGTCCGTTCTTCTATCCGATGCACCTTCCGTTGTGGAGCAGCAAACAAAAGGTTTGTTCAGAAAGGGGACAGGCAGGAAATTTATATTGCAGCGACACCAAGTGGACATTGGAGGTTAAAGTTTTCAATTATATTTCTAATTATATAATACTTGAGTAAGTGACAGATGTGCGTTCAGTTAGTAGATCCAAAAGTCAAGGCCAGAATTAAACCATTAAATGTTTGTTTTTTTTATATATCAATAGAAGTGATGCATAAAGCCAGATATATATGTTTCCACTAAAACCTTCAGATATTATTTTTAAAACTTGAAATTGGCCTTCAGTTTGAGCCCCCACTGACTTTGCAATCAGGCTTTGATCTTTGAGAAAGTGCGGTGGAAAAATGACATCTGTCTAATGCAACCCTTATTTCATTTAAGCCCCTTGCATTGAAGTAATTTAATCCAGGACCACAGACAGCTAATGTCCCTCTTTACACAATTGCGTCTCTCAACTAATGCACTGTATGGTCATTGAAACAGCTTGAATTTAAAAAATCTACAAAAATCCGAAAATATATTTTTATGGGCTGCTTGAAAATGCACCTGGACGACATGACATTGCCCTTTACAAGATGTCAAAATATGAGACTGTAACTGTTTATATTAATTCATTGCAAAAGTTTTATTTATGAAAATCTGTTCTTCAAAAACATAGAATATGTAAATAACTAAACTTCAGATCTGACCGGCGAGGACTACAGGCAAAAATAAACTGTCTTTACCAATTTTGGGGACCAGCAGTTAAGAAACTGTTCAATGTTTGCCCTTTTGGACATGAATACCAGGAATCCATCAGAATAAAACTTTAAAGTTAAACAACAGACACAACCAAGCCAAATACTTTATGATTTACAATTAGTATTCTTTAGCACTGATTTTTATCCTTCTGGATCCAACCAACATATACTGTTTGTCTCCAAATCTGAACTCCGTGTTGTGACACTGCATTTCAATCAGCACAAACATAAGAATAATAAACACAACTGAAACTGAGCCCATAGTGATCATCAGGTAAAAAGTCACATTATCATTCATTGCTGCACTTTTAACATCAGAAGCTGCAAAAGCTTCTTTGGGCTCCACCAGATTGACAATCACAGTAGCTGTTGCTGAGAGGGAAACGTTGTCACCGCGTTTAACCAGTTTATTTTCAATTGAATGTGTATTTCTGAATGCACCTGACTCTCTCGTACACTTTTTTTTTTTTTTTTTTTTAAGCGAAATAATTTAGTTCAGCACCGGGGACAGTGATTGGCGCTATTTCCACCACAAGCCGAGAACAATAAAGCTGTTTCTATTTAGTTGAAATGATTGCCACATATATATAAACGTGAAACTAACAAGAATGTGTGGGGACTTTTAGATTTAAAAAAATATGGATATGCAACACAAGAAATGGTGTGACGAGACTTTTAATAAAAACAACATAAAACCAATGCAACATGTCTAAGAAAGTATGATTCCAAATAAATAATAGCAATGAAAGTACACAGGAAATCAGTTGCAGGACAAATTAGTGAACAATAGCTTTAAGACCTAAAATGAGCTGATATTCTGGCTTACCTCTTCACATGTCCTCCTCCTGTCAGGTAGCACCAGTGTGTTTGCATGACTTCCAGGTACTATAGTAGATCCTATACTCATCCTGGGTCCAACTAACATGTACCGTTTGTCTCCAGATCTGTACTGGATGCTGTGACACAGTGTCCCATCATAATTAGTCTCTGGGAGATATTTAGAAGTATAGTCTGTGGATCTGGAGCACTGCATTGCAATCAGCACGATGATACTGATGATAAACAGAACTGAAACTGAGCCCAAAGTGATCATCAGGTAAAAAGTCACATTATTATCCTCATCATCCTTTGCTGCACTTTTAACATCAGAAGCTGCAAAAGCTTCTTTGGGCTCCACCAGTTTGACAATCACAGTAGCTGTTGCTGAGAGGGAAACGTTGCCATTGTCTTTGACCAGTATGACCAGTTTATGCTCAGCCTCGTCTGTCTCTGTGAATGAGCGAAGTGTTCTGATCTGTCCTGTGTAGCGGTCCAAACCAAAGAGACTGTGGTCAGTAACTTCCTGCAGTGAAAACAGCAACCAGCCGTTATATCCTATATCAGCGTCATAGGCTCTGACTTTAGTCACCAAGTGTCCTGCGTTCACATTGCGGGGAATCTCCTCCACACCTTCAGCAGAACCATTGGAGCTGACTGGATACAGGATGACTGGAGCGTTGTCGTTCTGATCCAGAATGAACACGTTCACTGTGACGTTGCTGCTCAGTGACGGAGACCCAGAATCTGAGGCGACAACTTGGAACTGGAAAGTTTTCAGAGTTTCAAAGTCGAAACTTTTCAGTGCTGATATTTTTCCATTTTCTGAGTTGACATTTATGAAGCTCGTTGCATCATTCTGTCTGATTATATTATATGTTATAGCTGCGTTTTCATTAACATCGATATCCGTTGCACTTACTGAGAAAACCGAAGCACCAGCAATGTTGTTCTCTATCAGATAAAATTGTAATGGGTTTTGTGAGAACTGCGGAATGTTGTCATTCACATCTGAGATTTGAATTCTGAGAATTTTAACAGTAGTTAAGGGAGGTTCGCCGCAGTCTGTTGCTTTAATAATTATTCCGTATTGTTGTTCTTTTTCTCGGTCCAGCAAGTCTTTGGTGACAACTGAATAAATGTTCTCCTTGTAGGAAGGCTTTAGTTCAAATGGTACACCGTCAGTTATCTGTACTATCACTTTTCCGTTAACACTTGCATCCTTATCCGTTACACTAATAAGTGAAATCACTGTGCCGGGCTTTGAATCTTCAGAAACAGTGTTTGAAAGGGACGTGACCTCTATTTCTGGGGCGTTATCATTCACGTCTTTTATCTTTATAATAACTCTGCACCTGCCTATCAGTGGAGGTTGTCCTTTGTCGGATGCTTGGACATCTAGTTTATAAGTGTCAGAATCCTCAAAATCTAAAGCACCTTTTAGTGTTATTTCTCCACTCACGCTATCCAGCTGAAATAGCTCATATACGTTTCGCGCCAGCGTTTTACTAAGGCTATACTCTATTTCCCCATTGGCTCCTTCATCTGGATCTGTTGCATTTAATCTAGTAAGAGTTTTACCAATCGATGTATTTTCTTGTATTTCAATTTGATAAATCTCTTTATTGAATGCTGGGCGATTGTCATTACTATCAAGAACAATAATGGAAACATTAAGTGTTGCTGACTTTGGAGGTTTGCCTCCATCAGCTGCTGTTAAAATAAGCATGTGCTTATTCTTTTGTTCTCTGTCTAAGGACAGTTTTAATACTAAAAAGGGCACTTTCTCTTCATCACTCTGGATTACCTCAATATCAAAATGATCATTTGACGTCAAAGTGTATGTGCGGATGGAGTTTATTCCAGCGTCCGGATCACGGGCCGCATGTAGCTGAAATCGTGTTCCCGGAGATGAATGCTCTGCTATTTCAAACGTTTGTTCGTTTTCAGAAAAACTGGGGAAGTGATCATTAACATCTGTGATATCCACAACAACATGATGCATCTCCAACGGGTTTTCAACGAGAATTTTCAACTCCATTAGGCATGTGCCACTGCCCTGACACATCTCTTCCCTGTCAATTTTTCTACGAACCTGCAAGGCACCGTTATCCGAATTCACCTCGAAATAAGCCTCCTTGGATCCAGGAACAACACGGAACCGACGATCGACCAATGAAGCTTTGTCCAAACCAAGATCTTTTGCAATATATCCCACAGCAGTTCCTTCTTTTACCTCCTCCGGGATGGAGTACCTCAGTTCAGCCATAGCCTGTCCCCAGATAATCAGCAGTAAGGCGAAATAAAAAGCAAACCAGCCACGGATAATTGATCTAAATAGTCTCGCCATTGTTTTACATCCACACACATCCACCTTTGTCCGATTTCTGAACCAGTTCGAGTTTCCAAATCCAGTCAAAACGTGACTTCGTCCGTCTTTTGCTCTTATGTTGACTATATGCTTTTCTGTGAGCCACCAAACAAAAGATTTTGTTAGGGGAGGAACCTCGTCTGTGACGGGTTTGTTATGTTACAGTGACACCGAGAGGGAAAAAAATTGTACCCCATTTTAAATTGTACATATTTTTTTCAAATAATAACAGCCATGCAAATTAAAAAGTGTACATCACATTCCCTTTTTCCTGCACAGAATAACAATAAAGACCGTGTATTTCGGTAACAAAGAAAGAGAGACATTTTCTTTGCACAGCGCCCTTTGACCAACGTTATCTGCGCTTTATCATAAAACCATGTGCAAGACAAACAAAAAGAGAAATAAACATCCATCAGCGAGCGTGAACGACACAAGTATTAGCTTAAATGTTGCAAACTGAAGATTTCAAGGTTAGCAATTAAACGGTGACTAGAAAGTGGCCTATGTTGCAAAGGCATAAAAACGTTATTAAAATTAAATACAACAATAACGCACGAAAGCAAACCTTAAGAGCGATTTCAGTTAAATTATGAAATTATTTAACTGGTGTCTTTACACTGAGAAGCTTGTTATTTCAGTACTTGATTTGATGACAATATTAATCAATTTAAATAGACGTTAATATTTCATTTTGACCGAAAGGTCTTTCTCTGCAAATATGAGATGTTTCTTCTTTAAAGAAGAAAGACAACCCGAAAAATAAGCTATTTCTTTAAGTCATTTATAATATATTTTGCTCAGTGCGATGCAGAAGACGTCTCTAAAAAAATAGATTAGGTTAAAACTTTATTATTAATGCATGTTTAACTTTGAGATTAGAAAAGTATTAGTAGGTTTTCACTTCACATAGGAAGGTTTTTTTTTTTTTTTTTACTCTCCTTGGAAAATTGGGCTGACATTGCATTACTTAATTGAAATAGATTTAGACTCTTACCTCTTCACATGTCCTCCTCCTGTCAGGTAGCACCAGTGTGTTTGCATGACTTCCAGGTACTATAGTAGATCCTATACTCATCCTGGGTCCAACTAACATGTACCGTTTGTCTCCAGATCTGTACTGGATGCTGTGGCACAGTGTCCCATCATAATTAGTCTCTGGGAGATATTTAGAAGTATAGTCTGTGGATCTGGAGCACTGCATTGCAATCAGCACGATGATACTGATGATAAACAGAACTGAAACTGAGCCCAAAGTGATCATCAGGTAAAAAGTCACATTATTATCCTCATCATCCTTTGCTGCACTTTTAACATCAGAAGCTGCAAAAGCCTCTTTGGGCTCCACCAGTTTGACAATCACAGTAGCTGTTGCTGAGAGGGAAACGTTGCCATTGTCTTTGACCAGTATGACCAGTTTATGCTCAGCCTCGTCTGTCTCTGTGAATGAGCGAAGTGTTCTGATCTGTCCTGTGTAGCGGTCCAAACCAAAGAGACTGTGGTCAGTAACTTCCTGCAGTGAAAACAGCAACCAGCCGTTATATCCTATATCAGCGTCATAGGCTCTGACTTTAGTCACCAAGTGTCCTGCGTTCACATTGCGGGGAATCTCCTCCACACCTTCAGCAGAACCATTGGAGCTGACTGGATACAGGATGACTGGAGCGTTGTCGTTCTGATCCAGAATGAACACGTTCACTGTGACGTTGCTGCTCAGTGACGGCGACCCAGAATCGGAGGCGACAACTTGGAACTGGAAAGTTTTCAGAGTTTCAAAGTCGAAACTTTTTAGAGCAAATATTTGTCCATCATCTGAATTTATGCTTAGGTGTGACATTATGTCATTTCCATTCAGCTGTCTTCCGATACGATAAGAAATAGCCGCGTTCTCATTCTGATCTTTGTCCTTGGCACTAACAGAAAATATTGGCATACTGGCACCATTGTTTTCTGACAAATAAAACTGCAATGGATTTTGGGAGAACAGAGGATTGTTATCATTTACATCTGATATTTGAATGCTGAAGGTTTGAGAACTGGATAAGTTAGGCTCACCACAGTCTGTGGCTTTTATTGTCAGTTCATAATTAGACACTTCCTCTCGATCTAAAACTCCCTTAGTGACAACTGAATATATATTTTCCTTATAGGATGGCTTCAATTCAAATGGTCCATTTGATATTATGCTTGCAACAATTTTTCCATTAAGTCCAGAATCTTTATCTGTCACACTAAGAAGTGAAATGGCAGTGCCAGGGTTTGAATCTTCTGAGACCGTGTTTGATTGTGACGTGATTTCTATTTCTGGTGGGTTGTCATTAACATCTTTAAGTTTTATGTTAAGTCTGCACTCACCAGTCAGTGGAGGAGTTCCTTTATCGGACGCCTCAACAACCAGTTTAAAAACATCATTTTGCTCATAATCCAGTGCTCCTTTCACTATAATTTCTCCACTCAATTTGTTCAGCTCAAAAAGGTCATACACATTTTTCCTCAAAGTTTTTGCTAGACTGTATTCAATTTCCCCGTTGGTGCCTTCATCGGGATCCGTAGCATTCATTACAAATATTAAACTTCCAAGAGGAAGATTTTCCTTAACTAAAATTTGGTATGTATCTTGAAGAAATGCGGGGCGGTTATCATTTATATCCAAAACAATAACTGAAACATTTAATGTCCCTGATCTTGAAGGTTTGCCTCCATCTAAAGCAGTAACCACTAGAGAATGTTTATCTTTTTGTTCTCTGTCTAATGCCCTTTTCAGCACTAAAAAGGGTATTTTGTCCCCGTCACTTTCACGGATGTCTATTTCAAAGTGATCATTTTGCGTTAGAATATAGGTGCGAATGGAGTTGATTCCTGCATCGGGATCACGGGCAGCATGTAGCTGGAATCGCCTTCCAGGCAGCGTATGCTCCGCTATTTCAATTGTCTGTTCTTTTTCAGGAAAACTAGGAGAGTGATCATTTACATCTGTTATCTCTACGGCTACATAATGCATTTCCAAAGGATTTTCGACCAGAATTTTTAGCTCTATCAGACATGCACCTCTTCCTTTGCAGAGCTCCTCCCTGTCGATTTTCCTGAGCACGTAGAGAATCCCATTGTTCTGATTTACCTCAAAGAAGGCGTCCTTGCTTCCAGATACAACACGAAATCGCCGATCACTCAAGGATGAGATATCAAGCCCCAGATCCTTTGCAACGTTTCCAACAACAGTTCCGTCTTTAACCTCCTCTGGAACCGAGTACCGATTCTGAGCAAAAGCTTGTTTCCCGACAAGAAGCTGCAAAACCAAATGAAAAGCGAACCAAAAGCATTCCTTTTTTCGAGCTGCTTTAGCTGACCCCATCTTTATCCAGCAACAGGATACACTCAGATTAAGTTCACTAGCTCAACCTATATCCGTGTTTATGAGAATCCTTTTGGAAATCACATCGTCTCAAACAGTTTGCCCGCCATTCAGCTAGCGAGCTATATTCCAGTACTTCGCTTGCAATGATCAGTAGGAAACAAAAGCCTCAAAAGGGTGGTGATAGTGTCATGCACAGTTTTCTGACAGTACAGTGTTACAGTGACACCAAGGGGTATCTTTTCTCAAAGACTCGCAATAAATCATCACAAAAACTACCAAAAAGAAGTGTTATTTAATGTTTTTATATATTTTCTCTCCGTCTCTCTCAGAAGAAATTCTACACTTTCAAAAAGCATAAACATTTCATTTCGAAAATATAGATCCATAACTAATATCTGAAAGGTTTGTACGGGACAATTTTGTTTTTTGGCATCCATTCGTCTCGCTTTCAACGAGAGCAATGATGGATGAGTAAGTAAGTAAACTTTATTTGTTAAGCGCTTTTCTCAGACAAAACCATCACAAAGCACTGTACGGAAAACCAATAAAATAACTATTAAGGGTCCTAAATAAGATAAAATAGCATAAAATAAAACACAATAAAAATAAACATTGAACAGAAAGCCTGTTTAAATGGAAAGGTTTTTAACTGCTTTTAAAAGAGTCCACAGAGTCAACTAAACGTAGCCGTAGACTGTTCCACAGCCTAGGTGCGCCAGACTGGAAGGATCTGGCCCCCTTGGTCTCCAGTCTGCTGCGCGGAACAACTAGAAAATGCTGAGACCCAGAACTCACTTGATGACTTAAATGGTGACTTAAATCGGCCTTCTTAAAATGTACAATTATACCAGCAAAGCCATATACGTATATAGCTGACACGCTTGCATAACTGTCCACGTTTTCTTTCAACTTATGAATGTAAAGAAAAAAGTACTGTGAGACCACCATACTGCCCATCGCACACACATATAATGATTTTAGCTAAGTTCTTGTTGCGTGCCGCTGTTTAAAGTACGTATGAGGCAGAGTGAAAAATATAAACATTTATATAAAATAGTTATTCGTAAGTCTTACCTCTTCACATGTCCTCCTCCTGTCAGGTAGCACCAGTGTGTTTGCATGACTTCCAGGTACTATAGTAGATCCTATACTCATCCTGGGTCCAACTAACATGTACCGTTTGTCTCCAGATCTGTACTGGATGCTGTGACACAGTGTCCCATCATAATTAGTCTCTGGGAGATATTTAGAAGTATAGTCTGTGGATCTGGAGCACTGCATTGCAATCAGCACGATGATACTGATGATAAACAGAACTGAAACTGAGCCCAAAGTGATCATCAGGTAAAAAGTCACATTATTATCCTCATCATCCTTTGCTGCACTTTTAACATCAGAAGCTGCAAAAGCCTCTTTGGGCTCCACCAGTTTGACAATCACAGTAGCTGTTGCTGAGAGGGAAACGTTGCCATTGTCTTTGACCAGTATGACCAGTTTATGCTCAGCCTCGTCTGTCTCTGTGAATGAACGAAGTGTTCTGATCTGTCCTGTGTAGCGGTCCAAACCAAAGAGACTGTGGTCAGTAACTTCCTGCAGTGAAAACAGCAACCAGCCGTTATATCCTATATCAGCGTCATAGGCTCTGACTTTAGTCACCAAGTGTCCTGCGTTCACATTGCGGGGAATCTCCTCCACACCTTCAGCAGAACCGTTGGAGCTGACTGGATACAGGATGACTGGAGCGTTGTCGTTCTGATCCAGAATGAACACGTTCACTGTGACGTTGCTGCTCAGTGACGGAGACCCAGAATCTGAGGCGACAACTTGGAACTGGAAAGTTTTCAGAGTTTCAAAGTCGAAACGTTTTAGCGCAAATATCTGTCCGTTTTCCGAGTTTATGTTTAAAAAACCATTTACACTATTTTCATTTCCTTCTCTAAGGATACTGTAAGAAACTGCTGCGTTTTCGTTCAAATCATTGTCCGTCGCGCTTACAGAGAATATTGAACTTCCTGCAACGTTATTTTCGACCAAGTAAATTTGTAATAAGTTGCGGGAAAACTGGGGGCTGTTGTCATTTATATCTGAAATTTCAATTTTTATAGTTTTAAATGTAGATAATGGAGGGTCACCGCAGTCGCTGATCTTTATTGAGATGTCATAATGTGACACCTCCTCTCTATCCAAAATTCCTTTAGCAACAACTGAATATATGTTTTCTTTATAAGATGGCTTTAATTCAAAAGGTACATTGTTTATTATGCTTGCTACAATTTTTCCATTCACACCCGAATCCTTATCGGAAAAACTTAGAAGTGATATAATGGTGCCCCGTTTTGAATCTTCCGACACCGAATTTGAAAGGGACGTGATTTCTATTTCTGGAGGATTATCATTTACGTCTATGATCTTTAATATTAAGCGACACTCGCCCGTTAATGGAGGTGTTCCTTTGTCCGATGCCTCAACATCCAGTTCATAAACGTTTTTTTCCTCATAATCCACTAAGCCCTTTACGACTATTTCTCCCTTTACTTTGTCCAATTCAAAAATATCATACACTTTGCGCGACAAGGTTTTTCCGAATTTGTACTCAATTTCTCCGTTGACGCCTTCATCCACATCAGTCGCGTTCATTCTGAACACCGTTGTACCGATAGGTATGTTTTCTTTTATAGACAATTCATAAATCTCCTGACTGAATATGGGACGATTGTCATTAATGTCCAGAACAGTAATGGAAATACTTAATACTCCGGATTTTGGAGGTTTTCCTCCATCAACAGCCGTAACAACTAACGCATGACTTCTCTTTTGTTCTCTGTCTAACGATTTCTTCAGGACTAAAAATGGAATCATGCCTGTGTCGCTTTGACGTACATTAATGTCAAAATAGTCATTTGGTGTTAGAGTATAAGTACGAACTGAGTTAATCCCAGCATCCGGATCGCGAGCATTGTGTAACTGAAATCGCCTTCCAGGCAGCGTATGTTCCGCTATTTCAATTATCTGCTGTTTTTCAGGAAAACTAGGGAAATTATCATTAACATCAGTGATTTCTACAGTAACATAGTGCATTTCTAATGGGTTCTCGACAAGGATTTTTTGCTCTACTAGGCATGGACCGCTATCTTTGCAGAGCTCCTCTCTGTCAATATGCTTATTGACATATAATGCCCCATTAATCTGATTTACTTCAAATATAGGATCCTTGCTTCCAGATACAATACGAAATCGACGATCAGTTAAAAAAGCAATGTCAAGGCCGAGGTCCTTTGCAACATTCCCAACAACAGTTCCGTCTTTTACCTCCTCTGCAACCGAGTACCTTATCTGAGCAGAAGCTCCCTGCCCTGAAAGAAGGAGTAAAGCAAAATAAAAGGGCAGCGAGAAGCAGCATCTTCTCCGAGTTTTGGTGTAAAAATCCATCCTAATCCAGCAAAACGTGTAATCACATTAGCCTGTTAGGTGATTAAACGACTGAAGTAATCTCTCAAGCTTTGCGTTTTTCATCGAGTGGTGTGGCTGATTCTCCTGATGCGCTCTACTGAGACAACAAAGAAAATGCTCTGAAGGGGTGGAACACAAAAGTTTAGGGTTTTCAAAACTGATAGTGACACCCAGAGGATGGTGGTGAGAACAAACATTTTTTATTTGAACACTATGCAACATGAAAAGTTACTTTGAGGTTTACTGAATCGAAAAACGTCCTCATTTAATAATTATCAGTACATCATATGTACTTTCCATGCCATTCCAAAACCAGTAAATTCTTTGTAAAGCGTTTATTGTTCATTAATTTTATTTCAGAACCATGGACAGCAGTGACCGCAACCACTAAAACAATTGTCAGAATCATGTTAAATTACTTTATTCTGTAAATCAGATTTGAAGAAATAATATTTCCACTCTTCAAGAATGTACATGAAACTTCCCAGCAATACTATTTCAAGATAAAATACTGTCTTCCACTCTGTCAAACCTCTTAAAAATATGGCTTAAGAGAAATAAATCAGGGGTTGGACCAAATGATGAGAATATGGTATTTGTCTTAATGGTTAACTGGTTTAAACCTCTTACCTCTTCACATGTCCTCTTCCTGTCAAGTAGCACAAGTGTGTTTGCATGACTTCCAGGTACTATTGTAGATCCTATACTCATCCTGGGTCCAACTAACATGTACCGTTTGTCTCCAGATCTGTACTGAATGCTGTGACACAGTGTCCCATCATAATTAGTCTCTGGGAGATATTTAGAAGTATAGTCTGTGGATCTGGAGCACTGCATTGCAATCAGCACGATGATACTGATGATAAACAGAACTGAAACTGAGCCCAAAGTGATCATCAGGTAAAAAGTCACATTATTATCCTCATCATCCTTTGCTGCACTTTTAACATCAGAAGCTGCAAAAGCCTCTTTGGGCTCCACCAGTTTGACAATCACAGTAGCTGTTGTTGAGAGGGAAACGTTGCCATTGTCTTTGACCAGTATGACCAGTTTATGCTCAGCCTCGTCTGTCTCTGTGAATGAGCGAAGTGTTCTGATCTGTCCTGTGTAGCGGTCCAAACCAAAGAGACTGTGGTCAGTAACTTCCTGCAGTGAAAACAGCAACCAGCCGTTATATCCTATATCAGCGTCATAGGCTCTGACTTTAGTCACCAAGTGTCCTGCGTTCACATTGCGGGGAATCTCCTCCACACCTTCAGCAGAACCGTTGGAGCTGACTGGATACAGGATGACTGGAGCGTTGTCGTTCTGATCCAGAATGAACACGTTCACTGTGACGTTGCTGCTCAGTGACGGGGACCCAGAATCTGAGGCGACAACTTGGAACTGGAAAGTTTTCAGAGTTTCAAAGTCGAAACGTTTTAGCGCAGATATTTGTCCGTTATGAACATGTATGTTCAAAAACGAAGTCATGTCCTTATGACCGCCTTCACCTTTTAGCAAACGATAGGACAGGACAGCATTTTCGTTTAAATCCTTGTCAATCGCACTTACAGAAAATATAGAATCACCTGGTGCATTATTTTCCATTAAATACAACTCAAGAGGGTTGTGTAAAAATTCGGGAGTGTTGTCATTTACATCCGACACCTGAATGCTCAACGTTTTTACGGTGGAAAGAGGTGGCTCACCACAATCAGTAGCTGTTACTGAAATATCATAATATGATAAAGTCTCCCTGTCTAACGTCTCTTTTGTAACTAATGAGTACACGTTTTCTTTATATGAAGGTTTTAATTGAAAAGGCACATTATCTGTAAGACGACAAATGACTTTACCATTTAGACCAGAATCCCTGTCTATTAAACTGAGAAGAGCAATCACGGTGCCATACTTTGAATCCTCTGGGACCACGCTGGATAAAGATGTAATGTCTATTTCCGGCTTATTATCATTGACATCCTGAATCTTAATTATCACTCTGCAATCAGTGGTCATCGGTGGTTGGCCTTTGTCAGAAGCTTGTATGTCTAATTTGTAAACATTAGCTGTCTCATAATCAATTAATCCGCTAACTCCAATTTCTCCAGTGTGTATATTTAAATTGAATAGTTGTAGCAAATCTGAACTAATATCACTCCCGAAGGCATATTCTACATCAGCGTTTGTTCCCTCGTCTAGATCCGTTGCTTCGACTTTTATTATAATCGTATCTATTGCTGCATTTTCTTGCAACACAGCGGAATAAACCTCTTTTAAAAAAACGGGTCTGTTATCATTTATATCAAGAACCCTTACTGTAACGTTGAGGTGTGCTGATTGTGGTGGCGTCCCTCCATCCGCAGCAGTTAGAATTAGGTTGTGGTTTGTTTTCTGCTCTCTGTCTAACTGCCTTTGCAAAACTAAGAAGGGGATTTTATCCTCACCTCTGTCCCGAATTTCCAAATGGAAATTCTCATTTTGACTCAGTTTATAGCGCTGGATTGAATTTATTCCTACATCTGGATCTCGGGCGCCTGGTAACTGGAATCGAGCCCCCGGCGCTGTCGATTCCGCTATTTCTATTATCTTTTCTTGTTCTGCAAAACTCGGTGCATGGTCGTTTGCATCTATTATTTCCACGGTGACATAGTGGACTTCAAGTGGGTTTTCAACAACAATTTTCACATCAGTTAGGCATGCAACATTTCTGTCGCACAGCTGCTCTCGGTCAATATGCTGGTGAACATATAAAATCCCATTGTTCGGGTTTACCTCAAACAGCGCACCGTGGGCTTCCGACACAATGCGAAAACGCCTACTTTTTAATGTGCTGACATCGAAGCCTAAATCCTTGGCAACATTTCCGATCACAGCTCCCACTTTGACCCCCTCTGGTGTGGAATATTTAATTTGCGCTAAAATCAGCTCCGTGTCGCGAAAAAACAGAAAGAAAAACAGAGCACGAGCCCAAGATGTCATTGTGCCTTTTTATCCTTTGTCTCTGTTGGCATAATCACAAAAACGGCGTCCACATCCTGTCTAGATGGAAAGCAACTCCGATTTTTCCAAAAATATATTCCGAGGATTACAGTAGCATGGAAGATGCTCACCTCCAAAACAACATCATTCTTTGTGCTCAAACTGAAGCAGAACATCCTCCAAGGGGCAGAGCCTATAGTGACTAGAAGCTAAGTCGTTGCCTAATGTAACACTGACACCTACTGAGTCAGTGACTGCATACACCGTCTGCTGAGGAGAGGGAAAGCCTTGAAAGAATTTCGATTAAGTAGATACCTCCATATTCAGATGATAGAGTGCCCCAGACTTTACACAATTTTTAGTAATTAAAGTACGGTCAGTTTTAATGACCATCAGTGGGACCCTTTGTGGGGTGCCTAGAGTTGACATTGTTGTAAATAAGCGCCATTTAACTAAATAATCTGAACTGCAACTATCTGTGTAGTTATGCTGCTATAGGCTTAGGCTGCTGGAGGACATAATGACCACTTTCACCTTCTTCGCTACATTCTCACACTACTCTCCAATTTTGCATTATTTGCTGTTATTTCAGCTTTTAACTTTGTTCTCTCTATTCTCTTCATAGAAACTACACCTGGCCTGGCTCTGTGTCTACCTGTGACACCTTTCTGGAGAGGGGCATCATCCGAGCTTCTGCTGGCAACAACTTAATGCTCACCCTCTACCGATGATCCACATGGCCCTGTCTTTAAGTGTTTAACCCTTTCTCTCTCCTAGACATGGCGATTGACTGAGCTTAACTGTAACAAATTCTATGTGCTCTCTTTCAGACTCTAATCTTGAAAACTGGCTCAGAGTTTATCTGTTCTTTCTTTCTAGGTGAAACGACTAATGGAGCTACATCCATTAACATTTACTTTTCCTTCCCATAGAAAGTACTCCTGGATCAGTGCTTCTGTGTTCTTTTTGTGTCTCTGCTCTGTTCTCTCAAACCCCCAGTCGGTCGTGACAGATGGCCGCTCACACTGAGCCTGGTTCTGCTGGAGGTTTCTTCCTGTTAAAAGGGAGTTTTTCCTCTCCACAGTCACAACATGCATGCTCAGTATGAGGGATTGCTGCATAGTCAACGCCAGTGACTGTCCACTGTCTCTACATGCTCATCCGGGAGGAGTGAATGCTGCAAGTCACTGACTGGATGCAATCTGCTGGGTTTCCTTAGATAGAAAAACTTTTTATCCAATTTGAATAAATAACTAACTTTGACTGCACTGTTCAATTGTTAGGATTAATTGGAATGTTTGTACCTGACTGTTGTGAAGTGCCTTGAGACATGTGTTGTGAATTGGCGCTATATAAATACAACTGAATTGAATTAAATTTTAAACAAACAACAACAAAAAAACTCTGAAGTGATCTTAAAACACAAAATGATCAACAGCTTAGAGTAGTAGCTTATAATGACAGAGGTATCACTGAATAAAGAAAAACCATGTGACATTACAAAGCCTCACGACAAGTCAACACCATGGACAGCGAAATGGCTTCTTGATTTATTTAAAGCACGAACTTGATACCATCACAATGAGACCCAAATCTTCCATAAACATACATGCTGCATCTTAGACAACGAAACAAATTAATATGATTAAAAAAACAAAAAACTAGAGTTTCATTGAAGTGATCTCTTCTGAAAACAAAATAAAGTCTATATGAAATAAATAATGTTTTATATTTCCTAATTACCCCGAAAAAACTAAAACTTAATAGACCAACTTTGGATTGACCAATTCAAACTGTAGATTAATCTTACCTCTTCACATGCTCTTCTCCTGTCAGGTAGCACCAGTGTGTTTGCATGACTTCCAGGTACTATAGTAGATCCTATACTCATCCTGGGTCCAACTAACATGTACCGTTTGTCTCCAGATCTGTACTGGATGCTGTGACACAGTGTCCCATCATAATTAGTCTCTGGGAGATATTTAGAAGTGTAGTCTGTGGATCTGGAGCACTGCATTGCAATCAGCACGATGATACTGATGATAAACAGAACTGAAACTGAGCCCAAAGTGATCATCAGGTAAAAAGTCACATTATTATCCTCATCATCCTTTGCTGCACTTTTAACATCAGAAGCTGCAAAAGCCTCTTTGGGCTCCACCAGTTTGACAATCACAGTAGCTGTTGCTGAGAGGGAAACGTTGCCATTGTCTTTGACCAGTATGACCAGTTTATGCTCAGCCTCGTCTGTCTCTGTGAATGAGCGAAGTGTTCTGATCTGTCCTGTGTAGCGGTCCAAACCAAAGAGACTGTGGTCAGTAACTTCCTGCAGTGAAAACAGCAACCAGCCGTTATATCCTATATCAGCGTCATAGGCTCTGACTTTAGTCACCAAGTGTCCTGCGTTCACATTGCGGGGAATCTCCTCCACACCTTCAGCAGAACCGTTGGAGCTGACTGGATACAGGATGACTGGAGCGTTGTCGTTCTGATCCAGAATGAACACGTTCACTGTGACGTTGCTGCTCAGTGACGGAGACCCAGAATCTGAGGCGACAACTTGGAACTGGAAAGTTTTCAGAGTTTCAAAGTCGAAACTTTTAAGTGCAGATATTTGCCCGTTTTCTGAATTAACGTTTAAAAATGCAATAGTTTTTGACTGGCTGCCCTCCTCTCTTACTAAATGATAACTTATAGCCGCATTTTCCTCCAAGTCTTTATCAGAAGCAGAAACAGAAAATATTGAGCTTCCAGGGACGTTGTTCTCTGTCATATAAAGTTGAATGGGGTTATGTGAAAATTCCAGTGCATTATCATTTATATGTGTCACATCAATATTCAGAGTTTTAAATGTAGATAGAGGAGGCTGACCACAGTCTGTAGCTGTAAGGGTGATGTCATAATGAGAAACTGACTCTCGATCCAATTGCTGTTTTAAAACTAAAGAGTACATATTATCTTGAAACAATGGTTTTAAATCAAACGGCACGTCATCTGAGAGGCTACATATGACTTTACCATTTAAACCTGAGTCCTGATCTGTAATACTGATTAAAGAAACCACAGTACCAAGTTTGGAGTTCTCTGAGACCTGCTTAGAAAGAGATGTCACCTCGATTTCTGGTCTGTTGTCATTTTCGTCCAGCACTTTGATGAGGACGGTACAGTCCGCACCCATAGGAGGTGTTCCTTTGTCATTTGCATGTATTTCTAATTTATAAACCTCAGCTTTTTCAAAATCTATGTCTCTTTTTACTGTGATTTCACCTGTGACTTTATCTAAGCTAAACATTTCACGTATTTGAGGGTCAAGTTCCCCACCGAAAATATATTCAATTTCTCCGTTCGAACCGTCATCCAGATCAGTAGCATTAACAATAATTACCCTTGTATCCACGTTTATATTTTCACGTAATGTTACAGAGTATACCTCTTGGTTAAATATGGGATGATTGTCGTTTGAATCGAGGACAGTTATTGTGACATTCAGTGTCCCTGATCTCGGAGGGTTTCCACCGTCTAATGCTGTAATAATCAGTTTGTGCTTATTTTGTTTTTCTCTATCAAGGGGCTTTTGCAAAACTAAGTGTGGTACTTTCTCCTCTCCTCTTTCTCGAATTTGTAAACTGAAATGTTCATTCTGGTTTAATTTGTACATACGTATCGTATTAACAGCAACATCTGGATCGCGAGCAGTCGGCAATTGGAACCGTCTGCCTGACAGAGTGGACTCAGCAATTTCAATTATTTTTTCCTTCTCTTGAAAAGTCGGTGTGTTATCATTTATGTCCATAATTTCTATTCCAACATAATGTATTTCCATTGGATTCTCGGCTACTAACTTTAGATCCATCAAACAAGGCGAAATGCTTTCACAGACTGTTTCTCTGTCTATATTCTTGTGCACATACAGAACGCCATTGTTCTGATTGACTTCAAACTGACCGTCTCTTATTCCCGAAACAATCCGAAACCGTCTTTCCTCCAACGTGTTGATGTCCAGCCCGAGATCCTTTGCGATATTTCCAACGACAGATCCCACTTTTAATTCCTCCGGAATTGAATATTTTATCTGGGCCGAAACCCTCAGAATGCAGCCCAGCATCACAGACACACTGACGGCTACCCACCAACCCTGCAATCCTCGGCTTTGTCCTTCTTGTCCCATCATTCCAGTTTAGAGAAGAAAAAAACACAAACAGGTTCTCCAAGCAATTTTTCCTTAATAAAATAGTATGAGCGTATATGTACCAAATGTTTAAATCAAGTCGATTTTATACAAACCAGCAGCGTTTTTTTTTTCTTCCATTTTAGAGTACCCTCTCCTTTCTGGTGACTGGAACAAAACGTGTGTGAAGGGGCAGGACCAACTATAGCTCACCAATTTATGCTGAGATGACACTGACACCTCGTGGACTAAACACACTATAAAATCCATGACAGAAAACACATAGAAAAGATGATAACAGTTTCTCATTAGTTAAAATATACAACCTGTGACATACACTTCTTTGGTGCTTTTGCACCTTCTAATAAAATATATAAGAAGTAAAATGAAATACACAGCCTTGTTTTTAAGATGACAACAATAGGATGTGTTGAGAACGTTTTCTCAGCACCATGGATAGTGTTACCAGAAAAGCACATATCTTACTGAAGTTTTCGTTTAGGATAAACCAACCTATGTAGGTTTGATATAAAAAAAGAGTCATTCAAAAGATGGACACAATACCTCCACACATGAAAACTGTCAACATTCCGATAGAATTAGATGTTCTTATGGCTTTCTCAAATGTCGACTGAGACCCGAAGAATCGTTAGTCTAAACCTAAATAAATTTTACCACGGCAAAAAACAACGAAATGAATGAAAAAAAAATCTCGGTTGTTTGGCAAACACGAAAACAAACAAACGCGTAAAAATAAACACCAACGGTTGGAAGAACATTTTTAATGACTAATTAATTTTCATTTTTTAAATCTAGACACACCATTCGCCTGGTAGCCAACCTCAATGAATCTCCTTTAATCGAAACATGATCATAGAGCCATTTGTATTTGTAGTTGCATTATGTTTATCGTCCCTGGTTCCCACTACCGTGTAAATTAAGCGGATACAATTATGATAGAAACGAAATACTTGCATGTTCTAAAATATAACGCATGAGATAAAAATAAAAATAGTCTTAAGAAAATGAGTTTTCAGTGTTTCAGTTTAAAACATTTTAGAACTTCTGCGGCATAGTTATGAACGAGATTAAACTCATTTATGTTTCTATATGTAATAGTCTAGACTACGTTTGCTCACCCGAATATACTAGAATTTAAAACAAATCTTACCTCATCACATGTCCTCCTCCTGTCAGGTAGCACCAGTGTGTTTGCATGACTTCCAGGTACTATAGTAGATCCTATACTCATCCTGGGTCCAACTAACATGTACCGTTTGTCTCCAGATCTGTACTGGATGCTGTGACACAGTGTCCCATCATAATTAGTCTCTGGGAGATATTTAGAAGTATAGTCTGTGGATCTGGAGCACTGCATTGCAATCAGCACGATGATACTGATGATAAACAGAACTGAAACTGAGCCCAAAGTGATCATCAGATAAAAAGTCGCATTATTATCCTCATCATCCTTTGCTGCACTTTTAACATCAGAAGCTGCAAAAGCCTCTTTGGGCTCCACCAGTTTGACAATCACAGTAGCTGTTGCTGAGAGGGAAACGTTGCCATTGTCTTTGACCAGTATGACCAGTTTATGCTCAGCCTCGTCTGTCTCTGTGAATGAGCGAAGTGTTCTGATCTGTCCTGTGTAGCGGTCCAAACCAAAGAGACTGTGGTCAGTAACTTCCTGCAGTGAAAACAGCAACCAGCCGTTATATCCTATATCAGCGTCATAGGCTCTGACTTTAGTCACCAAGTGTCCTGCGTTCACATTGCGGGGAATCTCCTCCACACCTTCAGCAGAACCATTGGAGCTGACTGGATACAGGATGACTGGAGCGTTGTCGTTCTGATCCAGAATGAACACGTTCACTGTGACGTTGCTGCTCAGTGACGGAGACCCAGAATCTGAGGCGACAACTTGGAACTGGAAAGTTTTCAGAGTTTCAAAGTCGAATCTTTTAAGAGCAGATACTTTCCCGTTATCAGTGTTTATGTTTAGGAATGACAAAATGTCTTTTTTGCTTCCTTCCCTCGCAATATGATATGCAATAGCAGCATTTTCGTTCGCATCTTTGTCGGTTGCACTGACAGAAAATATAGACATGCCAGCTGCGTTGTTTTCCGGAAGGTAAAATAGTAATGGATTTTGAATGAAATTGGGACTGTTGTCATTTACATCTGATATCCGGATGGTTAAGGTTTTTAAATTTGATAATGGAGGGTCACCGCAGTCCGTCGCTCTTATTGTTATTTCATATTCAGACACCTCTTCTCGATCTAAAATCCCTTTAGTCAAAATTGAATAAATATTTTCCTTATAAGAGGGCTTTAGTTCGAAGGGAACGTCTGAGTTTATGTTTAATAATATTTTTCCATTTAGGCCAGCATCTTTATCTATAACACTGAGAAGTGATATAACTGTACCAGGCTTCGAGTCTTCAGACACAGTGTTTGACACAGAGGTGATTTCAATTTCAGGCGGATTGTCATTCACATCTTTTATCTTTATATTTACTCTGCACACACCCTTTAACGGAGGCGTTCCTTTATCTGTTGCCTCAACATCGAGTTTATAAACGTCCTGTTCCTCATAGTTCAGTATTCCTTTCACTTTTATTTCTCCTGTTGTTTTATCAAGTTCGAAAATCTCGTTGACTTTTTTCTTAAGTGTTTTCTCGAGACTGTATTCAATTTCACTATTTATACCTTCATCTGGATCCGTCGCATTTAGTTTATATACCAACGTGCCAAAAGGAACATTTTCCTGTATCTCAATTTCATATATTTCCTGACTAAATTTCGGACGATTGTCATTACTGTCGAGAACAATAATAGAAACATTTAACGTTACTGATCTCTGGGGTTTTCCTCCATCGACCGCTGTTACATACAGCAAATGATTACTTCTTTGTTCTCTGTCTAGGGACTTTTTCAGAACTAAAAATGGTATTTTGTCATCATCACTCTGCCGAATATCTATTTCAAAGTGATCGTTTGGTGTTAACATGTAATTGCGAACAGAGTTAGATCCTGCATCAGGATCACGAGCAGCGTGCAGCTGGAATCTGCCCCCTGGTAATGTTTGCTCAAATATTTCAAATTCTTGCTCACTTTCAGCGAAGCTAGGGGAGTGATCATTTACATCGGCAATTTCCACAACGACATAGTGCATTTCCAAAGGGTTTTCCACTAAAATCTTCAGGTCAATTAAGCACGCACGACTCCCGTGACACAGCTCCTCTCTGTCGATTTTCTTACGAACAAAAAGATCCCCAGTGTCCTGGTTTACCTCAAATAATGCTTCCTTTGATCCGGAGATAACACGAACACCTCGGTTGGATAACAATGCAACATGAAGACCAAGATCTTTCCCAACATTTCCAACAACTGATCCTTCTTTGACCTCCTCCGGAACAGCGTATCGAATCTGAGCAAAGGCCCGCTTTCCGAGAAAAAACAAAATAAATACTTGAAGCAAAAGCAAACCACACTTCCTTCCTTGGTTATCTCTGTAGGTCCCCATCATCCGATCTTAAATTGGAGAATGTATATCAAAAATAAAACATTTGGATCTCTCCTGGACGTGTCATATATACACAAAGCACACCGAGAAGCCGATGTGTGAATTTACATGCTGAACAAAAGCTTTTGAGGGGAAGGAAAACCAATGTTTCCTGATGCTGCAGTGACACCCTGAGCTCATGCAATGCACCCATTTTAATTTATAAACCCGAAAAATTATCATTGCAAATGCCAGATAGTGTGTTATTTGTTCTTATCCTATTCAAAGCAGAAAATGTTGTATTTAGCATGCTAACACATGCAAGAAAACTAACAGACAATATGTATAAGGGTGTAAAATTTAATTAGTCAGATTCATTGTTTTGTCCCAGATACACTTCATGACTGAAACAATACATTTATTTATTTAAACTGCTCAACCAGATTATTGTAGCCACCAACTTGTTTAAAATTATGTCATCCAGTAGCACGCTATGATTGCAAACATGAATTTAAAAAGTATCTGTTGCACCGAAATAGCTTTTACTTTGTGACTTTTTACTTAACATTTATTTAACCAGGTAAAATACCATTGAGATCGAGATATCTTTTACAAGGATGACCTGGCCAGGTGGTCAACGAGTTATACTTGCTGCTAATAGACAAAAAAGAACTGTGGTATATTTATTTTTATACGAGAAAGAGAAAAAGAATGCTTGCAAACAGACTGTTAATAGATATGTCCTTAAAAAGGAACAACTAAGAATATCAGTACCTTGGAGAGTACCCCTGCTTTCAACGATTGTTTTTACATGCATTAATTAGCAGTTAGGGGTTGTACCGAATGATGAAATATGTTATTTTGCTTAATTTTTAACTGGTTTAAATGTCTTACCTCTTGAGACGCCATTCTCCTGTCAGGTAGCACCAGTGTGTTTGCATGACTTCCAGGTACTATAGTCGATCCTATACTCATCCTGGGTCCAACTAACATGTACCGTTTGTCTCCAGATCTGTACTGGATGCTGTGACACAGTGTCCCATCATAATTAGTCTCTGGGAGATATTTAGAAGTATAGTCTGTGGATCTGGAGCACTGCATTGCAATCAGCACGATGATACTGATGATAAACAGAACTGAAACTGAGCCCAAAGTGATCATCAGGTAAAAAGTCACATTATTATCCTCATCATCCTTTGCTGCACTTTTAACATCAGAAGCTGCAAAAGCCTCTTTGGGCTCCACCAGTTTGACAATCACAGTAGCTGTTGTTGAGAGGGAAACGTTGCCATTGTCTTTGACCAGTATGACCAGTTTATGCTCAGCCTCGTCTGTCTCTGTGAATGAACGAAGTGTTCTGATCTGTCCTGTGTAGCGGTCCAAACCAAAGAGACTGTGGTCAGTAACTTCCTGCAGTGAAAACAGCAACCAGCCGTTATATCCTATATCAGCGTCATAGGCTCTGACTTTAGTCACCAAGTGTCCTGCGTTCACATTGCGGGGAATCTCCTCCACACCTTCAGCAGAACCGTTGGAGCTGACTGGATACAAGATGACTGGAGCGTTGTCGTTCTGATCCAGAATGAACACGTTCACTGTGACGTTGCTGCTCAGTGACGGAGACCCAGAATCTGAGGCGACAACTTGAAACTGGAAAGTTTTCAGAGTTTCAAAGTCGAAACTTTTAAGTGCAGATATTTGCCCGTTTTCTGAATTAACGTTTAAAAATGCAATAGTTTTTGACTGGCTGCCCTCCTCTCTTACTAAATGATAACTTATAGCCGCATTTTCCTCCAAGTCTTTATCAGAAGCAGAAACAGAAAATATTGAGCTTCCAGGGACGTTGTTCTCTGTCATATAAAGTTGAATGGGGTTATGTGAAAATTCTGGTGCATTATCATTTATATCTGTCACATCAATATTCAGAGTTTTAAATGTAGATAGAGGAGGCTGACCACAGTCTGTAGCTGTAAGGGTGATGTCATAATGAGAAATTGACTCTCGATCCAATTGCTGTTTTAAAACTAAAGAGTACATATTATCTTGAAACGATGGTTTTAAATCAAACGGCACGTCATCTGAGAGGCTACATATGACTTTACCATTTAAACCTGAGTCCTGATCTGTAATACTGATTAAAGAAACCACAGTACCAGGTTTGGAGTTCTCTGAGACCTGCTTAGAAAGAGATGTCACCTCGATTTCCGGTCTGTTGTCATTTTCGTCCAGCACTTTGATTATCACTCTACAATCACTACTCATTGGAGGATGTCCTTTATCAGATGCCTGAACATCTAACTTAAACACATCAGCTTCCTCAAAGTCAATTGCTCCCTTTACTCTAATTTCACCTGTGACTTTATCTAAACTAAACGTTTCATATATTTTGGTGTCAAGTTCACCACCAAAACTGTATTCAATATCTCCGTTTACACCTTCGTCAAGATCAGTCGCATTAACTGTAATGACACTCAAATCAACTTTTACGTTTTCTGGAATTATCACTGAGTATACTTCCTGACTGAATGCTGGGTGGTTATCGTTTGAATCGAGGACAATTATAGTAACATTTACTGTGCCTGATCTTGGAGGATTTCCACCATCTAATGCTGTCAGAATCAGTTTTTGTTGGTTATTTTTTTCTCGATCAAGGGACTTTTGCAAAACCAAAAACGGTATTTTATCCTCACCTCTTTCTCGAATTTGTAAACTGAAATGTTCATTTTGGGTCAGTTTGTAAAGACGCACTGCATTTAGAGCAACATCTGGATCGTGGGCAGTGGGTAGTTGGAAACGTCTGCCTGGCGGAGTTGACTCAGAAATTTCGAATACTTTCTGTTTCTCCAGGAAGATCGGCGAATTATCATTAACGTCAGTGATTTCAACTCCAACATAATGTATTTCCATTGGATTTTCTGCCACCATTTTCAGGTTAATTATACACGGGGAAATGCTCTCACAGAGCCTCTCTCTGTCTATTGTTTCATGCACATACAGAGCGCCGTTGCTCGGGTTTACTTTAAACTGAACATCATCAGCTCCTGAAACAATACGAAACTGCCTCTCCTCCAACGTAGAGATGTCCAAACCAAGGTCTTTTGCAATATTCCCAACAACAGATCCCACATTCGCTTGCTCTGGAATTGAATATTTGATCTGCGCTGAAATCCGCTGCACGCATCCGAGCATCACAGAAAAACCGAGAGCCACCCACCAAGACCTTATTCCCCGGCTTTGTCCTTCTGCTCCCATTGTTTCGCTCCCGATAAAAAAAAGAGGAATATCCACTCACAGATCATTAGACAAAAATATTGTGAAGTCTCCCACTGTTATAAACTCCATTTGTCTGACCGATCCACGTACTGGTTAAGATTACACGTATCTTTATCTAAAGATACCGAATTTACTCCGCCGCCTGAAAGAGAGTCTTTATGCAATGGGCATGGCCAACACCACAACACGGTGTATGCTGAAATGACACTGACACCTTGTGGACCGATCACATTACAGACAGTTTATCACGGAAGCCGGTAACCTAAACAGTTAATTCATTGGTTTAACTTTTTACCGTTTAGAACTATTCTTTTAATTCAGCTGTATATCTGTAGCCATATTTATATTAACTGTTTTCATTTCAAGTTTTTACTATTTAATATGCATTTATTAGATCACATGTCCTTATTGTATAAACATTTTGTATGGACTGAAGGATTTACTCGGTTATTTTAAAGACATGTCTACAGACCTCATAAAACTACACAGTAGACGACTAAAAATGAAACAACGCGCTGAAGTTATAATATAATATTTAGAAGTGAATGATGAAAAATATGGAATCCAGAATGAAAATAATTCTGCCTCACATTAGCATAAGCAGTGATTTGTTAAAAAATTAAATGCGTATCATTTCTCTAAAGGCGGGAAGTGATGTTTTTACGCGTTGTTGTCAAGCACTAAAATGAATTATAGATCAACACATTCATCAGTTAAAACAAAACGTAGAAACATTATTTGTCCTATAGTCCCTAAATGAAAAAAAATAAAGAAAAAAATTATAATGTGACCAAGTGCTGCAATATTTGGGTGAACAGTTGTTTTATGATATTTTAAAAGATTTTTATTAAAAGAAATAAAAAACAAATCAAAATTATAACAATTTACCTAAATTAATCTAGTCTTCCAAAACTACAAGCCAGAAAAACCGTTTAAAAAATCGCCTTACCTCTTCACATGTCCTCCTCCTGTCAGGTAGCACCAGTGTATTTGCATGACTTCCAGGTACTATAGTAGATCCTATACTCATCCTGGGTCCAACTAACATGTACCGTTTGTCTCCAGATCTGTACTGGATGCTGTGACACAGTGTCCCATCATAATTAGTCTCTGGGAGATATTTAGAAGTATAGTCTGTGGATCTGGAGCACTGCATTGCAATCAGCACGATGATACTGATGATAAACAGAACTGAAACTGAGCCCAAAGTGATCATCAGGTAAAAAGTCACATTATTATCCTCATCATCCTTTGCTGCACTTTTAACATCAGAAGCTGCAAAAGCCTCTTTGGGCTCCACCAGTTTGACAATCACAGTAGCTGTTGCTGAGAGGGAAACGTTGCCATTGTCTTTGACCAGTATGACCAGTTTATGCTCAGCCTCGTCTGTCTCTGTGAATGAACGAAGTGTTCTGATCTGTCCTGTGTAGCGGTCCAAACCAAAGAGACTGTGGTCAGTAACTTCCTGCAGTGAAAACAGCAACCAGCCGTTATATCCTATATCAGCGTCATAGGCTCTGACTTTAGTCACCAAGTGTCCTGCGTTCACATTGCGGGGAATCTCCTCCACACCTTCAGCAGAACCGTTGGAGTTGACTGGATACAGGATGACTGGAGCGTTGTCGTTCTGATCCAGAATGAACACGTTCACTGTGACGTTGCTGCTCAGTGACGGAGACCCAGAATCTGAGGCGACAACTTGGAACTGGAAAGTTTTCAGAGTTTCAAAGTCAAAACTCCTTAGTGCAGATATCTGTCCATTTTCTGAATGGATATTGAGGAAAGGCGTCATGTCAGCCTGGACCTCTTCGCCTTTCCCAATTCTGTATGTTATTGCTGCATTTTCGTTCACGTCGTTATCAGAGGCTGTTATTGAAAATATTGACGTGCCTGGAGCGTTGTTTTCCACTAGATAGATTTCAAATGGATTCTGACAGAAAACTGGCCTGTTATCATTTACATCTGACACCTCAATTTGCAATGTCTTCGCTGTTGAACGTTTGGGTTCCCCACAGTCAGTGGCAGTTATGGTGATGTCATAATGTGATCCGGCTTCTCGATCTAAACGCACCTTTGTAACTAGGGAGTACATGTTCTCTTCAATAGATGGTGTCAAATCAAATGGAACATTGTCCGATATTTTACAAATAACTTTTCCATTCCTACCTGAATCTCTGTCTGTGACACTGATAAGTGAGACAACAGTGCCAGGCTTTGAATCCTCTGGTATTTGGCTAGACAGCGATGTTATTTCAATTTCGGGTGTATTATCATTCAAGTCTTTTAATTTTATTACCACTCTACTTTCACCTGTCCAGGGTGGTTGGCCTTTATCTGACGCCTGCAGGTTTAATCTGTAAATATCTGTCTCCTCAAAGTCCACCATTCCTTTCACTCGAATTTCACCAGTGATAGTATCTAACTCAAATATATCATACACATTTTTCTTTTGTGTTTTTCCAAAGGTGTACTCAATTTCACCGTTCAGGCCTTCGTCTGAATCTGTTGCGTTTACTTTCATCACAAGAGTTCCTATTGGCGCATTTTCATTTAAGGACACAGTATAAATATCTTTGCTGAACACAGGACGATTATCGTTTGCATCTAATACAGTTATAGTTAAATTAAGGTTTCCAGATTTTGATGGTGTGCCTCCATCCAGAGCCGTTAACACTAAATGATGCTCTGTTTTCCGTTCTCTATCCAAAGGCTTTTTAAGCAATAAAAACGGTATTTTGTCTTCCTCACTGTCCTTGACTTCAATATCGAAATCATCATTTTGACTTAACCTGTACAGTCGAACTGACTGTATACCAAAATCAGGATCTCTAGCTGCGTGAATCTGGAAACGAGTGCCTGGAGGAGTATTCTCCGCTATTTCCAGCCGCTGCTCGTTTTCAGGAAAAGACGGCGAATGGTCGTTAATGTCAGTTATTTCTACACTAACATAATGTATTTCAAGTGGGCTTTCCACAACGATTTTTAGGTTTATCAAACAAACCTTTGCTCCATCACAGAGCTCTTCCCGATCCATATTTTGCGCGACGTGCAACACTCCATTGTTCTGATTTAAGTCAAACAGAGAGTGATTCGGACCCGAAACAATGCGAAATCGTCTGCTTGTCAAAGTGTTGATGTCAAGCCCCAAATCCTTCCCAACATTTCCAACAGGGGATCCAACGTTAACATGTTCAGGAACGGAGTATTTCAGCTGAGCCAAAATCGTATCCACAAAGCACAGCAACACAATCGCAGGAAACCACCAACAGACCAGTCGGCGCCTTTGTCTCCCTTCTCTCATTGTGAAGCGAACATTTGATGGATTTCTTTCAAAATAAACACAGCGATCCGATTTTTCATGGAGCCATTCCGGTTACAAAAGTGTCCTAAATCTCATCTTAAAGACTTTTATGCGTGAAAGAGACCCTCTATCTTTCTTGTTTATGTCAAACCTGCTCTGATCAGTCAGCAGCACACCAGTTCTATCTGGCGAATAGACAAAAACTAGGCAGAGCCTTTTAAAATAAAGCACACCAAATTGTCATGGCCATACTGGCACCATGTGGTAATGGGAATACAACACCACGAAATGAAACCCGGACTTTTTTTCCTGTACTCCCGTCTAATAAAAACCTGATGTGTACTGTTACTCGAATACCAAACGCGCCTCCCTGCTGAGAATAAATTTAAATGGACTATCACATGATACAAATATAACTCTTAAACCGTTTGTTGGCTCAAATAAGGGTTTAATCAACAATAAATTCAATCAAGAATTACGTTCGCTTTAAAGTTGTTTTCTTAAACCCAACTACAATACCACAAGACCGGAACAATGTTACTGAAAAACTTTAAAATCTAACTTCCACAAGTCTAAGGTCTCAAATGAATTGACATCAAATTAATGTAACTGAGGCAGAAAGGATTTCACATAATGCTTTTCATTCATATTCGTCTGAAAAAGATATGATCTTATTTACCAACAGAAGTCCATCAAGGCTGTTGTTTCTTATACGCTTGTGTGGATATTTACTTGAGGAAAATACAATGAAATGTTGCTTGCCGAGACAAAATAATACCGAAGTTAGTTTTTTAGCAAGAAATGCAACACCATTCTAGCACCATGGACAGCGTAAGCGCAGGCAAGCAAAAGACAAAAAAAAAAGTAAATTAGAGCAATATCCAATTACAAAACTGCTAATAACAGCTTTACAGTCTGCTCAGGTGCTCTCTGTGGATTAGCAGTTAAAACTTTGATAAATCCCATATATTAATAAAAATTTAAAAATCGCCTTACCTCTTCACATGTCCTCCTCCTGTCAGGTAGCACCAGTGTGTTTGCATGACTTCCAGGTACTATAGTAGATCCTATACTCATCCTGGGTCCAACTAACATGTACCGTTTGTCTCCAGATCTGTACTGGATGCTGTGACACAGTGTCCCATCATAATTAGTCTCTGGGAGATATTTAGAAGTATAGTCTGTGGATCTGGAGCACTGCATTGCAATCAGCACGATGATACTGATGATAAACAGAACTGAAACTGAGCCCAAAGTGATCATCAGGTAAAAAGTCACATTATTATCCTCATCATCCTTTGCTGCACTTTTAACATCAGAAGCTGCAAAAGCCTCTTTGGGCTCCACCAGTTTGACAATCACAGTAGCTGTTGCTGAGAGGGAAACGTTGCCATTGTCTTTGACCAGTATGACCAGTTTATGCTCAGCCTCGTCTGTCTCTGTGAATGAGCGAAGTGTTCTGATCTGTCCTGTGTAGCGGTCCAAACCAAAGAGACTGTGGTCAGTAACTTCCTGCAGTGAAAACAGCAACCAGCCGTTATATCCTATATCAGCGTCATAGGCTCTGACTTTAGTCACCAAGTGTCCTGCGTTCACATTGCGGGGAATCTCCTCCACACCTTCAGCAGAACCATTGGAGCTGACTGGATACAGGATGACTGGAGCGTTGTCGTTCTGATCCAGAATGAACACGTTCACTGTGACGTTGCTGCTCAGTGACGGAGACCCAGAATCTGAGGCGACAACTTGGAACTGGAAAGTTTTCAGAGTTTCAAAGTCGAGACTTTTTAGAGCTGATATTGTGCCATTGGCTTCATTTATGTTTAAAAAGGAGGTTATAGAGGAACCTGTGCTCTTGCGGTCAAGTAAATATAACACTGCTGCGTTTTCACCTGCATCAGCATCAGTGGCTGTTACAGAAAATATTGACATTCCAGCTTTGTTATTTTCAAGCACATAAAAAGTGTAAGGACTTTCAGTAAATAAAGGGTTGTTATCATTTACATCTAGCACATCTACCTGTATCAGCTTAGTAGATGACAGGGAAGGGCTTCCTAAATCCCTCGCAGTTATTTTAATGTTATACATATTACTATTTTCCTTATCCAAGTAGTCCTTGGTAATCAAAGAGTATGACTGTCCGTCCGGTGATGGCTTTAGATCAAACGGTGAATCACCTGATAAGCTGCAGACCACCTGTCCGTTTACACCCGAGTCGAGATCCGCCACGCCCATTAACGCCACCACGGTTCCAGGTGCAGCATCCTCTCGAATACTACTGGAAAGGGAAGTGACGTCTATTTCGGGCTGGTTATCATTTATGTCTTCCACTCTTATAACCACGTTGCATTGCGTGGAAAGAGAAACAGAGCCTTTGTCTGCTGCCAGGACTTTAAGCTCGTACATTTGCTTTTCCTCGTAATCCAGTTGTCCTTTCACTGTTAATTTTCCAGTTTTGCTGTTCAAATCGAACAGCTCAGAGGTGGGCCCTCGATGTTTACTCCTCAAAGAATATTCAATTACACCGTTCAAACCTTCATCTGAGTCAGATGCATTTATTGTTAACAAGAACGTCCCGACAGGGGCGTTTTCTTTTATTGTTACAGTGTATTTTTGTTTATCACACACGGGTGAGTTATCATTTATATCGGATACTATAATAGTGATATTCATAGTACCTGATTTTGGTGGTTTACCCCCATCTGTCGCTGTTAATAGCATCCAGTGTTGAGGATATTTTTCTCTATCCAAAGGGCGTTGAAGTACTAAAAAAGGAACCTTTCCTTCCTCGCCAAAGTCCTCCGTATCCAGCTGAAAATACTGATTATTGTTTATTTTATATGACTGTATGGAGTTCAACCCGACGTCCAAGTCGTGTGCTCCTTCCACCTGAAATCGAGAACCAACAATTGCAGATTCCAACACCTCCAGTGTGTAGTTTTCCTCTGGAAATTTTGGCGAATTGTCATTTATATCGATAATTTCAACTATTATCTGGCGCATTTCGAGGGGATTTTTAACAACAGCTTTAAGATTTGTTACACATGGAACACTTTTTGCACAAAGCTCTTCCCTGTCTACTCTCTGGTTTATTAATAAAACGCCATCTCCCGGATTTACCCTAAATAGATCCTGCTTTGTTCCTGATACGACGCGTAGGTTTCTATCCGCCAGTTTTCCTGGATCTAACCCAAGATCTTTGACTACATTTCCAACCGCAGTCCCAGATTTTAATTCTTCCTGGACAGAATATCGGATCTGAGCTGAAATTCCTTCAAATTTCGCAACGATCAGCAGCGTCAGACATAAAGAAGTCCATATATCCATCCATTGTCTTTTCATGTGTTTCAGTTCCATTGTTTCGGGAAATTTTCAGTCACTAAATGTTCCTTATTCCTTCAAGAGAATTCCTTTCTGATTTTCAGTTTCTTTTGGAAAAAGAAAAAGCCACAAACCGCCTAAATGAACAATTATTTTAGCAGAAGAGGGATGGTGCTTTTTTCCATCCTTTCAAACCGTCCATTGTGGTTGATACTGAACACACATATAGAAAAAAAAATGCCCCCTCACACTTACTGCAATCAAATAAAGCGTACCTCCGCCACCTACTGTCAATGAAGCCACGACGGTCCCTTCCACTTTAAGCCTGCGATAACTTGCTGAGCATATAGTATACCAATAAAAAAAAAGATTAGGTGGGCCAGAAAATAAAACTATGACACGTCTAAATAGAAAATGTTCTATTTAAACGTTTTATTTGTTGCAACAGTAATCAATAATATTAATAATCATAATAATTATTATAATAATTATTAGTGTTATTATATTTAATATTTAAGAAAGTAAGTTAATTTCTTCAGAAAGTTCATGACTTTAACAGATAATTACCCCAAGTCTCTGGAACCCAGTAATTAGCTGCAAATAATTTCTTGCACTTTGCGTATTTTTGCGGTTTTTTATTTTTATTTTCAAGCATGTTGCTGCCAGAGGCCTAAAGTCCTTTAAAAATATTGACACATTGTGTTTCAAAGCGGACAAACACCTGTAATAAATCGCATCTAAATTTAATCTGTTGAAATACATATGCATCTGCAATTTATCTGCCTATATCATGTTGTTTGCTCAGCACACTCCCATCATCTTCATCGTTTTGTCGAGGTGAGAAGCGACATCGTGTGGTTTAGAACGTCAAGTGCATCTATGATGAACACCGCCCTGTTGTAAATTATGTCTTTTTTTTTTTTTTTTTTTTTTTGGAGCCTCCATGGTGTATTAAATGGTGTATAAAGTATACATGATGTGTACTGATAGAAAAGAAAAAAAATTACTTTGATCCTGGCAGCAGTAAGGAATCAAGGTGACCTACATAAATTGTCTTATGTTTGCACCCCTCCCACCTGCTTCTGCCACGGATTGGTTCTGAATGTGGGCCACGAGTGTACGTGCGCATGCACAAGCTCTGCAGCATTCTGCAGCACGTCCTCCCATTTCTGTCGCCATTTATGATCACTCTTGCTGCAGCAGTGATGCCAGGCCGTTTCAAAGCACACAATTTAATTTATTATTATAACCTAAGGGACAAACTGATGCTTTGCAGATCTTTTTCATCTGATGTGAAGGACTGGTAGACGGTGCGGTACAAAAGAGGGTGGGAAACACGTTGCAGGCGGAAACGGAGCTGAACAGAGGACCCGTTACCATAGCAACGAAGCTCCTAGGCAGGTCGCTGACCGTCGTGCTGAAGACACGCTGGCGCAGGGGGGGAAAAGGGAGGGGGATGGATGCTGGGGCTATTATTTCTAAAAGCATACATTCAAACACGTATTCACATGATCATAAATATTAAGCTGTATAAGCGATGTGTTATGAAGGCTCAAGAAACAACATTTTGGTAATAGAAGATAATCATTTTATTTATTTTTTAATTATAAATAATATTCCTGTCTTCAGTGTACCACAAACGGTTGCTTTAGAAGTGAAGCCCCTGATCTAACATTCACAGATGTGTGGTGGAAATGTGTTAGCCTACTAGTGCCAGCTGGTGGTTGTTTCAGTGTTTTGTTACACATTGCTGCATTGCTGTGTCATGCATATGTGTGCTAATCCATCTGTGAAGCAGACCATCACACAGTAGGGACTGTTAAACTAACCTCCCTTGGTTAGTGATAAACTGAAAGCAAGGGTTGTATTCACTTTTGACTCCAAGATATTTTTCTTAAAATGGACATAACGAATCAAAGCTAGAATATATTTTTTTTTTTAAGAATTCACATGTTAAAATGATGCAAACATGTTGGCAATTAGGAAATACTGACTTCAAGCGACTTCAGCTGACCTGAAAGCAGTAGTTTTGTGTATATGTCTGTCTCCCTGAGTGGGTCTGTTTCGTTGTGTCTTCTGCCATGACCTCATCTCTCTAGGGAGATGAGGTCATGGCAGAAGACACAATGAAAAGACTTGCTTATTTCGTCAGGGTCAGGACAAAAGGAAATGTTGTGAATACACATTACATGACTGACTATGCATAATGAGCAATTTTCTTTATTTACTAATAACATAGTTATGTACACAATCTGAATTATTTTATATCATGAGATTTAGTTGAGAAAATATGTGTGGTTGTTTTCTACACAAGAAAAAATCAATAATATATTTCTTTGTCAGATAATAATAATCTTTGCATACCAAGTGGTAGAAAGAAACAAAATAAAAAACATGAAAAACCATGACATACCGCTTTTAGGAATCCCCAATGTAATGAATAATAATTGTGAGTGGTTACAAAAGGGAAATGCAACACAAATCCCCTTTACAATAAATATAAACATGAAAGCACGATTTAGTTTTTTATTTAATCAAAACAAAATCAGAGCAACTTCAAATAACACAGGGATTTATGTTTTAAACTGTTTTAATAAGCCATTGTGAAGCTACAGTTATTTCCATATCCAAACTTTATATGATTTACTATTAAACAATAGAAGACAAAGGAGAATTTGAAAAAAGAATTGAGATGAAATAAAGCTTTGGTGACTGATAGCAGTGGAAAAAGTTTTTTTTTTTTACCAAACTCAATTTTCTTTTTTCCATACTTATACAGACTCAGAAAAATGCTAAATAACAATCCATACTTTTCCAGAGTTTTCAAGACTGGGAGGAACCCTGTTTTCACTGGACTGAGCTGTCTACACACAAATGTTCAATGCAAAATGCTCCAATTTCTCTGAACATTTTGATGTTTAACAGCAACAAACTCATCACGCGTGTGTGTGTGTGTGTGTGTGTGTGTGTGTGTGTGTGTGTGTGTGTGTGTGTGTGTGTGTGTGTGTGTGTGTGTGTGCTTGGTTGTCCATTCTGTGCACTCAAAAAACAATTCAAGCCCTCTTTGAGCCAAAACATCATATTACTACATTATATCTTGATTTACTCCATGTAAATGCAACACTTCAGCTTTGCATTAATTATTATTATTATTGTGGTGAATCTAAAATATTTACAGTCTTTGTTACAAGAACACAAAATTATTTAGCTTTATGACGGTCCGCTCTACTGTTCACACTCCAGTCCAGTTGGTGGCGGTAATGAACCATTACGGTTGGTTTGCCAACCGCCATAAAACAAATAATAAGAAGAAGATTATCAGACACGTGCAGAGTAGACATTCCCGCGTGAACTTTGCTGCTCCGTGCTCTTTCAGATCAAACTTCACTTTCAGATAACATGCTAATTTGTTTTATAAGCAGTTTTTGCATTAGCTATGAGCAGAATGTATTATGTTATTTAATGTAGCAGTACATACCTGTTGTGTTTGTGTAACAAACCTTGTTTAAAAATGCGAACCTTTGGCATTTCCTCTGAACAATTTTTTTAAGTAATATTTATTGAATATCCTCAAGCGCCCTGTTTTAGAGAGCAGAAGCGCTCGGCGATGTCGGTAGAGTGCCAACATAGCTAAAAACCTGTTAGTTTGTTAGAAATCTACTTCGCTGCCATGTGTACGATGGCAGCTAGCTATTGTGCATATTTCACGATAGCTAGCTTAAAACCTAATAACTTTAGTGAAGTTTCAGGATAGTAATATGCCATATTCTAGTAAAAAGTATGATATTGAGGTAAGTCTTTTTATTGGGAGTTACATGGTTAATTAAAAAGTCCTTTTAAAATAAAGTGATTTGCAATGCAGGGTGTTTGTGCATTTTGTAGTTTATCCACCACTTCACAAAAACCACAATAATTTAAACATAGTTTATCATTTGTAAAACCCTTATTGAATTTATGAAAATTCAATAAAAACATTTGGCTTACTTAAATGTTGCCCCTGTGCAACCTCAAAATAGTAAGACTGCTCAAAAACTAATCAGGTGTATTGTAGAGAGGTTGTAGATTCATTAAAACATCGTTTAGGATTTTTGAAACCTCATTTTGATTTGTGAACACCACTTTTTTTGCATACTGATCACCCTATTTATAAAAATGTAAGTTCTTTGTAGTGCTCTTAATTTCATGAAAACATTCAATTGAATCAACACAAATGAGGAAGGGGGGTTTGGAAGAGCACTTGAGCTGCCTATTTACCCACTCTTTTCTTGAACTTGTATCACCCCAAACGTAAACCCATATGAAAACATTGGCTCATATATTTGGTTTATATTTATGCCTGTTATTACCACTTTCTGATTAGTTAAACCTTTTTTTTTTTTTTTTTTTTTTTTTTTGTTGCTACAATTAACTAGGTACTCATATTTCAGTGGTCATTTTTAATTCTTAGAATGACAATCTCCTCACCAGAGGAACAAAAAATGTAGGAAACAAATTAATCTATTTTAAGCTATATCATCACTTGTTGACTTTGACATTCTTGTCATGTTTTCTTTTAGCTAGAAAATCTAAAAGTGATTGCTGTTAACTCACCTGTCTTCCTTTCTGTCCAGAGTTTTATTGTAACCTGTATTAAACATCATTAACCATTAATGGTTCTAAAATGAGATGTTTTAACTCAGGCAACAATAGAAGCTCTGAAAGCTGTGAGGAACAAGTCTATGTAACAAATATGAAGGTTTCAAAATAGTGATCATCAGTTACATCACCATGTCACCAAGCTATCTGGCATCCTCTAAGTGTTAGTAAGCAGTAAATTTCTCTTGTGTAAAGAAATTATTCAACTGTATTTTATTTTTACCGATTTTGATTTTTTTCTTTCAGGTAATTGGATGTGGACATGTAAAAGCTGCAGTTTAGAGTTATCTACCAGGAATTTGTTGTTACATTTTAGACAGACTCATGGGCATATAAGGGGTGTTCATCGCTTTTCCTGTCCATTCACAGATTGTCCGTGTACATTTACTGCATGGGGTAAGCTGTTAAATCACACATATAAAAATCTCTCCGAACAGACAACTCAAAAGCCAGCAGAAATAACTACATTTCAGTGTTAGGTTTGCTCATGCAGAGAATTGATTTCAGAGAGGGATTTTTTTTCCAACACATAAATACATCTCATGCGTCGCCAAACTGTCCAATGTGTGTTTAGATATTGTGATTTTCAAACTAATATATACATTATATTTTATACTCACAAAAACAGGAAACACAACAAATACTCCTTGCATGATTTTGTAGCTAATATCTGTACAAGCAATAAGTTAATTCAGTCAGAGAGTTCTGAAGATGATCTTTTGAGGGCTGGGATAACAAATACTCTGCATGAAAAAGTAGATTGTCATAAACCAACAGAATTACGTAGTTCCGATTACTTTGAAGAAAGAATTGCTTGCCTTTTGTTAAAGTTGGAAAATGTCATTCATGTCCCAAAGACAGTTATTGAGGAACTGCTTTCTGAGCTCTATTACTGTGTACAACAGCTTCACATGTCACAAAAACTGTTATTTCTGAAGTATTCTAAAATAACAGGCTACAAATCAAAGAGTCTGCAGTTGATGAGATTTTCTCTGTTGTTTACAGATCTAACTCTGTTTGCTTAGCCATTGCAAGTGATGGCCCTTTAGGCACTGCTTATAAAAGAAAACAGTATTATTGTTCTCATTTTGGTATTTTAGAGCCAATAGAGCACATACTAGATGCTTAAAGGAATAGGACATATCAATACATTCCTTGTAAGAAGCACAGACTCTGTGGTGTCCATTGGGTTTTAGGTAATTTACCACAAGCTTCACAATTTGTATTCGATTTATTTAGCAGTTCTTTGCAAATCGGATGACCCCAAATGTTTTGGTTTTGTGATCGTATGTGAGCCCCTTGTTCAAGACCTGACCGTCTTTGTGTCTCATCTTGGTAAATTTGTGAAAGGTTCTATCAAGTGTGTAATAACTGACAATCTTTCAGCATATGGGATAGGTGGATTTGTTGAGAGATTTGCTGGTGGCTCTATATGTAGGTTTTGTACTGGAGACAAATCAGAGTTTCAGACTGAGAATGTAATGTCAGGGATTTTTCAGCTTTGAACCAGAGAAGTCCATGAAGTTCATGTCCACTGTGCTCAAGAAAGGCAACTGCTTTCTGTGGAGTTAAAAAAGCAGTGTGTTTTTACAGAGAAACTCTCACATTTTCATGTCTGCTCTGGATATCCCCCTGATATTGTCCACGATATATTTGAAGGCATTGTTCCCACTGAACTGGCACGCTGCATTGCCTTATTAATCTTCAAAAATACTTCACACTTGACAACCTTAACACCTTGATCCAGTCATTTCCATACAATTTTAGTTACAAAACCAATTGACCTCATGCCATATCACACATTTTTTCTTCTAAAATCACCATAGCGGGCAATCCACATGAAAATTGGTCCTTGCCGAGATTACTTCCTTTAATCATTGGAACTCTATTGCCAGAGGATGAGCCAGCATGGCAGGTAATTCTGCATCTAAAAGAGATAGTAGAGTTGGTTCTTGCCCATGTCCACACAGATGAAACATAGCTAATCTTGAGGCCAAGATCTATGATCACAGGCAGCTCTAAGCTGCGTGAAGCTGACACCCCACCCACTTGAAAAATTCCGGCAAATAGACAGAATGGTTAATGCTTCGTTTGTGCAGGTTTGTGCCGTTAAAATTTTCGTTTGTGCTGTTTTGGTTTCTGAGATATTAAAGATTATTTGTTAGGTCATCCAGAGGTCACCATCCCCCCATTTTGCTCCGAATTGAACCGGAGTGGGCTCATTTTTTAGTGCTTCATTTGTGCAGGTTTGTACCGTTGAAATTTTTGTTTGTGCTGTTTTGGTTTCTGTGATATAAGGTTTAATTTCGGCCGATGACGTCACCATCCCACCATTTTACTCTGAATTGAACCGGAGTGGGCTCATTTTTTAGTGCTTCGTTTGTGCAGGTTTGTGCCGTTGAAGTTTTCTTTGCGCTGTTTTGGTTTCTGAGATATTAAAGATTATTTTTTAGGTCATCCAGAGGTCACCATCCCCCCATTTTGCTCCAAATTGAACCGGAGTGGTCTACCTTTTTAATGCTCTGTTTGTGCCACTTTTATGTACGAGCTATATAATTTTCTTTCAGGCAATCACTGACGACTTAAATCGATGACGTCTATGGCCTGCGCTGGACATCATCACCACAAACCAAGCAGTTATTAACTTCGTGTTTTTCTTTCATCATGCAAGTTAAATTGTGTTTTTATCCAATGTTGTAAAATGTATGCCTTGTTATATTGTTTTACACTTTATTCCTTAATAAATTCCTTATGAAACTTTTTTGGTCTCAAAGAAATTTGCTTTAAATATGTCTATTAAGTCTCCAATACATTTATCTTTCTACACAGTAATTCAATATTATCCTCTCACAAATGGGGAAAAAACCACCAGCTGCAGCCTACACATTTCTTGCCCAAAACCGGACATGGTCTGCCACTGCTATGATGTAATGTTTATAATTGTTTTTTTAAAGGTGGTTTTAATAATCTACGCTGGACAAAAGTGGAATGCGAGTAGGTCATTGGCTCAAAGTTCATAACCAAGTAATTTAATTTTTGTTTAAATAAAATTTGAAATGCATCAAGCATTAATTTCTGACATTAAATGTAAGAATTTTAAACAGAGCATTGAGCGTTTGGCAACTTTGATATACGAAGTTCTCACACAATGTCATAGGGATTGGCTCCACCCATGCATTGACCCCCACCACTGACCTTGTTTTGGCGGTATTTTAAACTTCCCGTTCAAAATTTTCCACTGACCAGTATCTTTTAAAACCTCGAATAGTGTGTTTTTATGAAAAATGTAGGCAACATCCTTAGAATTTTTACTACACTTGTACAAGGTAAGTAAACTAATAATGTTAAGTTGTTAGATAAAACACTGACTCACTGCTGCCACTGCAATCCAGCCCTCGATTAGCAGAGAGGGATTCATGGTTGCATGCCTTGCATACATATTTCTGTAAACCCACAATTAAATTACATTTTAAGTCCAGACTTTAAAAAAAATGTTGAAACAAAGATTCTGCAAGGCTTCATCTTGCAGCTATTCCATTCATATTGAGTCATCTATGTTTAGGCACATCAGTAGACTCCACAGAACTAAGACACATATTTAAAGTTGAACAGATACTTCAATTGAAAATTCACAAGACAAGTAGTAGTAAAAAATTCAACATTTAAAATAAAATTTAAAAAAACGTACTATAATTACAACACAGCATAAATGGCTTACAGATTTGAGAGAAGAACAATTTAAACAATTTTTGAGTTGTGATAGAATGCTGAAATATCAATGTTTTGTGGCTTTGGGAGATTATATAGGCCAGAATAATATTTTGATTAATAATAAACAAAGCCTATTTATTCTTTAACTAGATGCCTTGACAGCCATCAATAGACAGGGATTCCCTTATTGCAGTTCTCTGCAGTTCAAAAGAGGATATTCTTCTAAATGGCAAAATAGCCACTCCAGCTGCCACTATTTGGACAGAATTAAGTCAGCAGCTGGAAAACAAGATGTCTCCAATAGCCCTGTACACTTTTGTAAAGTCAAACAGACACAACATCTGGTCATGTTTGGAGATCAGTGAGCAGGAAAGTGATCGTGAGAGCAGTGTGGAGACAGGGTTTGACTCTGGCTCCATTTCTCCTGGACGAGACGACTGCTCAGGTTTTCAGCTTGAAGTTCCTTTTGAGGAATGGATCAAATTTGTAACTGAGAAAGTGGAACATAATGACAAGTTTTCATCATCTGGCAAAAGGGAATATATGATTTTGAAGCCTGGCACTTGGAGTCATGTAATTAACCATCTGATTTGGAAAAAGATCAAAAGCACATGTACATTTGTGTTCCAGAGAGCAAAAGTTTATCCAACTGTCACAATCAACTACATAGATATCAAAGGCTTCTGTAAAGAGTGTCAAGGCCATATTAAAATGACTTGTGCTAGAGAGCCAACAGTAAACAGCCCAATGCTGCTTCAGTGTTTCATCGAAGACACTGATATCTCCCTGCACACTGGGCAATCCGAGAGGTTCATGTCTGGAAATCTTCATGCACAGATTTCAAAAGAGCTGTGTGAGGGCAGGATGGAGCCGGCTGTATGGAGGAAAGCGAAGGCATCAGATTTGATGGATATTGGAGATGCTGAGCCAAGTCACCTTCCAAATTTGGCCACCCTACGAAAAGCTAAGCAGGAGAGAAGAGAGTTGGAATTAGGTGACAAAGATCCCGTTTTGTCTTTGTAGTTATTAAAATATAGCACACCTCACAGTGGTAGTATAAGAGACATTGGTCTAGACAAGTTCTTCTGCCACTATTGGAGTCAAAACAGCTACATGTGTATAAGGCATTGTCCAAAAAATGCCCCTCAGTAGTTTGCTTTGATGCAACTGGCTCAGTTGTGAGAAGACTGGTGAGACCAAATGGTACATCGGGCCACATCTTATATCAAGGCGTTCTGACAGGGGACAACTGCTCAGTCCCAGTTGTGCAAATGCTGTCAGAGAGACACGACATTAATGCAATTGCAACATGGCTGACAGAATGGCCTTGTACAGGTGCTGCTGTACCAAAGAAAGCCGTGAGTGACTTTTCTCTGGCTATTCTTGGTGCTCTGGTGAAGGCCTTCACTCCTTACCCCGCTCTGAAGACATACATTAACGAATGCTTCCGTGTGCTACTTGGGAACCAGTCTGCAAAACTCCCTCCTTGTTTTATCAGAGTTGATGTGGCACACTGCATAAAGATGATCTGTCAGTGGGACTGCCTGAAAAACAAGTCACACTGTGTCAAAGATTTCTTTGTCAGGGCAATAGCAAAGTTTCTTCAATCACAGTGCTTGGACCATGCAAAACAGCTAATACATGCCATCACTGTTGTGGCCCTCAGTGAGGCAGAGGGTGATGATAGTTCTTGAGTCCCTCTCGAATCAGAGATGTGCAAAAAATATCTAAAAACCCAGATCACACAAGACTCCATCATCATACCACCTGAAGACACAAAGGAAGCGTATCAAGTGGATCCTTTTGACGAGATCCAGACTGACATGATATGTGGGTATCAAACATATGCAAGGAGAGCAGGTCACTCGCCGCAGCCAATGGGGATAGGGATAACCTCCATTTCCTCCCTGAGATTGTTCCACACATAATAAGACTAGCAAGTTACTTACCACTTTGGATAGGAGTAATGGTCCCCTTCTTCAAAAGCACCAGTCTCACAGCAAGATCAGCCACCGTTGAAGCAGAATTCAGAAATGTAAAACATGGCTTTTTTAAACATGAGAACTTACCCATTCGAGTTGATTGCTTTATTTCTCGTCATCTTTCCTTCATTGAAGGAAATATGCGGATTTGTTCTGCAAAAGCGAAAAATGATGAGTAAACATCTGGATTAGCAAATGTTTCCGAAACAAACTGTATCCATGACTACCCACAGTGCTGAAGCCAAGAGAAGAATGGATTCTCACCAATCTGTGGAATCCGATGAAACCACAAACATTCCTCCAACAGATGAAGAAGTGGTTGAAAACTGGAGGGGACTTATTCTTCCACCCAAAAAAAGGAAGAGGACTTCTTATCTTACTTCCTGCACTGAATGGCTCCATGCAGATCCATCTTTTGGGGCAGAAAGAGTGAAAGTGGGACTATTAAAAAATGGAAACCTGCATCAACCGATTAGAGTTGGGAAATCAACAATCTCTGTTCTGAACACGTGTGCATTTGATGCACTTTGTCGGTGCTTATGCTGTGCTTTCTGTGACAGCTCAGCATTTCAAAATGTTGTCAGGAACAACAGAGACAACCCCATCCCGCTGCTGGTAAAAGCCATTGCTACAGATGGTGTGACCCCAAAGATCTATTCACAGAGGGCAGAGCTGCTTAATGCAATGTTTGAAAAAATCCGGTTGAGGTCTGGTGCCCATCAAATCGATGCCCAGTGCAATATCTCCACGGTCATTGGAAAAACAATGAGAAATATATCCAGCGTTTACCTCTCAAAACGCTGTTCTTCACAGTTCTGCCAGCTAAACAAAGGAACAACAAGGGAAGTACCATTTGTTTCTCCTGACATTTCTGTGCTGATGGACTCTGGCAAAGCTCAGCTTGACATTTCAGTGGAAAACGGACTCTTCCTTCCAGAGTCTCCCCACCACTACCAAAGGAATCAGAATGTCCAGTTGAATTTAAAACAGGAGCCAGCACCTCAGGAAAAATGCTCTGTGCTGGAACTGTTACTCACAGCTACAGCATTGGAAACAAAGCATGGATTGACACTGACCTTGCAAACACAACTCAGTTTCCTTTGAGTGAATTTCCCCCCATTGTGGCTCTCCAAGGAAATACATTCACTGTGAGAGGAGTCATCGCTTTCAAGGGAAGCTTGACTAAAGATGGTCTGGGACATTACACTGCATACTGCCGAAGAGCTCCATGTGTGTGGGAGCTTTATGATGACCTGTCAAATGTAGTGAAGATGGTGTCTGAAAAGAAGACAATACAACCACATGCAGCATTATACACAGCAGACTGAATGCTGTGAATCAACACATTTTGGGGGAAAAGTTTTGAGAAGCTCAGATCAAAAGGCAAATACATTTTGCCATGGTTTGATATTCCTCACCAGAAATAGGTTATATTTTAATGTTCTTTGTTACAAGTTCTTAAATGGTTAAGCATGCCATATTTTACCTGTGGTGATTTATAACATAAAGTTCATTTTCCAAATCAGAAGTGTTTATTCTTCTTTGAAAGTATAAGGTAGATTACATTTTCAAACAATAACTTTGTAATGCGTGATCTCAGAAGTCATGGTTCATGGTTACCTCTCTCAATTTATTAGAATAGAAAAACTTTATTGTTCCACAATAGGGAAATTTGAGTGCATCAGCACCAAACCATAAGGCAATGAAAGTACACAGGTTCATATTTCCCTAAAAAAGTAGAAAACTTACCCAAACTAAAAGCTATTAGAAACCAACTGCAAAAAACAATCACAAAAAGGCTGAATAGGATTTACAATAAAGGAGTGGAAAAATACAATATTGTGCAGGTGTCAGTAAGGTATAGGTTATACATATTAAATTAGACGTGCAGAACAATCAGGTGACAGTGGTGACAGCATTTATGTAAACACTTGATCAGATAAAAACTTCAATATTGGCACGAAAGTAGAAAACCTATTGTTTGTTGGAAGCAGTGATGGTTAGCCTACAAAGTCTAACAGCAGCTCTGATCTGCAAAAAAGTACTTTTATCCACTTAAGGTAAAGCTTCACTTAGGCTAAAGGACCTCTCCATGTCTTTACTAGCTTCATGCATGGGATGGGAAATATTGTCCAACTATGAATATATTGGTCATGTGCCCACCTCATGCCCTGCAGTTGTTGAATGAGCCTTTATCTACACAAATGTGGGAACCTCCATTGCTTAGAAAAGGCATAGGCTACTCATAACACTTGAAACTTATTATTATATAAGAAACATCAGTCAGTCAGTCAGTCATTTTCTACCGCTTATTCCATAGTGGGTTGCGGGGGAGCTGGTGCCTATCTCCAGCAGTCTATGGGCGAGAGGCAGGGTACACCCTGGACAGATCGCCAGTCCATCGCAGGGCAACACACAAACAACCATGCACACACTCATTCATACACCTAAGGTCAATTTAGAGTGACCAATTAACCTAACAGGCATGTCTTTGGAAAAATCTCAAAAATGAAAAATTACCAGTGAGTATTTTGTTATTCAAAGTTACACATATAACCCTTGAGTGACATTCTGGTTCACACACCATACCAGTTGGTGACGGTAATGCACCAATTTCCTTGCCATCCATCAATAAACTAAATCAAAAAAGAGAAGAAAACAGCACAAACGAAATTTTCAACGGCACAAACCTGCACAAACGAAGCACTAAAAAATGAGCCAACTCCGGTTCAATTCGGTGCAAAATGGGGGGATGGTGACCTCTGAATGACCTAAAAAATAATCTTTAATATCTCAGAAACCAAAACAGCACAAATGAAAATTTCAACGGCACAAACGAAGCACTAACCATTCTGTCTATTTGCCGGAATTTTTCAAGTGGGTGGGGTGTCAGCTTCACGCAGCTGCAGCTCTACCTTGAACTCTTTCCTCATGTAAAGCTCTAGCCAAAGCATCATTATTTGGAGCACTACCCACATAAGATTAAATGTTTTGGACCTCTCATTGCACTATGGACAATGTGATTTGAAGCAAAGCATAGTTTGTTCAAACAGGTTACACGCCGTACAAACTGCTTCAAAAACATACCTTGCTCACTAGCTGTTAAACATTGGTTTATGATTGCTTATCAGACACATTCCTCTAATTACAAAAAGCCATCCTTGGAAGTTACAAATGCCTCAGTTATGCCTGTTGATGTCCTTAATGCAGGACTAGTGTCTGTTCTGAAGGAAAGATACCCATATATTTCTGAAGTTGCTACGTTTCCTGCAGTGGTATACATTACAGTCAAGGCATGCTTATTGTTCATGGAACTGTGAATGGGTTGCCAAAATGTAATGAGATTTCAACCTGGAAAGACTCACATAAAGGAGAAACAACAAGAAGACGGTTAAATAATTTATTAATGAAAGATTATTTTTTTGGCGCTCGGACCCCTGACGGAGATGTAAACGCTGAGGATGAAGTAGGTTTGAATAAACATTTTAGGATTATGATTAGGTACGTCTTCCCCCCCGGGATCCGATCCTGGCGGTGGTGTAAGCCTTGGTATGGAAGGAGTTGGAAGCCCATGGTGGAGAAGGGGTGGAGGAGGGTCGAAGCACAGCAGAAGAGCTGTGTTTTCCATGCAGAGGGTCTTCAAAAGTGATGCCCTGGGAGATGATTGGCTGAGGAGGAGTGCGGACCTGCCGTTGATTGGAGCAGCCAGTGAGGAGTGATTGGACGTGGCGGGGGTGGTGAGTCTTCCATGTTGAATTTTCATTTAAACTCCATAATTCAGCTGTGCATGATTAAAGAGAAACTGGGTTTATAGTTGGGGACCAATGTTCTTGGTAGAGGGAGCATTATGGTGGATTTGAGTGATCTACCTCATCGACTGGAGAGCTGGCCATAATTGAGCTTGGTGACTTGGAGGACCCATATCCCCTGGCGGATTACGTTGTGGAGGCACGGCGCATGGTGATGTTAAAGAGATTCGTCATTATTAAGGGTAAGTCTTATGGAATAACATGGCTTTAATGTTTCTTATACACTTAAGATTGTAATTTAATACCAGAAGAATCATACAAAGGTGTTACAAATATATATAGTGTTAGAGCATAATGGTGATAACCTAACTGGTGTAACAATCCCTGTAGAGCTGTATTTATGTTTTCACTTCATTAAAGGGCTGTTCTTGTTCATTCGTATTTTCTGTTCCAGACTAAAGCTTGTTCTATAATGGCAACCCTTGTTCTCAGTCATCTTTGGGGATGAGTCAGACTCCAGGAAAATGCATCTGGACTCTGGAATTCCAGCACCAGTATCAGAGCTCCTTATATTGATGAAGTCATTCTTTGATTTAAAAGAGGACTTCCGTTTACAGTACATGGATGAAGACTTTAATGCATTTATGAACTTAACTTCAGTGTCTGATGTAAACGGTAAAGGCACACTGAAAGTGATGCAACTCTACCTCAACACCTGAGGAACAATTTATCACTTTGTACCCAGTTGAGACAACCACTAACGCCCACATTTCTAGTTGCCAAGGACCTTCCAGCCCTGGATCATCTATAGTGTCATCCTGCAGTGATGACACTTTATGCACATCAACCCTTCGTTCATCACCAGAAACTCAACTGTCAAAAATGTCCTCCTGGCTCAACGTGTTTCAGATATGATGCTGAATTGGAACTCCAGCAGAAGAATTCAGAATATGAAACAAGTGGGACACACTTCAACCCTGGCCCAAAATTAAAAGGCACCATCCTTGATGGGTTAGCTCAAGAAATGCTGAAATACACAAAATATCCTAAAGATTATCAGTGAGAAGAGGTGGCAGCAGCGTTGACAAGGACCCATCCTTGTTTAGGGCATCTTGGATCTAAGACAGGATTCGGGGGATGGAAGCAATCTCTGAAGTACAAAATTATCATACAAAGCTTGGGCGACTTGGTGATCCAGAAATCTGCATAAATTCCTTGAAGCACAAACGAGAAGGCCAAGGAAAAGCTGCAGCCAACATCAAAAAACCACAAAAGGCTGAGGTCAATTACATTCCTTTACCCCCAAAAATGGAAAGCACTGAAAGCTTGAAGAATGAAAAAGCAGCTTTACTGTCAGAAATTAAAAGTTGTGATACCGTAAATTTAAAACCGTAAATTGGAAATCAGTTTTAAACTGTTTCTTTAACAAGTAATTACCGTAAATAAGATAATTAGGAAAAAATTTAATTTTTACAGGTTTTCTTCAGAAAATTTACATTGCCCTGCAGTTAAAATAAATCTTGTAATACTTTTACCAGTAATATACTGTAGTTTTTCTAGTAGTGCATACCGTAGTTTTTGCAGTTATTTTTCTTAAATAATACAGTTAGTAGCTGTTAAATGTGCATACTGTTGTGACAATTACAGTAATATACTGTAGTTTTTCTAGTAGTGCATACTGTAGTTTTTGCACTTATTTTTCTTAAATAATACAGTTAGTAGCTGTTAAATGTGCATACTGTTGTGACAATTACAGTAATATACTGTAGTTTTTCTAGTATTGCATACTGTAGTTTTTGCACTTATTTTTCTTAAATAATACAGTTAGTAGCTGTTAAATGTGCATACTGTTGTGACAATTACAGAAATATACTGTAGTTTTTCTAGCAGTGTATATCGTAAATTTTACATTTAATTAATCTAAAGTATACAGTTCAAAACTGTTGAATATGCATACTGTTGTGGAAATGAAAAAAAATATATATAGAATGTCATTTTTATAGTGGTGCATCCTGTAACATTTGCATTTAATTCTCCTGAATAATACAGTTGGTAACTGTTAAATGGGCATACTGTTGTGGCAATTACAGAAATATGCTGCAAGGATTTGACGAGTCAATACTGTAATTTTGGGGTTTTATTCTTGTAAATTTACATACGCTCATGGGGATAACAGAAATATGCTGTACATTTCTTGCATACTTTCTCTAAAGAAATAATGCCTTTAACTGTAAAGAGTATGGTTATGGGAAAAAAAATATACAGACACTTTCCAAAAAATTTTAATAATTGAAAAGTTGTTTAATAATTCCATTCAAAAAGTTTAACTTTTCAAAAATTATAGACTATAGAATTTCTAGTGTTTATTTTTATCTCATTTGGGTTTTCAGCTTATAAAACCTATGAAAATAGAAGTAAAAAAGTAGAATACTGTGAATAAATCACAATTTATTTCTCAGTTTTTGCAGAATAAAAAGAAATTATCACATCAAATCAGTTAAAATATGGTCCTTCCAAAACAATATGTCAATCTTCAGTACTTGTTTGGGAATTCCTTTGCCATAATGCCTCAATGAGACTTGGCATTGAGGCAATTAGCCTGTGGCATTGCCAGGAAGTTATAGAAGCCCAGATTTTCTTGATGCTTACGGTCAGTTCCTCTTTGTTAGTGCCCCTTATTTTCCTCTTGAGAATACGCCAGATTCTCAATGGAGTTTAGGTCTGGGCAGTTAGCTGGCCAGTCAAGCACTGTGCTGGCATGGGCATAAAACCTGGTTTTGGTGCTTCTGTGTGGGCAGGTGTCAGGTCCTGCTAGAAGGAGGAATCTGCATCTCCATTCAGATCCTCAGCAGAAGGAATCATGAAGTCCTCTAAAACATTCTGGTAGACTGTTGTGGTGAGCTTGGATTTTTCAAAGCAGAGGTTACCAACACTTGCACTGGACAATGCATCCCAAATGATGACTGACTGTGGATATTTCACACTGGACCTCAAGCAGCTTGGGTCCTGTCTTTCACCCTTCTTCCTCTAAACCCTTGGACTTTGATTTTCAACTGAAAGGCATACTTTATTTTCATCGGAAAAGATCCAGTCCAGTCCAACAATCCGGTCCGTCTTCTCCATGGCCCAGTTGAGACGCTTCCTACATTGGCTCAGGTTCATAAGTGGCTTGACCTGAAGAACCCGACAGCTGTAGCCCATCTCCTGGATGTGTCTTAATGTGGTGGTTTTTGAAGCTGAGTCCTGCCTCATTCAACTCATTCTGGAACACTGTCAGATTCTTGAATCTTCTCTGATAATCGATTGAAGCCCACGGACATCTATTTTGCTACCTGTTGCCACCTTTTGCCATTCCACTAGACATTCCATTGATGTGCTTGGACACAGCACTCCGTGAACAGCCGGCTGAACATTTGTGGCTTACCCATACCATATTGAACGGAGCTGAGACAGTTGAACTAAACCGAAGTAATTTAGTGAGACATGAGGAAACATGTGAAGGTGCTTTAAGTTTATGATTTGTGTGGCACTTAGTTTTAAACATTCATGCCCATAAAAATTTGGGCTGATTTCTTCACAGTATTCTGATATTTTGAATTCCTGTTTTGTGTGTTTCATGAGCTGGAAGCCCAAATTACGTAGAAATAAACAAATTCGTGCAATTGTTTAAGTTGTGGGTCCTGAATCTGGAATCTATTAAAGTTTGACTTTTTGAATGGAATTATGTAAATTAAATATCTTTCCATGAAATGTTCTGTACTGTCAATTATCTTGTTGCCAATACTGGAATTTTTTCATTAACAAATAAATTAAAATAAATAAGAATACTGTACTCAGTCACTGAAAATGTTTTAGAGATATTTGTAGCCTATTGTAAAATAATTTATTTGGTTTAACAAAAGTCACGTAAGTCAAGTTTCCTGCCTGTAAGTAAGTAGACCTGGCAGGCAGCCTGCAGCCAGTCTTAATTAATGGCCCATCAGGGGCCCCTGCACCTGGTCTGCGCGGACAGGTGAAGTGGAGCTCTGGCGGTATTTTGGTGGATTTGAACGGACCAATCAGCGCGCTGCATTTGTTTGAGGACCCGTCGCACTCGGTGGTTCGCGTTTTTTTCCAGCTATCCCGCTCAGGTTGTGCAGAGACTTCATCATCCAACCTTCTCCATCAGAGCGGCTCTCTTTCTCAGGTATGTAAATATTGCGGAACATTTCAGAAAACAAATGGTTTGAATTAAACTCGGTAGGTTGAAAATAGATTTCAGGGGAAACAAAAAAAAAAAAAAACGTTGTGGAAAGTTAGCCTCTCCACAAGCTGTAGCTTACATCTGTTCCGTATCGCCATTGCTGTAAACTAACCATCGAAGTCATATATTTAAGATGTATTCATGCAACCTGTGTGCAGAAACAGTTCAATTCAATCTGTTAAAGCCTTTGTTCTCCATTGCAAACTGCATCGCAACGAACCGAGGCGTATGTTCAAGTGTGTTGCAGCCAGTTGCAAGCAAGTATGTACTGGTTATGCAGCATTATGCAGCACACTTCTATCGTCATCATAATAGCATGCCAACAGTTGCTCTGGACACGTTTAACGAAATTAAAATACACAGTTGCACTTTGTGAATGGCAGTGTGAAGGGATAAAAGCTTTGGTTGTTCACTTGAAGGAGCATATAGTAGAGGGGCGTCAAGTAACTTGCCCTGTGAGAGGGTGCACCTCTGTGTTCCGTGTAAAATCTTCCTTTACCTCTCACATCTCCAGAAAACATAAAAATTATTTGGAAAATGTGATTTGTGAAACAAGTATTGAAAATACTCAGAGTGCTGCAAGTGCTACCACAAAAGATTCCAGTGTGCCAGATGCAGAAGACACAGTCATAGATGGACCAAATTTCAGTGACTTGTATCTTAGAAATGAATGCATGTTTTACATAAAACCACAGGGACAGCATCTTCTTCCATCATCTACCATTCAAAACATTGTAGAAGAGATACAGAATATACATGAATTGGGACATACATACTCTTTAAATAGATTTAACTTGCTTCTTAAAGAAATGTCATTTGCAGATGAAGACATTGCAAAAATTTGTGACACAGTAAAGCAGTCGGACTTGTTCTCAGCTTGCCACACAGGGCCCATGAGAACTGCTTATTCAAGAGTCCAGTGTTTTAAAGACATGTTCAAATATGGGGAACCCAAAAAAGTGTTTTTGGGCAAAGATGAGGACAGAAAAGATAGATTTGCATACTATGTTCCTGTGCCAAATACATTAAAAGGTATGTTAGATTCCAAATATTGGCAGGGCCTAATGATGGCTCATGATGTTTCAAAAGCTGATGTTCTCTGGTAAGGTGTTTATGTCCAACATATTT